>NW_006784347.1:3148672-3153890 GCF_000442215.2 Lipotes vexillifer | reverse complement strand
CTGCTGCCTTTCTTCTGAGGAGCTAAGTGAGATTTGAGGAAATTGAAATCTCTTAAGGATGTTTCAGTATCATGTGCTTCTTAAAGCTCTGGGATATCTCCTGTATATCATGCATCACCTATTGGATGTTGGGCTGGGGGCTTCACTGACATTATCCAATTTAAGCCTTGCAACAGTCCCACAAGGGAATTAGTATTAACACCATCCTGCAGATGAGGAGACTGAAGCTCCCCCCTCTGACAGATTGTGCCAGAATTTCAGATGAGAATCCACATGGTCTAGGAGCAGGGAGCCCAGGTCTGGGAGTCAGGTTGACCTGAGCTTGAGGCCTGGAGAACTGTGGATAAGTCAGCAATCACCTCTGAGCTTCAGGCTCCTCATGTGGAGCACAGAGATGACATTTGCACCTTATGGTAGTGGTTAAACCTTGGCTGTATGTTTGGATCACCTGGGGAGCTTTCGAAATGCTGGATGCACAGACCCCACCCAAGACCGATTTGATCAGAAGCATTGGGGATTTAACCATACTCCTCACTCCCAGAGGTTTCTCTCACAGTTCTGGAGGACAGAAGTTCTTAGTGACGGTGGGGCTCTAGGGAAGAATCCTTTCTTGCCTCTTCTGGCTTCTGGCGGCTCCAGGAGTTCTGTGGTTTGTGGCTGCATATCTCCAACCTCTGCCTCCAACTTCACATGGCCTCCTTTCTGTGTCTTCTTCTCTGTCCCTTATCAGGACACTTGTTATTGGATTTAGGGCCCACCCTCTTAATCTAGGATGAGCTCGTCTCTAGAGCCTTAGTTTCATTACATCTGCAAAGACCTTTTTTCCCAAAGAAGATCTCATTCATAGGTACTAGGGATGAGGACTTGGACATATCTTTGGGGGGGGGGGGGCGTCACCAACCCACTACAGAGAACTTTCACTGTGTTTTCTGATTGCACCGGGTTGGGATCCAGCAAGAGTTTGGAGATGCATAATCTCTCAGTCACACTAAAGTCAAATTTCATGTCCTTTTAAAATAGGCCAGGGCTTCCCTGGAGGTGCAGTGGTTAAGAATCCGCCTGCCAATGCAGGGCACACGAGTTCGAGCCTTGGTCCGGGAAGATCCCACATGCTGCGGAGCAACTAAGCCCGTGTGCCACAACTACTGAAGCCTGTGCTCTAGAGCCCTCGAGCCACAATTACTGAGCCTGTGTGCCACGACTACTGAAGCCCACCTGCCTAGAGCCCGTGCTCTGCAACAAGAGAAACCACTGCAATGAGAAGACTGCGCACCGCAACAAAGAGTAGCCCCCGCTCACCGCAACTAGAGAAAACCCGCACGCAGCAACAAAGACCCAAAAATAAATAAATAAATTTATTAAAAATAAAAAAATACTATAGCTGCTATAGAAAGAAATACAAACTAGAAAATTAAAAACTAAAAAAATATTAAAAGTTGTAAGAAAGATCGACTGCTGTATGAATGGGGCAATTTAGATGTTTATGTTCACAAACTCAAGTGAGAGAATGAGAGTTGAAGATAATAATTTCCAGAAGAATGAGTATTTGTGGGGAAGGTGGGGAGGAGAAATAGAAGGGGAGGGGAAAAGGCAGAAAGTTTGCAGTGACCAGAATACTTCAGATAAGACCCAGTGGTTTGATTTTTTAAATTGTATTAGTTTATCTATTTATTTTGCTCATTGTCATTCAAAGGTATTCAGCTGCATGTTCGTTTCTGATCTTGAGTTTTGATTAAAGGAGTCCTTTGGTAAATCCCTCTCCCTTACTTCCCTCCAGCTCTCTGAAAGTGAATCCCTAATTATAGGCCATGTATGAGATTTACTAGATGAAATCAGCAGCTGTGGATATGACACCAGACTCGCAAAAAATCAACACACTGTTGCCATAAAAAGCCCAATTGTTAATTGCGTCTTTGGCATCTGGCTATAACAAAAACACCCTTTCGCTGTTTAATATTCAAAGTAAATGTACTGGAAAGAACATGGGGCTAGAATTGGGGGAGGCGGGGATTCTTGTCCCAGCTCTGTTACCAAGTGCCTGTGGTTTGGGGACAAAACATTTCATTTTCTCAGGCCTCAGTATCCTTATCCATAAAACCGAGGGTATGAAGTCAAATTACCACTTCCAGTTTAAAAATCCCATTCCGCATCTTGAAAATACAGCACACTTCTCATACCCACCTAGCCTTTTCCCAAAGCTCTGTTTCACGAATGCCTGATATCATTTTATAATTTTGTGGTTTGATCGGGAGCCACATATGAATTTAAGTGTCTGCATAGTTTTCACTTTGCAGGCAGTACTTTTCAGGTCTTATTCAGAAGTGAAGTTTGCTGTGAGGCCCCACAACTCTTAATTGCTTTGGAAATGCAATCTGCCGGTGTTCCACGTTTAATATTACAGAGTCTTAACGTTATTCTTGAGATGTCTGGAATCTACACGAAGATTCTAGGATAGGTATCATGTCAAGATCCACAGTGGCTGGCTGAAGGAACAAGCCGAGGCTAGTCCATGAATCAGGGACTCACGCTGGGGAGGGGAGCGTGGGGTGCAGCCAGCTGACCCAGGCGCCTCCATCTTCAGGCTTCCCTCAGGCCCAGTGCACAGGACCTGAGACAAGTGAAAGCAGCTCAGGCCACGGCCACACTTCCTTTGTTGACTGGGTCCTTTGGCTCTTAAATGTCTGGGTTGCCAGGAACTTTGCCCTCTTGCTTTCAACTGCTCGCTGGCACTGCAACTGTCCTTTATTTACCCAGTTGCTAACCAGAATAGGATAACCTGCACTCAGGTTCACGAGGGTTTGCCTGTGTGTATTCTGGTCGGCCACAGCGTGGAGGTCATGTCTTTTGAGCCTCAAGATAGTTGTCCATGTGCTGATAATCATACTCATCACTTGCCTCTTACGGGAAAGTCGAAGGGCAGGTGGGAAAAGAAACCAGTTTCCCCTGTTTAACTCCAGCTCTTGTATTTTAAGTTTCAGGAACTGCTTGGCAGCCGTACATTTCCTTGTGTATAGTTTTCAAGGGTGTAGCTAATTGTATGAACTTTCGGTGAGCTCTGGGAAAAAAAGAAAGCAGCATTCCTTCTCTTCGTCTTTGGAGATCCAGTTATTTCATCTGTTTTGGAATCCATTTGATGCTCCTGTTTTGTTATCTCTTGCTGAGTAACAATTCATCCAAGAATTTAGTGGCTTAAAACAACAATGTATTAGTTCTCACAATTCTGCCATCTCGATTGGGCTTAGCTGGGCAGGATCTTCTGTTCCTCGTGGTATATGCTTGGACTGAAATATCAAAGACGGCTCTTTCGCTCATGTGCTGGCTTCTCAGCTGGAATGAGCGAGCATCTCTCCACATGGCAGGCTTGGGCTTCCTCACAGCATGGTGGTCTCAGGGTGATCAAGCTAGATTTTTTACATTGTGGCAGACTTCCCGTTTCCAGCTTCTCTTAAAGACCTGAACTGACACAGTGTCTCTTCTGCCACATTCTTTTGGTCAAAGCAAGTCACAGACCAGAGTCTAGATTCATGGGGAGGGGAAGTAGCCTCCACCTCTTACAGGCATAGTGAGGGAGGGAATTGATGGGGGCCATCTTTGGAGATTATCTCCCATAGTCTCCCTGGTGATATATCTCTTCATTTACTGGCCTTCTCTCTTTGTTCTTTTTTTAAATTTTTTTGGCTCTGTTGGGTCTTTGTTGCTGCACGCAGGCTTTCTCTAGTTGTGGCGAGCGGGGGCTACTCTTTGCTGCAGTGCGCGGGCTTCTCATTGCGGTGGCTTCTCTCGTTGTGGAGCACAGGCTCTAGACGTGCAGGCTTCAGTAGTTGTGCCACGCGGGCTTCGGTAGTTGTGGCTTGCAGGCTCAAGAGCGCAGCCTCAGTAGTTGTGGCGCACAGGCCTAGTTGCTCCGCAGCATGTGGGGTGTTCCCGGACCAGGGCTCGAACCTGTGTCCCCTGCATTGGCAGGTGGATTCTTAACCACTGCACATTTTGTGGTGTAGGAATACAGGTCAGGCAGGAGTTAGTCCCATGGTCTTAAACATCACATCTTTTACCAGCAATTCCAGGGTGCTTTGGAAGGGCATTGCTATCTCTGCCCTGGACTGTAGGGCTGAGCATCAGAGGCTTCATTGACTGCCTTGGGAAGTACAATAATGGCCAACATCAGCTGGGCACTTGCTATGGGCCAAACTCTATGCTTATGCCTTTTTCATATATCATGTTATTATCATAATCTTTCTAGGCCTATGCACATAATTTCAGTAGCAGTTTCTGGGTTGGTCCAGGTGATAAAAATATAGCTTGGCAAAGTTGGTACTAAAGATTCAAAAATGCTGCCCACACTCAAGTCCCTCCCTCCCCAGAAGTACTTATTTCCTTGGGGCAGTTATTATGCATCCTTCTTTCCTTACTCCCTTTCAGAAACCCTTTTGTCAATTCTGTATTCCGTTAATTATATATGTGTCCCACTCTGGTCCCTGTCTACCCCCAGACCCACCATCTTCCTGCCACTGATACAAGTAAGGAAGGACCCTGGAGGAAAGTCAGGGAACAGAGATCATCCAAGTAGAGTTGAGTCCATTCTCTGAGTGGAGGGAAGTGCCCTGCAATCACACACAGGCCATACCTTTCAGACCACACATGTACCTGGTGCCCTCCCACAACCCCCAGGGCAAAGAAATCTGGTTGAGGGGAAGCATAATGTAATACCTGGTTCTGTGCTGGAGGGAAGTGCCCTGCAATCACACACAGGCCATACCTTTCAGACCACACATGTACCTGGTGCCCTCCCACAACCCCCAGGGCAAAGAAATCTGGTTGAGGGGAAGCATAAGGTAATACCTGGTTCTGGGCCTTCCCACAGGGTGCATTCAGTAAACACAGTTAGGATAATGATTTTTTTTTTTTTTTTTTGGCTGCATTGGATCTTTGTTGCTGCGCGTGGGCTTTCTCTAGTTGCGGCGAGTGGGGCTACTCTTCATTGCAGTGAGCGGGCTTCTCATTGTAGTGGCTTCTCTTGTTGCGGAGCACGGGCTCTAGGCACGTGGGCTTCAGTAGTTGTGGCTCGCGGGCTCTAGAGTGCAGGCTCAGTAGTTGAGGCGCACGGGCTTAGTTGCTCCGCGGCATGTGGGATCTTCCCAGACCAGGGCTCGAACCCGTGTCCCCTGCATCGGCAGGCGGATTCTCAACCCCTGCGCCACCAGGGAAGCCCCAGGATAAT
>NW_006784347.1:3116303-3147327 GCF_000442215.2 Lipotes vexillifer | reverse complement strand
GGGGGCAGTTGACAATAAAATGTGTAAATCTTGAATTTGGGTCCAAGAAAGAGATTGAACTTGGGATCCTGATAATAGCAGACCCTGGAGCAAATTCGAAGCAGAGAAGTATACTGATCTGCTGAGCTCCAGAATCCATTCTGCCCAGCCCGAGGTGGGAGCCAAGTGGCACACAGAGAAATCAAGTTCTGGGACCTCTTGTTTTCCTGCTGTGTCCCAGTTGTTAAGCAGGAAGACAGTCCGGGCTCTCAGAGTAAATGTTTTCCAGCCTCAGCTCTGGGTCGAGCTCCAGCTATATATTCTTGACTTCCTACGACATCCCACCTTTTTTTTTTAAACCCCAAATGATCTCCTCTTATCAGGGCCACTACCATAGTATGTTTCATTATCTCCTCTTCTCACAAAGCGTATTTAGATTGCCACAGGGCTCACTGTGTTTCTTTTCTAGTTTTGAGAATCCATTTCTTTAAAATACTTGCAAGAATTACACTCTAGTAATAGGCATTCCCACTGCCCATTTCCAAATATAATGAAGTGTTATCAACACCCCCAAAACACACCTGCTGTGGCACATGAGCCACTAATGAGTATCTGAGGCTAGCATTTGCATGGGTTTTAAGTGCCAGGGATGCCTTTCTCTGAACACCTTTGTGTTTGAAGAATCTATTCACAGTGAAGGGGAAAAAATGTTCGAAAGCGAGCCATTAGCACATTATTGAATTCTTGTTTTCAGTAGACAGCTGTGTTGTGCTTAATGCAATAGGGTGTATTTACTGATGCCTCAATGCTGTTCTTTTGATTTCCATGAATTTGACACACTCAGCACTCAAGTGTGTATGGCTTCATGTTGTTTCTTATTTTCATTACATGTTTCCTCCTTCCGAATTACAAAAGCCTCACTAGATATCCAGAGGCCTGGAGTAATAAACACTTCATTATGAAAGCTTCCCTTGTTTCTGCAAATTCACTGAATTAAAATCCTTCATTTATTGAAACATGCTTGAACCTTCTGCAAGAGGTTTTTGACAATTGCTAGATTTGTTCGGCAGGAAGAAAGGAATGTTGGAGGGAGAGCGTTGAGTATCTAAGAAATGTAAAAAGGCATATTTACAGAAGACAGAAAAAGAATACCATGAAATAAAAGCACATAAATGGTATATAACACGCAAACCCTATAGAATTATTTTTCTTAGTCTTCTATTGCCGTTATGTGTCACCATAAGAAACAATTTTATTCCTTTTGTCTCCAGTCAAGTTCATTATTCCCATTACTTTCTACTCTGGTTCAGGTCTCTTATTTCATCTCTTTCAAGAATAGTTGACTAAACTGCTCCCCCCCACACTTTTATTACATGAAAATCAAGCCTAGAAAGATATTTACTTCTCTTGAATCCCACACCTTCAATTATTATTTTTTTTAATTAAGCAATATTTAGGATACTTCATTAGAAAATAGAGAGTTTAAGTGCTTTTGGCTTAGAAGTGACTTGCTACCCGGACAGATGTTCTTGATTTCCAACATTTATGCCCTCCCGGCACCAGTGAGACACACCCTTCCGCAAAAGAAAAGTAGAACCTGTTTTAGGTAAAGATAAATGAAGAGAAAAATCTTAAGGTGATCGGTCCTAGAGGTTCATTCCAGTCACTGCTGTGTGACTGCCAAGTCGTTGTCATTTGTGTGAACAACCTCCAGCCCAACTTTCAAATAAGATAAAGAGATTAATTTACAGCAAGTGCATGGACACCATGGAAAAGGCTGAGAGTAAGTATGTCAGCCCCTAATTGTCATCACATACGGCCAGAGGGATGGAGAAATTTGTAATTGCCAGGATTCCAAGAATTGGGAACCATCCCTTTTCCAGGTAGTTTTAATCAAACCTGGTATTCTGTCAAACATCCTTCTTTTGCTTTTTTAGGTGGTCCGAGATATTCTTCTGATTGGACATAGACAGGCTTTTGCATGGGTTGATGAGTGGTATGGTAAGTCAACTTCCCCAAAATGACTCATAGAACAACTTCATAACATGTTGGCTTGGGCTTTCAGTCCATCTGGCTTCAACTGCTACCTAGAAAGACAACAACAAAGGCAGGGCTATTGCTTCCTGTATTGGAAACAGCACTGTCCATGGGACATAATGAAGGAGAATGTAATGATAGAAGCTTGGTCTAAAATAACCACAACACTTAGTTATTGACTAAGTAGGACCTCAGTATGTTTGATGCTTACATATTTGATAATGCAGGGCTCCATAATTCTCTGTTGGATGGGCTTCAAACCCATCCTAATTTATCCCAAACTTCAAGATCAGTGCTGTGTGAAGCATCATATCAAGTGAAAGCAGTCCTTTGATTTAGAGACTATTGGAAACACTCCCTCACCAAAAACATAAGGACTCTGTAAGAATTCAAGGACAAAGGCATTGGTACCCCCTTATTTCCAACTAAGACTATTGTTCTGGCTTTCTTTTTAAATGCTTTGGGAAGAATTAAACAAGTTCTGTATATTTCCAGTAAATGGAAAGAAACAAGGTTTGTTTCATCCCATGATGGATGGACGACCCTTCCCATATCTCCAGTGCTATCATTTTGTCCACATGAATCCTTGACATTCCCAGAATCAGTCATCCAGGCTAGTGTCCTTGACTATAAAAAGAAA
This sequence comes from Lipotes vexillifer, assembly GCF_000442215.2. NCBI lineage: Eukaryota > Metazoa > Chordata > Mammalia > Artiodactyla > Lipotidae > Lipotes > Lipotes vexillifer. Next base: position 3,144,671 of record NW_006784347.1, on the reverse strand, counting down.
CAAGCTATAAAAAGAAACAAATGTGACTTGGGTCATATCTGATTGCCTAATGAAATGCCCTTCTCCTTGGCCTTTTTCTAAGTCACACTGAATTTGTTCTCAGTGTAACCTAGATTACATTTTGGTGCCTTTCTGTCATTATTCCACCAATGCCTTCCCTCCTCTTAGCAGAAGGTATCAAATTTGAAGTGAAAAGTTACATTGGACTGAATGGGCAAATACGGTGATTGTTATTAATGTTGTCAGCTGTTTCTGACCACATTTCAAAAGACAGGGTTCTGCGGCTGGACCCATGGGCCATGGCCGCTGGGCCTGCGCTCTGCAACGGGAGAGGCCACAGCAGGGAGAGGCCCGCGTACTGCGAAAGACAGGGTTCTGTAGACTATGGGAGTGCTTTTTTTTTTTCCCCCCACAATTTTCCCAGATCCACGTCTTCTGAAAAGCAAATGCATCTTTGCATCTTCCTGGGTTTGCTCAAATGCAGACCTCTGGAAGAGACTCTTTGGAAAGATCATAATTTGCTTTCTCTTATCACATACCCCGAGGCTGCTGCTCACAGGCAGCCATATTGTCACGCCTCCTGAACACCTATCTGTGGTTGTCTATTGAGAGACAGAGGGAGGGAGAGTCTCCTGTGATTACTTCCCCAGATCATTAAACAAATCTTTCTGGTTGTTTTTTTCTGGAGAACTTTTCTCAGATTCTTAAGGGGAGTACAGACACCCCAAAGGTTAAGAACTGCTGGTCTCCCCCAACTTGCACTCCTCCACACTCCTGGCATCCTTGCCACCAACACTAAGGGAATTTCAAAAGGTTGTTCAAATAAGAGGCTCAAAACTGGTGAGAAGTTTGGCAAGTGAACAGAGGCCTGAAGGGCCCACACTCTGCCACACTGAAGACCAAGACAGGGCACTTCAGTAGATTTCTCTTGAGTGCCAGGATGCCTTAGAGGACTTTTCGGAAAAGGCAGCATCAAAAAGGGTAGCCATGGGCTTCCCTGGTGGCGCAGTGGTTGAGAGTCCACCTGCCAATGCAGGGGACACGGGTTCGTGCCCCGGTCCAGGAAGATCCCACATGCCACGGAGCGGCTAGGCCCATGAGCCATGGCCGCTGGGCCTGTGCGTCCGGAGCCTGTGCGGGGCAACAGGAGAGGCCACAGCAGTGAGAGGCCCACGTACCGCCAAAAAAAAAAAAAAGGGTAGCCGTGCCCTGATTAAGAGGACAAAACACTGCAAGCCTGTTGATCAGAAAAGAGAATTTGAGTAGAGGCAAGATATAGAAAAAGAAAATGTGGGTGGGAGTCTAGTAAGGGAACAGCTGGAGTGCAGAGGATGGGGGCCGATTCTTTTCCATCTAACCTAAGCCTGAAGCAACAAGAGACTTAAAGACTTTTAGTCCAAAAACAAAACAAAACAAAACAAAACTCAGACTATTACAGGGGCCCAAAGTTAGAATAATGCATCAAAGGAAGACCTTTAAGATGAGAACATCTACTTAAGATGGGTGAGGTGGAGACAGGAATTAACTCTGAGAGTCTACTGACAAAAAGCCCTTTCTGTATCTGAGTGCAGAAAAAAAGCTTGTGGTTTAGCAGATATAGATGGTCAGGGCACCTTGTACTCCCCAGAGAAGGCATCCACCCACTATATATACAATCCTAGCCCCAACCAAAACAAGCAGCCTTTTCACTCAGCAAGGGGTCTGAGACCCACCCCATCAATTTCATGTAAATTACTGGCATCATTGCCCCCAGCTGAGCTGCTTGCCAGGAAAACAGTAGCTCCTTCATTACACAGATGCAGACACTCAGTCAAATAAATGAATATAGCCCTGCTCACAGCCCCTTATTCAAGGTAATGCTGCAGACTGCGGACCTTTCAGGTAAATGGCTGTGTCACCGCCCACCAGAACAGACCTTCAGTTTTGGGTACCTGAAGTTGCTTATTTTTCTTTGGTCTCTACAGGCTCAGTGAGGCTCTCATAGTAAACATGGAAAAGGTTCAAAGTAAAGAAATCCTTTCCTATAGCTTATGGCACTTATTCTGCAAGTGGGCCTGCCACATCAGCATCCTTGGGGTACTTGTTACAAGTTCAGATTCTCAGACCCCACCCCAACCTACTGAATCAGATACTCAAGGGGTACAGCCCAGCAGTCTGTGTTTTAACAAGCCCTCCAGATGAATCGGATGCTCACTAAAATTTTAAGAATGACTTTAAATCAGATTAGATTGAAGGGACAGTTTAATTAATTCAGTCCAAATTTAATTATACTAGAGAATGGTAGATGTCTTCAGGGCCAACTGCTAAACTCTGATGCCTTGTAAGCATTAGAAAAAAGGCGCCCCTTCTGGGCAGTTTCAGCAGGTGCTGGTCAGCTTAGGGCTGAATTTTAGCTGCATTGACCTCCTGGGCTGCGTGTTCCTACAGTGCCCAAACTGGACACCCTTATGCACTGGCAGCCCTGTATGATCTCTTTCTCCCTGATTAGACTCACCACCTCCAGTGCTTAATTAAAAGTAAAGAAAATTAAAAAAAGACACTGTAGATGATGGTGATCGTTTCTTGCCCAAGGATTAATTTTGTATCTTTTCTGAATTTCAGCATTTGACTGTCACATAACTAACTATTTCCCAAAACAGATTTTATTCTGCTCTTGTACATTGTAAAATATAACCATTTCCACTGCTGGAGGAATTGAGTTTGTCTTTCAAAGCCTTGATTGGTCTTTATCCATGAGCCTTGGGTGTCTCCTGCATGACTGCAACACTAATCAGAAGAAACAACTGCACATTTCAGAAGATGGGGTGAAAGGGGAGGTGGATAAAAATAGGCAGCCCAGCTTCACCAAAGCATGGTTTTGCTTCACAAATCTGACAGTATTTTGAGAGAGGAGCACAGAGGGTTTCCCAAGGGAGGTTGTGATTGAGTGGAACCTCATGAATCCTGACCCTTCTAAAAAAGTAGAGGGGAGTATAGCTCTGGCTAGTATAGATGAAACTCCCTCATGAAAGTGACATAGAAATCATTCTGGAGTCCTTAGAGCAGCCTAACAACGAGAGAAGCAAGCTCAAGGTGGAGAAAGAAGCCAGCTTGGGGACTAGCATTAGCTGACTGAATTCACCAAGCCAGCATTTTCCAATGGCCTCAGGTTTCCTGAACTTGAGTGCTGTGGCCCTTATGCAGCCTTTTATGTGTGTGTGCTTACCTTCATTTTTCTGGGGAGAGAACCCATTGCTCTCCATCACATTTTCAAAGGGATCTGTGATGCGCCCTCCTCCACCTCCCCAAATTAAGAACTGTGGGGAAAAAAATCACAGCTATAGATTACAATTCTAGATCTTAGTGGTCTGAATTACATGGAAAGGGTATGCACCAAGCCTTGAGGATTGGCTACTATTTATAACAAGCATCTATTGAATTTATAACCATTTTAAAGAGTTTAAAAAAAAAAAAAGCACTTCCCAAAGCATGACCACCATTCTGCTGGATTCAAAGGTGTATCAAACGTAATTCATGATTGCTGGAGCTTCCTCTGACCAACCACTTGTTTAAGACTTCCATTTTGACTTAGAGAAAAAAAAATTACTTCAGTAGGCTGAAGAGCCTGGAAATAGAGAGAAGACATTTGTAGAAGGAAATAAAATATAATGTGCCATTGGAAAGGTCACTGAATTAGGGTATATGATGCTTTATTAAAGTTGTCGCTGCTGCAGCTGTGCAATACAATGAAGGAAAATCCCTGCTTGCAGACATTTTGCTCCATGCCATTTGCAGTTTCTCTGTACGTTCAAATGACTCCTATCCTGAAGGCTTTTCAAATATACAGTCTTGCCTCCACTTCCAGTGAAATAAACCTGCCTTCTTTAATAAAATGATTGAAAGAAAATTGCCACCAGAAACAAAGTTGAAAGACTAACAGAAGCTATCTGCAACATATGTAGCCAGCAGAGGACTAATATCTACAGTATATAAACCAAAAATTCAACAACTCAATAGAAAAAAAAGGTAAAGAACAAACAGGTAAACCATGGAAGAAGAAATGCAAATGACCAATAACCTCACCACTAATCCCAAGAAACGTAATGAGAACAACAAGAAGATATGACATTTGCCCATCTGATAGCCAAAGGTTTTTTTGTTTTGTTTTGTTTTGTTTTGTTTTGCGGTACGCGGGCCTCTCACTGTTGTGGCCTCTCCCGTTGGGGAGCACAGGCTCCGGATGCGCAGGCTCAGCAGCCATGGCTCACGGGCCCAGCCGCTCCACGGCAGGCGGGATCCTCCCGGACCGGCGCACGAACCTGTGTCCATAATAATCCAGTTTTGGATAGGTGGGAGAACACACTAACAGTTTCTGTAAAAAAAGTGATAGTGGTAAGTACAAATAACCTGTGACCCAGTAATTCCACTTCTAGATATTTATTCTTGAGAAATACACATGTTCGTGAATATAAATACAAAGCTGTTCAGTGTAGTGTTGTTTATAAGGGCTAAAATCTAGTCTCCATGTAAATGTCCATTAGCAGAAATATGGTCAAGTGAACTATGGTAGACTCATACTATGAATATTGTGTGTAACAGTTAAAAAGAATAAGGTAGTTCTCTACATACTGGTATGGAAATATGTTTTTCCCATTAGTGGAAAACGTCAGCCAGAATAATATGTATCGTATAGTATACTATAGTATGATTCCATAAATGTGAAATTAAATGAGACTGTGTGTAATAGTAACATACACGTGAATTCATAGAAAAAAATCTGGCAGTTATCTCCAGAAGGAACAGGATTGATAAGGGAAGTTAAAAGGAATTACTCTGTTTTCTCTATGTAATCCAGTACTACTTGAATTATTTCTGCAGAAAATAATTCATGCATTACTTGCGTGATTCAATAAGTAAATAATAACTGAAATCCGCATTTTATAACAAAGCAGAAAATAGTTGAAGCAGACCAAGACTCATACAGAGGTATATTTTGCTTAGTACGTGGTTTAAGAAATTGAAGACGCTTCTCAATTAACGAATCCCCTGAATCCAGAGCTTCTTTGACGAAGCTGAGCTGGTGGTAGAGAAAAGGGTTCTACCCAGGCCAATTCAGTGTGACCTCTACATGCTGGGACGGAAGTCTGGGGTCTGCTTACTCTCCTCACCTGAAGGAGGCCGAGAAAGAGAAGGACAGAAATGGTCTTGCAAGAGGGCAAAGACAGAAAATCTTGCGATGAAGAGGGCGTTTATACCCCCAGATTATCAGTCACACTCTGATAGCCAAGTGTCAAAGATACTAGGACACGCCTTCCTTATCAGAAGAAATTTGGTACTAGTTCCAATAGTCTCTTAAATCAGGGAGTTAGGCCAGTGTTATTTAAGAACACTTCATTTAAGAAACTTTACTTAAGAAAAGTAAATTATGACCTTTCAAATCTATGAAGTAAGGGGTGATTATTGATCAGTTTACTTGCAAAATAATTGACATCCGATTCCTTTGAGTTTCTCTGATACACATAAGCATTTGTTTGCTGGGAGCAAAGAGATCTGAACCTAAACTGTGAGAAGTCACTCTGATCATTGAAAATCAATCAGTAATGAAGATGAATCATCTCCAAAAGTGTAATCTGTCATTGTGTGTGTGTAATTGAATTTACTAAAAAATTGATTCATGTGTAGATTTTGAGGTAATATACTTTGCTGAAGCAAGACATGATGCATTCTACCAGATAACCTGAATAGGAACATTTTCACTTGATTAGGCTTTCCATAAATTATTGAGGAATATTGCAAATGTTGACATCATTTCCATAAGCATGTATGGTATGCGGGGGTAGTTCAGGATTTAGACAAAAGTATTGGGCTGGCCTAAAAGTTCATTTGGGTTTTTCCATAAGATGTTATGGAAAAACCCAAATGAACTTTTAGGCCAGCCCAATATTTTCCTCCAGCATGGGCTGGGACCAAATTATCATCATCTTTTAGAGAACTACTAGGAATGTTCTTCGGGTTTTTTTGTTTCTGTTTTTTGGCCATGCTGCTCGGCTTGCAGGATCTGTTTCCTGACCAGGGATTGGACCCAGGCCACAGCAGTGAAAGCACTGAATCCTAACCACTAGGCCACAAGGGAACTCCCTAGAAATGTTCATTCTTATGTGGTCTAATTGAGAGATTTCTTTTTTTCTTTTAGATGAAATTTTCTGCAACTTGGTTTCTTAACTCTTCATTTTAAGAAAAAAGGAATCATGTTTCTAGAATAGGCAAAAATTCTAGAAAAGTATATCTTCTTACCTATTTGCAAATTGATGGTATCCATCTTCTAATGACCCCAAATAATCGATTTTAAAATAATGTTCTCTTTTTCTTTCTTACAGAAGTAATGCATATTTGATGTAGAAAACTTAGAAAATATAGATAAACAAGAAGGAGAAAATGAAAATTACCTATAATTCCAACTCCTCAAAACAATCACTCTTAACATTTTGAAGTGTACCCTTTCAAAAGTCTTTTTTAAATGTATATAATGCTTTTCTGGTAAAAAAAAAATGATTTCTTTTACCTCCAATTTTTTACTTAACAATATACCAAGGACATTTCTCTATAGTGTTAAATATCCTTCTGCATCATTTTTAACCACTGCATAATACCATCAGGCCCCTGAGTTGTTTTCAATTTTTCACTATTATGAACAAGATAATAATGAGTATCTTTGTTATTAAATCTTTCTTCACGTCCATAAAAATTGAGATGTCTTTGAAAGCCCATAGTCACACAGTTTAAGCCCCTCTCTTAACATTGAGCTAATTAAAGACAAAGAATGATTTCCTTTGATATTTACTAGAACAAAGAAATGAAACTGCCTTTGTTTTTGTTTTCAAAATTACTGGCATGCCAGCTAGGGGGGAAATAAAGTGTCTAATGAACATATGTATGAAGAAATTTTAAACTTTTAACTTAAAGTAACCTAAGTATTCATTCAGGTGTATTTGTGTTTAAGAATTTTGATAACCAGCCATTGAAATTAAAGTGATTGTATTGAAAGGATGTTATTATTGTTAACGAAGACGCATTGGTTCTAATCACAAAGCAGCATCTCTTTACTGCTTTCCATTTACCTTGATTTTCTAAAAGAAAAGCATGCTCTTTGCTTGGCCAGACTGTTGCTTAGCTTTCTTGATACTTACATTGCTTATGGACAGCATTTTTGATTAACGGTTTCGGGGTGTGGAGGGGGACCATCAGCTAAATAAAATAGCCCAGGTGTGGATTTAGAGCTGCCCTCCATCTTGGCCACAAGACTACACTGAATTAATTCATAAACTTCTGGCAAGTCTACCCTTTAGAATTGAAGAGGCTCTCACATGACACACATGGATTGATATAAAAAGACACCGGACCATATCATGCAGAAACGACTTAAGGAAAAATTCCAGCTGCACATAACCTGCTCTACATCCCCACCAAGCTAACTAGTGACCAAGGCAGTAGCTTGGTTAACCCGTTGTTGTGCATGTACCATTCATTGTAAAGAGTCATGAAGTTAAATTCTGCCGTGAGAGTCTCAGAAGAATGCCCATCTGGGGAAATTGCAAATAAAATGTTGTAAAATAACCAAGGAGTGGAGTGGGGAGTGGAGGATAAAGCGACAGAAGTATTTAATGTGAGACTAATTGTTATTTTTATGTTTCACCTATTGAAGATAACAGGTTCTTTGTTGAAGTTTTTTATCAGTTGGATTTAGACAAGGCTTCTCAACCTTGGCACCACTGACATTTTGGACCAAATCATCCTTTGCTGGGGAGGCGGGGAGGACTGTGCACTGTAGGATGTGCCACAGCATCCCTGGCCTCTGCCCACTACATGCCAGTAGCACCTCCACCCCAGTTGTGACAACCAAAAATGTCACAAAACTGTCCCCTGTTGAGAACCACTGGATTAAGAAATTATCATTCTGAAATACTGAAAAAGTGAAGGCTCAGGCCAAACATCACAATGTCATGTGCCATTTTATTTAGAGATCAGTGTGGGTGCAAGTAGTCCCCATCTTTGTGCTGTTATGCTGGACTTGCAGTTCAGTGCAGACCTGCACTCTCTGACACCATGTATTCTGTGCAAAAATACCTCTCTGTGTGAGCGTTGTACCAAATCTCACTGGTAGCAGTGAGCATCATTTCTCTGCCCTCTGTGTCATGTCTCTTACAATAGCAATGAAAGTGTCCTTTCTGTTGTTGAGTGCATTGTTGTAAAGAATCTCCAAATCTATTTTGAAAGGTATATGGAAGGTAAGTATTAGACCACACAAACCTGACCCTGTTTCTTAAAGGGATCTTCTAACCATGCTTTTAGGAGATCTCAGGCTACAGCCCTCCCCACGAGCTAATACTTTCTACCCACCTAGCTTACTTTACAAGAATCACCCCTAAATAATTTCCACTCTTTTCAGTTCTAAGACTATTTTGACTTAACTTCCTTGTATTCACTCCCCCTTTGGCTGGTTTAGCTAACTTTATGATTGACTCTTCATAAAGTTAGTGAGTTCCCTGCTTTTTACTCCTCTCTTTGGCTTCTGCTAAGCTGCCATCTTCCCCTGAAGTCTCCCCCATTGAAAGTTTGCATTTAATAATGGAAGTTGCCAACATCTTGACCTTCTTTCAGATATGACAATGGATGATGTTCGGGAATACGAGAAAAACATGCACGAACAAACCAACATAAAAGTTTGCAATCAGCATTCCTCCACTGTGGATGACATAGAGAGCCAGGCCCAAACAAGTGTATGTAGAATTTTTAAAACATGTTGCCCACCCTTTACCAAACATACACATAAACTGATCTTTGAAAAGACTTCAAATGCATCAATTCTCAAACTTCACAGAAAAGCTTCGCCGCCCAGAGGCAGTTGGTGAAGAACCTGAGCTGGGTCTTAATTGGACAGTGTTACCTCTTGCTTCCAGACATGTCCATTCTTTAATGCCGCTTGACTCGGGGGTTATTTCGGTCATAAAACCAAGAACATGTAGAGTGGAGACATTGTGTGGCCTCTGCACCACAAAAGAGCAGAGGGGTAAAAACGGACGTCATGGGAAAGCTAGACCATCGATGCCAGGAACTTTTAAAGACATAGTTAACACTCAGTCATTCATTTAAGTCATTCATTCTGGCTCATCTAGTATTTTAGGTTTCTTTACATTTGCTTTGAAATGCTTTCTAGGGCTCTTTATGGCTATCTTACCCAATCACTTCCTTTTTACTTAGGTTCATGTCCAGATGGGGCTGCCATCTATGCATACATACTGGCTGAGCAGTGAAGGTGTGGTGAGCGAGATCTAGCCCGGGACTTAAGCATCAGAGAACCTGAGGTTATTTAATGGCACATTGGTGATTGAGAGCTGACCGTACGGTGTATGCCAGCATCTTAAATATAGTTCTATCTCAATCATTCGTGCTAATGAAGAGGAGTGACAGATAACAAAGAAAAATGTAATCGCCAAGTCATTAAAATGTATCTTTGGCCAGAGCTGTGATCTCTTTGGGTGCCAGCTTGAGCCCACATGTCTGTTAGCCCCAGAATAGTACACGTTAGATATTTAAGAAATTGACAGTGTAGTTATAGAAAATTGACAGATGGCTATTGTTGTAAATGCTTTAGATATGCAAAGACCTTTGGTTGCACTTTGGAAATTTCTAGTGAAATTTCTAGAACTTTTTCTAGTGAACTTTGGAATGTGCCCTGTAAGACCTATGCGCTGCTATTGGATGCATGTGACTGCCCTTGAGGTTGAAATGGCCCTAACTCTTCCTCCCCATTTTGGATGCAGTGATTGGATTTGTAGAAAGCTCTTTGGATCAGGAGGTGTTCCTCTGTAGGCACCGACCAGTTCCTATAGGACTTCCCCCTTCCTCTCTCCCCGTTCTAAAGTTAGAAGTGCTCATTAAGGAAACGGTCCTTGAATTTCTATCACTTTCAATTACCTTTTCTTTAGGAATGTTAGACACCTGTTCCCTCTCAGCTGCCCTCTGAAAGCCACTCACTATATATAAGCACCACAAGACAAAGGAAGCCAGAGGAAAGGGGAAGATGCCAGGTAGCCAAAGGATACTAAACAGTGCTTTCCTCATTCTAAGTTCTTGGACCTTATTGAATTTGTTACAATATTGCTTCTGTTTTATGTTTTGGTTTTTTGGCCTGGAGGCATGTGGGATCTTAGTTCCCCGTCCAGGGATGGAACCCTCACCCCGTGCATTGGAAGGCGAAGTCTTAACCACTGGACCACCAGGGAAGTCCCAACGTGGTTATCTTTAAATGCTTACCACCATTTCCCTTATTCTTTGAATTCCATCAAATTGGGGGTCATTTATTTTTCTATATTTTTCTTCTCTATCATAATGAAAAAGTTGAAATCAAGGGGCTGCTGTCCGTCACGAATAAAAACTGCATGGGTGCTCAGTAAATTTAAATCATTGACCTGAGTAGAGACAAACTAGATTGAAATTAGGCAAAATGAACATCCATGGCCACGGGCAATAAGGAAATAACAGTCTCCCGTTCAGTTGAGTAGGTTCAATACTTTCAAGGAAGAGAACTTCTAAGAGACCCTGAACGGGAGTGTAAAATCAAAATTCTGTACTTTGGATGATTTCTGCCCCCTGCTGGATGTGTGGAGTAGAGCACTATATTCAGCCACTTGTATAGAAAACCTGATTTTTCAAAGATGATATCATTTATTATAGCAGAAACATACTGCTGAGATTCACTGAAATTTTTCTGAGTCTCAATTTGTTTTTATTTTTCCTATACTTTTTTAAACATATTTATTGGAGTATAATTGCTTTACGATGGTGTGTTAGTTTCTGCTTTATAACAAAGTGAATCAGTTATACATATACATATGTTCCCATATCTTCCCTCTTGCGTCTCCCTCCCTCCCACCCTCCCTATCCCACCCCTCTAGGTGGTCACAAAGCACGAGCTGATCTCCCTGTGCTATGCGGCTGCTTCTCAATTTTGTTTTGAAATACCTCCTTTTAAAGAATTTAATCTTATTTCTGAGCTTGTTTAATAGTCTTAGTATATTTTTAAAGTGGTAAGTTTACAGGTACAGTTCTTGCTATATTCTGAATTTCATATTCTATCAACACAGGCATAATTTTTTATTTCCTTTGTAAGAACTTTTTCCTTTCAGAAAATTTTAATAATTTTTCCTAGGAAATCCTCTTAAGGATTTTGTTTTTTGTGCAATATTCCTGGTTTGCTCATATGTTATGATATGACTCTCTGTCTCTCTCTGTCTCTCTGTCTCTCTGTCTCTCTCTGTCTCTCTGTCTCTCTCTCGCTCTCTCTCTCTCTCTCTCTCTATATATATATATATATATATATCCTAATGATTAATACTATATTAACTCCATAGTTAGTATTTCCAAAGGGGCTCTATGTTTCATACTATGTGGTTTATGTGGTATCATCTAATGTGGTATCACCTACTAAGTTCATGGGAGAGGCCACAAATGAAAAATCAGTCTCTGGAAGCTAAAACAGATGTAGAAATCCATGGGCAGCAGATTTCACATTTTACAAGCTTTTAGGCCTTCACTGAGCTTTTTCTAATATGCCCAGTTATCTGTTTTGCCTGTTACCAGTAATAAAATTGGCAAAGGATACCAGGAATAGCCAGACTGAGAGTAATTAATAATAACCATAATAGTAGTAGTAATAATAATAGAGTTTCTAAGAATGAGAGAAGAGATACTAAACTATATAAAGCAAACCGGCTCTAAGAAAGAAGGCATCACTGTACTGTAACACAGTGATATTCTTTCAGTGTATTATGTCTAAAATGTAGTAAGTGTATGTAATACGTTATTCACTGTAGTTACATTAGGGAAGGATTTACATTTAAAGGAATTTTTTTTTTTTTTACTTTCTCACATAATAACATTTCAGGTATTTGGAAAGTCTACACCATCTGACAATGCCTGTTAAATGAGGCGTCACTGAATTTATTTCTTGAATGCCAAATAATGCTCTTTTTCTTTTAAATAAAATTCTCACCCATTATGTGACACTATCCTTTTGCTCTCTGCTCTTTTCCTTTTTATGTTTCCTTGAGAAATGGTTTTGTTTTCTTGGTTTGGGAATAGTTAGCAGAGTTTGTTGTTGTTGTCATATCTTACTCATTTTTTAAGAAGAAATAATTAAAACACAGCGTCTGAAAAATCTCAGGGTGGATACACAGTCAGGAAACAAGTAACCCCTAGAATACATAAAGTATATTCATTGAATAAGAGGACTGAAAAATTCTGATGATCTACCTATTTACCCTATAAAGGTGAACTTATATTTTCACGATCTAAAGTGGATAACAGTACGTATCATTTTGGGGCCATTGATTGCTTTAATAATCTTCCCTTTGTAGAGAAGATGGCCAGGTCTAATAATAGCTCTGCAAACCATACCATACGCACAACACACAGACACACACAGCTCTGGTGTGCTTCTGTACTCTCCTGGTAAGTTCTCTTTTCAGAATACTTAAAGTACTCACTGAAAAGTGCTTTGGAAAATCTTGGATGGTTACTCATAAAGGAATTGTTTTTTTCAGAGGTCTGCCTCAGTAAAAAGAAAAAAATTCAGGGCTTAGCATTTCGATGATAATTAGGGTTTATAATCTGGAGAGATCCCCTTATCATAGAGTTCTGATGAGTCCTTTAAAAACAGGCAGAGAGATGAATCCATTTGCATCTCTTCTAAATACCTGCTCATTTTTTTCTTCTTTCTGTTTTTTCCTTTAAGACATGACAATGGATGAAGTCCGAGAATTTGAACGAGCCACTCAGGAAGCCACCAACAAGAAAATTGGCGTTTTCCCCCCTGCCATTTCTATCGCCAGCATTCCCCTGCTGCCCTCCTCAGTCCGCAGCGCCCCTTCCAGCGCTCCATCCACTCCTCTCTCCACAGACGCACCAGAATTTCTGTCGGTTCCCAAAGATCGGCCCCGGAAAAAGTCTGCCCCAGAAACTCTCACGCTTCCAGACCCTGAGAAAAAAGCCACCCTGAATTTACCTGGCATACATTCTTCAGATAAGCCATGTCGGCCCAAATCAGAGTAACTTCATAAGAATATTTCATGGGGTTTTATATTTTCGGTTTGGGGGTCTTGTTTTTTTTGTTGTTGTTGTTTTTTTTAATAATCTGATATAGAAAAAGACTGCTTTGTCACTCAAACATGTCCCTTTGATCTTTTGAGTGTGCATGTAGTTAAGTAATTTCACATATGATTCCTTAAGTATGCCACACAGCGTCATATTAGATGTAAAATGTAAGACTTGCAAAGGACAGAAGGGATCTTCTGTAGCCACAGCTGGATGCCAGGGAGGAAGCCTTGTTTATTGGGCATTTGATGAGGTTGGCTTGGACTTCAAGGGTAAGTAAATGAAAACTTTGCACCACTGTGTTACAAGGTGTAGTGAAATAGTGAAGTCAGTTTCCTCCCATCAAACCTGAAATTCTCAAAAATATTCTCAGGCATAATATACCTAATTGTTAAATTTTGAACTGCTCCTTACCAATACTTGAATACCAGTAGTTACTGAGATTCCTATTTGCGTTAGTCTGACTCAGGATTTGGGGCCTAGTTAACTCTTTAAATTTTTTGGAAATTTTAATTATCAACATGTAGAGGCTCCAAGTGCAATTAACAGTAACTTATTTATACCTTTCACAGAATTTAATAAAGATTCCACTTGTTTCTGTCTTTTAATAACTTTCCCCTTCGTGCCCTTGTGGCCTCAGAAATCTTTAAGAATTACATGGATGAATGTGACCATAACTGTCTGATCTGGGGATGGTTTGGTTTAGGAACCAAGAGGCCCAGGTGAGGCAAACGTCTTTTTTTTTCTACAGGTACCAACGAACCTTGACCCATCACCTTCCATCATCCTTTAAGATTCTCAGAATTTGCAATTAATTGAGTAGCATTCATTGACTCTTTGCCCATTCAAAGAAGTTCAAGGATAGAGTAAGCTACCTGGACTTTAACACTGTCAGAGTTGTCTCCCATCCCCTTCCTCATTTTACTCTTAATAACATCCAGACCTCCCTGAACAGATTGCCCATCACTAGACCTTAGAAAAGATTGTCATTCTCTTGCTCCTTACTTGAAATCCAAATATTGGGAATGTCACAAAAGTCGAGTGAATACAGTCAGGTGGGAGGAGAAAATTAGCAGAATGGCTGACTCCTATCTGTAGAGTAAAAAGGAAAAGTGATAAAAGATGCCCCTCTGTCTAGCTTTCTTTTCTGAGAGTATTGGTAATGCAAGATTAGACTCAAGGTTGACGGGAGACAAGATCACTCACCAAAGTGGCAGAAAGAGAACTCTCCTTTGATCTAAAGAGAAGACTGCCACCTTCGCACCTCACTGCCTTTAAACACAGAAAGAAGAGCAAATGGAATCTGGCATTTCCTTTTGTCCTCCAAGAGAGGAAGAGAACAAGGTAATTGGGCAACTCCAAGGCCTCAGCTAGCCTTCCTGACCATAACCTCCAACCTCAGGAAAGGGACCTTCCCCAAACACAGATTCCAAAGGACACTACATAGACCAAGGAGGGTATCCTCCTCCTTTTACACAGCCTCTCAGCCAGTGAACCCTGCCTGCTTCTCTCTCTCAGAGCACAGCACTCTGCCTAGTGTCCTTCCAGTTAACAGACTCTCCCAAGGTGCAGGTGCTGGCCCCATGAGCCCAGCACCAAGTGTTCTAAGTCATATGTCAGATTGTCAAGATCATTTCTTTATCTATAGGTTGACATTTAGCTTAATAAATAAATAAACCCAGAACTCAAAGGGAACCCATTGCAAATAGCTTAGATCAACAGTGCATCTCTTCCCTAAGAATGATAGCACCATAGTAAGACACCGCCTTTGCATGGTATGGTAGCATGATTTTTGCTTGTGGGAAAACTCAATCTTTTATCAAGACCTCTTGGACTTCTCAATGGCTCTCTTTAGACACAGTAGCACTTAACAAGAATGTTTCCCCTTGGAAGTAAAATTCTCCTTTCAGAAGACAGTGACATAGCGTGTATATTTGCTTACCATTTGCAAGCTGAAATCAGGATGGGGTGGGATCGTGATTTTTGCATGGAATGAATTTATTTTGTGCGTGCTGTTCACACATCTAGACCTAGTTTTTCTGTTGATGCCATTGCTAATTTTCCATTTTTGTAAAGTAGCTTCTGCTATCAAGGTCAGCAATTCTATATGCTTTAGAAAGCTAATTTCTGGTTTCCTACTGTGAGTTTTCTTTCTCTTATAGCCAGTACAATACCACAGACATTACTTGCAAAACTACCACTGATAGTGTAATTCTTAGCCAACAAATATGTGTGCTCTTAAAGTATGTTCAGTTTTTCTGTCTACATGTGGTTTGTGTGCATTTTCACGGGGGGTGGGGGACGGGTGCAGATATTCCTTTAGCTGCTTTGAATATTTAATCCAGTCATCACAGGGCATAAATGACTTCAGTATTTAATTTGTCTTGATTGTCAACTGTCATTTCACAGTCTCCATACATGAATTTGTTTATTGTGGGGTACAAGCCTGCGATGAATGTGTATATAGAACATTATTAATTCCTATAAGGCTGGAAATTAAGTGGTTGCATGATGGAAATTTAGAAGAAAAAAAAAGCAGAAACTTGAATTCATTAAGCATGTTTAGGGGAAGAATAGAATCTTAACTCAGTGCCTCTGTCTGCAATGTGGAAACCTTCAACCTTGTTCACCAAAATTGTATTATACCTGTATATATATAAATATAGTGAATCCGACACCACCAGTTTTAAGTCTCTGGTAGCCAAATTAAAATAAATAATCCACAGAATAACACGTATGTTCACCCGATCTTTGTCTCTCATGTTAGTGGAGACCATCAAAATGACCACAGATTTCATTACTTTGAATGGGCTTCAAATTACGAAATGCCCTTGTGCTTTTCATTGGCTATAGTACAGCGCTGTTGCTTTAGCTGTGCTTTCCCAGGATAAGAAGCCCTTGGTGTTTTTACTACATAAACTTTGTCAGAAGTCAGCTCTGAAGACCATTTCATTTTCCTACTTTTGGGCTGGAATAAGACAAAGCAAAGAGGAAGCATAACAACAAAGGAGTCCGTGACATTTTTGTTACTACGTGATAACCAAAACAATATGAGTTTACTGGTGAACGAATTTATAAACTTCTGTTTTGGTTTTGCATTTGTGTGAGGGAAAATGGTTTTAATTTATTTGGAGGTATTTATTAGCCATGTTTTTGGTTGTGAAAATAAATCTCTAAATAGCACAATTGTGTGTGTCTAATGTAGACACTCAAAAAAACACAAAAAGACCCCCAAAAGTTATGTGGTTTTCTTCCAAGACACTGTAATAAACAGTGACCTAAGAGAATAGATTCTGACACTTCTCAAGAAATCATTTTTCCATGAAAATTTCAAGGCTAATGGATTTATGCGTATTTTAAAATTCTACTCGCCTTAGCATCTTTTCAATGGCTCAGAGACGACACGTCACTGGCTGGCATAGGGCAACAACAATTTTACTTTTCAGAAGGGCCAGAGAATAATTTACTCCACGTGTAATACGTACTCAGATAATCCAATAGGAAAGATCGTTTAAATAGTTTTAGTCCCTTTCTGATCATCTGATTCAGTAGGCTGGGTGACGATATGCCATCTAAGCCATAATTCTTGAAATTAAAAAAAAAAAAAACAGTGACTGCACTTGATCATAAATCATTTAAAACTATTCTTTCCTGCTGAAACCGAGTGTTACACAAGAGCACGGCAATGGCATACAGAGGCAACACATACCAGATTCTTCTGTGTTCTACCTTCAAAACAATCTGTTTCATTTGAAATGTAAGTTTTTAAGCTTTTTAGGAGTTAGTGCAATAAGAGAATGTGAATATGTTGAGAACTTTCCAGATGCTGTTATTGTTATTTTGTCGTTAAGTTAACAAATGCTTTAGGATAAGCCTCTCAATGTTTTTGCTTAAAATCGAAAGACTGTCTGTTGAATTGCAAGTCTCCCTTCAGTTTGTGTGTGTCACCAAGGAGAGGTTCTTTGAGTTGATGTTATACCTGTGCCACTTGTATGTAGCTTCAAGTGTAATTTTTAGCGTTTACATTTCGAGCTGAGATCTTGATTAAATGAGTCAATATACCACTGCCACAGCTGAGGGACCAAGTTTTGGGATGCACAGTGTTATAGACAGCAAGCAAAGCAAACAAAATTGATCCTCACACACGCCATCCTCCTGTGTCATTTTATGGCTGTTTTGTGTTTTTCTTTCCCAGTTATTTATTATTGATAATAACTTACTTTTTCTTACATTCTGTTGTAAATAAAGTACAAAGCAATCTTCTTTCCAAGTGTAGCTTCCTCTCTCTCTTTCTCAGATCTTCCCAAGGGAATGTTAACTATTGGGAACTTGGGGGTTGATGGGAAAGAAGCTATCAAGGGAGAAAGAACAAGCCAAAGGCCGGAACTTAGACCCAGTTCTAGGGGACTTGTGTGCAAAGAAGCCTGGCCTGCTAATAGGCGTATGGTGTCTTCAGGGCTGGGCCCTTGGTAAGAAATGCCTGGGTGCCAGCTCTAACTATCCAGCCAAAAAATACACAAAGTGAATATAACCCAGTGGGATACACATGCAGACTCATCCATCCACCCATCAGGTGCTTGGTTACCCCTCATCAAATGTGAGGCAAGAGTCTTGAGTGGTAACCAAGATAAAGCATCCCCCAGGGAATCTGTAGGAACACCACCTTAGGGGGGGACACCAGATTCTCTCCACCGCAGGGCAAGCCAGGTAAGCTGAGCTGAAATGACTCTGATCTGACGGTGGTTTCTCCCATCTCAAGTAGCTCCTGTTGTTCACAAAAGCGTCCTCTGGGGACGGGAGGAGGAGCCCAGAAATGCTTTAGCACCCATTTTTCAATAGTCTCCTCGGAGCTTAAGCAGAGACACGCCTCTCCCTCCTATTCAATCCTGTAACGCATGTCAATATCCATATTATTTTTTTTTTGAAGTATAGTTGGTCTACAATGTTGTGTTACTTTCTGCTGTGCAGCAAAGTGACTCAGTTATACATTCTTTTTCATATTCTTTTCCCTTATGGTTTATCACAGGATATTGAATATAGTTCCCTGTGCTATGCAATAGGACCTTGTTGTTTATCCATTCTATATATAATAGTTTGCATCTGCTAATCCCCAACTCCCAATCCTCCCTCCCCCACCCCCCATCCCCCTTGGCAACCACAAGTCTATTCTCTATGTGAGTCTGTTTCTGATTTGTAGATACGTTCATTTGTATTATTTTTTAGATTCCACATATAAGTGATATCATACGGTATTTGTCTTTCTCTGTCTGACTTACTTCACTTAGTATGATCAACTCTAAGCCCATCCATATTGCTGCAAATGGCATTATTTCATTCTTTTTGATGGCCGAGTAATATTCTGTTTTATATATGTACCACATCTTCTTTATCCATTCCTCTGTCGATGGAAATTTAGGTTGCTTCCATGTCTTGGCTATTGTGAATAGTGCTGCTGTGAACATAAGGGTGTGTGTATCTTTTCGAATTAGAGTTTCGTCCGGGTATAGGCCAAGGAGCATCCACATTGTGTGCCTTAATCTCTGACTGTGCCAGGCCACAGCTTCCTCTAACAGTGCACCATAACTACACTGAAGATGGTCGCCCGATTATGTACACTAATTCAGTTAATTAAAACATGCTTGAGTTTTGAGCTGCAAATTCACCATTACCACTCCTGCCCTGCCATTTTTTAAATTATTTATTTATTTATTTATTTATTTATTTATTTATTTATTTATGGCTGCATTGGGTCTTCGTTGCTGCGGCGCAGGCTTCAGCAGTTGTGGCACATGCTGCCCTGCCTTTTCATTTGTTCTTCAAAACACACACGAACTTCCCACACATAGTTGCTGGCTGAAAGCAAACTCGGTACAGCCAGGCTGGCTGTTTCTTCCTGGGGCCAAACTATATAGGTTGCCTGATGTTAAATGTGTAGATATTTATCACATCACCAGTTTCCCCGAACAGCTGTTAATCATGATGTTATCTCATTTGAGTGTTACTCTTAGGTTTCTGCACACCCACGTTCTTTTCTAAAACTTCCTGTTTCCTTCACTATATTCACTTGGGAGTTTTTGCCTCCAGCTTCCAACTGTACCCTGGCCTCTCAGGTTTACGATCGATCAATCGTGTATCGTTTCTCCTTGCCCTGATCTGCAATATCCCTTAATGAAAATGTTAGTCTCAAGCCTGAAGCTTTGATGGCTTTGGAACGACAATCAACCTACGTGTACGTGTACATTCGTGTGCATGTGCGTGCGTGTGTGTGTGTGTGTGTGTGTGAGCCTGTAACTTGTGTGGCTGATCCAAACAAGCCCTGTTTACAAGTTTATTATATTGACTTTCTCTGCTTAATTTTTAGCCCTCTAGTATTCCACACCTCCATAAATTCTCCCTTTTCTACAGCATCTAATCGAGTAGGAGATCTCATTCAAGTCCAAACATTTAACTACCTCTCCTTCACTTGGGAAAATTGGAAACGGCCTGGAACTAACTTTGCCTTAATGTTCTTGCCCGGTCCCAGCATGGAGGACTTGAGCTAATAAGTAGCCAAAGAAACTGGACATGGCCTCAGGTCCTTCTGAATCCAGCCATTCGGTACAGCAACATTAAACAGCTGAATTAAACACCTGGAATTTAGGGGATAATTATGTTTAACTAGAAGTACCAGCTGTCTTCACTAAAGGCAGACACTAAGGACCGGGAATCATCATTTCCCCCTCTTTTAACTTATAGAAAGGAGATTTGGCCATCTGTTACTCAAGGGTGTTTGAGGGCAGACAAATCTGGACCTTTGTGATTTTTTTTAAAAAATCGTATTCCAAAACAACGTTCCTGCAAGATGCTGACAATTTACTGCTCTTTAGCAACCCTTGGGACTCACTCTGTGATCTTCAGCACACAAGTGATTATATTCAGAGCAGTCCAAAGATAGCTTGCTGCGCTCCTTGTGCAGTCTGCTGTTAAAGCCAGTCATCAGTATTAACGTGTGCTATACCCCTTCCCAGAACACAAATTGGAAATTTAGAAACATGTCTACGAGTTTCAATTTTCCCACTCTTATCTTAGGGTTATTCCATTTCTTTGCATCTTGTTAAAATCTATTATATGGACCCAAGATCGTGAATTTTCTTTTCACCTTCATTAAGTATTTTGGAATTTGCTCTTTCTTCTGCGCAAGGTAACTCATAGATGCATACCTTTCTACAAAACACTTCAAGGATTTTGAATTATTTTATAAACACCTTTACATTTGGTACATAACATGGCCATCATTTTCATAGCTGTGTAATATTCCATTGGGTTGGAAATCTATCATTTACTTAAACATTCCTTTAGTATTTGGCATATAGTTTATTTTCTGGATTTTGTTATCATATATAGGGTTGTTAGGAACATCTTTGTAATATAGTTTATGTCTTTTTTTTAAGATTTTTTGATGTGGACCATTTTTTAAAGTCTTTATTGAATTTGTTACAATGTTGCTTCTGTTTTATGTTTTGGTTTTCTGGCCACATGGCATGTAGGATCTTAGCTCCCCGACCAGGGATCGAACTCGCACCCCCTGCATTGGAAGGCGATGTCTTAACCACTGGACCACCAGGGAAGTCCCTATGTCTTCTTTCTAATTATTTGTTTTGGATAAATTCCCAGAAATTGAATTACTAGATCAAAGGATATAAATATTTTTATGACTTTGAGTGTTTACTGACAATATCTCTTCCATAGAAAATTGTACCAATTTACATTTCCACTAAGAGCGTATGAATAAGAACATTTGTCTTTTTTATTTATTTATTTATTTTATTTTTTGCAGTACGCGGGCCTCTCACTGTTGTGGCCTCTCCCGTTGCGGAGCACAGGCTCCGGACGCGCAGGCTCAGCGGCCATAGCTCACGGGCCCAGCCGCTCCGCGGCATGTGGGATCTTCCCGGACTGGGGCACAAACCAGTGTACCCTGCATCAGCAGGCGGACTCTCAACCACTGCGCCCCCAGGGAAGCCCCTAGAACATTTGTTTTTTTAAACAAGTATTTGTAGTTTTAAAAGTTCACTGTTCTCAGGTTATTAAGCAATGGCTAGCATCCACTTCCCACGTTAAGTCCTTTGTTTAATGTCTTAATATTCTCTTTTGGGGTGTTCATATGATGAAGGGCAAGTCTAGACAAAGAAGTTCTCTGATTTATTTAAATGTTCTGTGCCTTCCCTAGCTTAGAAATGTTGACTGGCTACTACAGAAAGAAAAGCATAAGGAATTGCATTTAATTGAATAAACAAACATCAATTTTTTAAATTTAATTTTTATTTTATGTAGGGGTATAGTTGATTTACAATGTTGTGTTAGTTTCAGGTGTACAGCAAAGTGGTTCAGTGTATAGTTGATTTACAATGTTGTGTTAGTTTCAGGTGTACAGCAAAGTGGTTCAGTTATACATATGCATATATCCATTCTTTTTCAGGTTCTTTTCCCATACAGGTTATTACAGAACATTAAGTAGAGTTCCCTATGCTATACAGTAGGTCCTTGTTGAGGATCTATTTTACATATTCTAGTGTGTATATGTTAATCCCAACCTCCTAATTTATCCCTCCCCACAGCCTTTCCCCTTTGGTAACCATAAGTTTGTTTCCAGAGTCTGTTTCTGAACAAATATCAATTTTAAGTGATTTTGTTTTCAAGCTTTCATTGATAACAAACAATGCATTTTTACTTGAGTATTTCCTGAAAACTACCATATATGTGCCAACAAGTTTTGTTTGGTTGGTTTTTTTGCTTGTTTTTTTTAACCAAGAGAGAATCAAAGTAAAAACTCGAGAGTTTTAGTTTAGAATCAGTGATTTCCTGGTTCCAATAGAAGCTTGGTAAGGACAGAGCAGAGTCCTTTCAAAGTCTTTTCATTTAACTTCTTGAAAGAATGCGATGATGGATTGCACACATGCTCCAAAAAAAGAAGGTAACAGTCTGCATGTCATCCCCTCCTGAGCCACGTGAGACTCATTCCTGGGGAATAGAGAATTTTTCTCAGGGAGAACGGCCATTTCTCACTCATAATAAGGACAAGGTATCAGATTTACCTGCAAGTTAGTTCGGAATCTGACTGCAGTCTTTACTTTTTTGTTGTCAATGTTGTGTGTGTGTGTTTAATATTTATTTATTTTATTTATTTTTTTGGCTGTGTCGGGTCTTAGTTGCAGCATGCGGGATCTTCGTTGAGGCATGTGACATCTTTCACTGTGGCGCGGGCTTCTCTCTAGTTGTGGCGTACGGATTTTCTCTCTCTAATTGTGGCACGCAGGGTCCAGAGCTCGTGGGCTCTGTAGTTGAGGCACGTGGGCTCAGTAGTTGTGGAGAGCGGGCTTAGTTGCCCCACAGTGTGTGGGATCTTATTTCCCCGACCAGGGATCAAACCTGCGTCCCCTGCATTGGAAGGCAGATTCTTTACCACTGGGCCACCAGGGAAGTCCCAGTTTGTGTGCTGATGTCAACTTTCTATTCTGAAATAATTATAGATGCAAAGGAAGTTACAAAGAAATGTACATGGATGTCCTATACACCCTTAACCCAGCCTCCCCCAATGATAACAGCTTGTATAACTACCATACAATATCACAACCAAGAAACTGACATGGGTACAATCCATAAAGCTTATTCAGATTTCACCAGTTTTACATGCACCCATTTGTGTGTGTGCAAGTGTGTAGGTGTTTGGTTCTATGCAATTTTATCACCTGTTTAGCTTCATGTAACTACTGCCACATTCAATACACGGAACTGTTCTATCACTGCAGAACTCTCGAATACTGTCCCTTTATAGCCAAGCCCCCTCCCCCCACCCCCCTCACCTTGCCCCACAAAACCTTTACTTTTAAAAACAAACAAAGGGCTTCCCTGTTGGCACAGTGGTTAAGAACCCGCCTGCGAATGCAGGGGATACGGGTTCGAGCCCTGGTTCTGGGAAGATCCCACATGCCGCAGAGCAACTAAGCCCATGTGCCACAACTACTGAGGCCGTGTGCCACAACTACTGAAGCCCGCGCGCCTAGAGCCTGTGCTCCACAGCAAGAGAAGCCACTGCAATGAGAAGCCTGAGCACCACAACGAAGAGTAGCCCCCACTCGCCTTAACTAAAGAAAGCCTGCACGCAGTGACGAAGATCCAACACAGCCAAAAATAAATAAATAAATTTATTAAATAAATAAAAATAAAAACAAAGAAAATATATCATTGAGGCCGTATCAGTTTTTCTTTCTACTAAAACATACTACAGCTCTCAAACATTTTTTTTTGGCTATTTTTAAATTGCGGTAAAATATACAAAGCATAAAATTTACCATTTTAACTATTTGTAAGTGTACAATTCAGTGGCATTAAGTATATTCACAATGCTGTGCAATCATCACCACTCATTTCCATAAATTTTTCATCATCCCAAACAGAAACTGTGTACCCAATAAACAATAACTCCCTATCCTTCCCTCCCTCTAGCCCCCAATAGCCTCTGTTCTACTTTTTGTCTATAAATTTGCCTATTCTGGATATTTTCTATAAATGGAGTCATACAATATTTGTCCTTGTGTATCTAGCTTATGTCACTTTGCATAATGTTTTCAAGTTTCATTCATTTTATAGCCTGTATCAGACATTTAAAAGGATTGTTTTGTGGGGGAAAAGTATCTGATAAGCCGGTAAACATACTTCCCTGTGTATTGCATTTTTTTAACAGAAGTTTTCTAAAGCTGTGTGACGTTGGCAAATCACTTCATCTTTCTGAGCATTCATTCCTTCAAGTGTAACAGTAAGTGGCATATTTTATATCTTAATGGCAGGTATGTAAAAATAAGATTGCCACTTGGTAGCAGAAGCTGCTGCTGAAGAATCATGAGAAAAAGAAAGGGTACAGGCAAATTCAAACAAAAGCTCCATGATAAAGAACAGGTAGGGACTTCCCTGGTGGTACAGTGGTTAAGAATCCGCCTGCCAATGCAGGAGACACAGGTTCAAGCCCTAGTCCAGGAAGATCCCACATGCCGCGGAACAACTAAGCCCACGCGCAACAACTACTGAAGCCCGCGTGCCTAGAGCCTGTGCACCGCAACTACTGAGCCCGTGCACCACAACCACTGAGCCCATGTGCTGCAGCTACTGAAGCCCGCGCACATAGAGCCCGTGCTCCACAACAAAAGCCATCGCAATGAGAAGCCCACGCACTGCAAGGAAGACCCAACGCAGCCAAAAATAAATAAATAAAATTTAAGAACTTAAAAAAAAGAAAGAGCAGGTAGCTCATGAGGAAGAGAGGATGGCTGTTCCCTAGAGCTCCATCATTATGTGAAGCTCCTTTCATTTTGAGTCTATTTTGAGTGAGTCTCTTCCTTTCAACCACACGAGGTAGCTAAAAGCCATTGGGAAGTAGGTTGAAACGTCATTTCTAGAAACAAGTTTTCCAAAGGAAACATATGTAAGAAATGCAAATTTGTATTCCTTTTCTAGGACTTAAACAAACATTAACAACACCTCAAGTAAAAAGAATGGTGTTTCAAGAGTAGGGTGAAAGACGTTTCTGCTCGAAAAGAATGGTACAGATGAATCCAGACATGCAAAACCTGCTTCATTTCCATGCATGCAAGTTGTAAAATAATTATGTTTTACTCCAGTAAAGAGAATTAAATGAGGGTGCTTCGATTTTTAAAACAACAACAACAAACTGACTAATTCAGTTTATCTGGTGGGTCAATAGTGTGTTATATTCAGATTCTTTTGAGCAATATGTTGTTATTGTCAGAATATAAAAATGTCAAAAAGTTCCCTTTTTTCTGATATGCTAGGTGTAATTTACATCTAGATAAAAAAGCTTTTTAGCATAATAAGATACCCTCCCCAACCTGATGAATAGCTTTTGAGTCAGATCTGACTAATACGCAGAAAAGTTTAAGAGAAAGGCCAAAACTTTGTTAATTTGTTTTGCTAAGTAACACCAGCACCTCAGCTGAAAGTTTTCATTGATTCCTTTTAAATAAAATTAAACCAAATGCACCCAAAGAAACATCCATAGCTTAAACATTAGCCACTTCAAATCTGGATCCAAATATGAATCAATTATTTTCATTGTTTTGGGTGAGTTCCTTTCCTTCCTCTCCTCACTGCATCTTCCTTGATTCTTCAAGTGAAAACCAAGGAAAGGTGGATTAAAAAGTAGAATGCCTCAAAATCTTCCGAGGGGACAATCTGAGAGTTTTTCTTCCCAGGTGGACCGTTGGAACCTATAAAGGGGACCCCTAAGATGTCACGTGGTATTCTCTTCCCTCCTATTTGGAGGCATTTGCTATTTTACTTTCCTCTAAAAGGTGGTCTCCAGCTCAAACATCTGGGTTATTCATAATGGCTGTACACATAATGGCTCTCTAACCCTAGTCCCAGCCTCCGTAATGCCTGCCACTGGGTCTCCGAGACCTTCCCTCAAATCCACCTCCCCATCGCCTACCCCCACTGAGACAATGGAAGCCACCACCCTTGTCTAGATTCTAGCACATAAAGATGTCTTTCTGGGACTTCCCTGGTGGCCCAGTGGTTGGGAGTCTGCCTGCCAATGCAGGGGACATGGGTTCGAGCCCTGGTCCGCGAGGATCCCACATGCTGCGGAGTGCCACAACTACTGAGCCAGTGCTCTAGAGCCTGAGAGCCACAACTACTGAGCCCACGTGCCAAAAAAAAAAAAAAAATAGATGTCTTTCTGACATCCCAAACCCTAGAAAACATTTTCCTGTTGAACCATGTTCTCTGGGGTTTTGAATGCTAACACAAAGGTGATACTCATGGTCCTTCAGCTGCACTGAGGTTTGCCTGGTTTCCCTAAAGAGCGTGAGGAAATTTGGACTGAGTTCAAAACAACTGACTCTCAAACTGGCTTTGGAAACGTAGCTCTTCTAGAGTTTGGGGATTCCTCGTGTGTGTGCATATTTTTAATAACACTTATAGATACTAATTAAATGTAATTCAGGGAAGAAGTCATCTGTTTTTTGAGATAATGAATTTAATTTTACTGGAATTAAATCTAATTTAGTTCCATAAAAAATAATTTATTGATATGAAAACTACATAAACTGCAAGATTCTAAGCATAAGTGGCCACTCTATTTCCAAACATTAAAATTTATTTATTTATTTTATTTTTTTATTTTTTATTTATTTATTTATTTATTTATTTATTTTTGCGGTACGCGGGCCTCTCACTGTTGTGGCCTCTCCCGCTGCGGAGCACAGGCTCCGGACGCGCAGGCTCAGCGGCCATGGCTCACGGGCCCAGCCGCTCCGCGGCATGTGGGATCCTCCCGGACCAGGGCATGAACCCGTGTCCCCTGCATCGGCAGGCGGACTCTCAACCACTGCGCCACCAGGGAAGCCCCAAACATTAAAATTTAGATGAGAAAAAAAAACTAGGTATAGCTAACATTTGCCATGAAGACAGCCCCCCCAAAAAATGTTTAGCAGAAAAGTGGAAATGTTTGTGTCAAAAGCACCAACCCTCTTGCTCCTTTCCTACTGACTTCATTACTAAGATGAAACGTAAGCAATTTATAAATCTGTATTTATACAAAAAAAAAAGGTGGTCAACTAAAAGTTTAGGCTAAGAATAGAATGAAATTATTTTGGAGGGCTGGTTGAGAAGGAGGGGCTTAGTTGCATTGCTTGTCTTTAATCCATACACACCCTCATACCGACTCATGGGACATGGGAGTGGTGGGAAACAGTTCCCAGAGAGCTGAACAGGGGCCTAGCCCAGACCCACCTGACCTTTCCCTTAGCAGCAATTCCACAAATAAGCCCATCAGTACCCACCCCCAGGCTGCCCCATTTGCCAGACCAAATAGAGTTTAGGGGTAGAAAGAGTTTAAGCAGCCTCAAACCTCTTCTTTAGCCCCATCCCCAAAGCATTGAGACAAACTATTAAGTTACCCTCCTCCTAGGCTGAACTGGGTGCTTTATCTTCAGCCTGCATCCCCTCCTGGCCCTCCTTGTGAACTGGGTCACAGGGCCAATATCTGCTTTGGTCCTCATTCCTCATTCTGGTCCTGATATAATTTATTCTATAATCTAGTACAGTCTTTCATCCTTTTTTTCTTTTTCCTTTCCTTCCTTCCTTCCTTTTTTCCTTTCATGGTGCCTGTTATGTAGCAGACACTAGGAGAGCACAGGGGACACAGAAATGGGCAAAAATAAATCTGGCCTCTCACCTTATTGTTTAATGGGAAAGATATATATATATATATAATACTTACATAATCACACAAATAAATGTGTAACTGCTACTTAATACAGGGTCAGTGAAGGAAAGTTACATCATACTAGGAGAGCATAGAACACAAGGAAAAGAGGGCTATTCAGTGGAGACTGAGATGTGAAAAGTATGCGGCAGTTAGTTGGTTTAGGAGAAGCTAAAAGCATTCCCAGCAAAGGAAATAGCATGTACAAAGGCCCTGAGGTGGGAGAGGGCATAGCCTATTCCAAAACAATATAGCTTGAGTCAGGAAACAGGGGATATTTGATGAGAGATGAGGCAGGAAAAAGTAATAGGGGTCAGATCTTGCAAAGCCCTTGTAGAAAAGGTTGCCAGATTTACCAAATAAAAATACAGGATGGGGACTTCCTTGGTGGTCCAGTGGTCAAGACTGCATTTCCACTGCAGGGGGCGCATGTTCCATCCCTGTTCGGGGAACTAAGATCCTGAGTACTGACCGCATGGCATGGCCAAAAAACCAGGATGCCAGGTTGAATTTAATTTCAGATATGCAATGAATAATTGCACAGGATATATTTATACTAAAAAATTACGTGTTATCTGAAATTCAGATTCAACTGGGCATCCTGTGTTTTGTTTGGCAGCCCTACTTGTGGGTCAGGTAAGGACTTGATGTTGTTCATCCTGAGACCAAGGTATTAAAGTATTTTAAGCAGAGGTGGCATAACCTGATTAGAATTCTAAATAGATCATACTGGCCACAGATGGGAAGGGGGCAAGTGGAGAAGCAGGGAGACAAGGAAGCATTTACAGTGGCCAAGTAAGAGGGGCTTGGACTTGAGGGGTGGCAGCGGAGAAGGAGAGAGATGAACCACTGGAGAGAATTTTAAAAGATAAAATCAACAGCACTTGGGATCTACTCGGGTCCCATTGCTTTAGACACCTTCCACGTGCCGATGAGGCCCAAATCTACATCTCCAACCTGAGCCTCTGCCAGGAATG
>NW_006784347.1:3102474-3116230 GCF_000442215.2 Lipotes vexillifer | reverse complement strand
GAATGCCAGGATCCAATGAGCTACCCACTTATTTGGCATCTCAAACTGAACACAGTCAAAATAGAACTCTGGGTCTACCTTCTCAAACCACTCCCTGAGAAATCATCTCCCTCCCCGTGTCAGTAAAGAACATCCCAACTCACCTGGTCCCTCAAGGCAAACATGCCCTTAATTCCTCTCTTCCTCTCACTGCCACACTCAATCCATCCTCCATCCTGTTGACCCTACCCACTAAATCCCATCCTGAATTGGTGCATTTTTTTTCTATCTCCACTATTAGCACCTACCACAAACCACCATCTCTTGCATCTAGAAGAATGCCAGAGCCTCAAAACTGGTATATCTATTACTACTTTTATTCACCTCTGAACCATTCTCCACTTGGGAGCAAGGATGATCTTTTCGAAACAGAAGTCAGACCTTAGCTTAAAACCCTTCAATGACTTCTTATTGCATTTAGAATATGCCAACTCCTCATCCAGCTTACAGAGAGCCCTACAAAATTAAGGTCCCTGCCTGCCTCAATCTCATCATCATCTAGTCTCCCTCTCACCTGACCGCCTCTTGTCCATCAGATCTCAGTGGAAAGGTCTCATCTTTAGGGAGACTTTTCTTGAGTGGATTGTCTCCCACCACTGGATTGCAAGCTCTCTGAGAAGAGGAACTTCCCGTCTCCTTCGCTGCGGAATTCACAGCTCCTAGGCACTCATCAGTATTTGGGAAATGAACAAATGCATTGGTACAGTTTGGATCTGGGAGACAAGGGAGAAGTTTCAGGGTTTTCCAACTAGATCTGAAGCCCTGTCCTGCTCTTGCTTCACCCTGAGCCTCAGTCCAGTGACTGGAAACTACTTCCGGTGGCCAGACCTTTCGCAGGGTGTTTATTCATTCACCTGCCAGCACTCCCTTTTCCAGAGCTCTGGTCACTGTTCAGGGCTCCCCTGACTTCAACTTGGACCCCTGGTGATGACAAGTTGCCCAGCCCAAGCCCACCCATCTAAAACCCCTCAACCCAGGTCTTTTCTCCCATTTCCCTATCCTATTACAATTAAACCACAAATGCTTGCTTGACCTCAAATTCCAAACACAGCCGTTGGGTTTTGGCATTCACTGGGAGGGCACTAGCTTTAGACTGAAATGTATACAGATTATGAAAAAAGAGCTTAGATTCTTCCTTTATCTCTGATATTTGCTGTGGGAAACATCTTCAGAGGTGTCTGCCTGAGTGCCAGTAATATCGCCCAGTTCATTTCTGTGGCCTCAAAGGCATTTTGAGATTCTAAAACTGGAAAACATAACTCAGAGTAACTTAAACCTTTATTTAAGCACCATTAATACTTCCATATAGGGCTTCCCTGGTGGCACAGTGGTTGAGAGTCCACCTGCCGATGCAGGGGACACGGGTTCGTGCCCCGGTCCAGGAAGATCCCACATGCTGCGGAGCGGCTGGGCCCGTGAGCCATGGCTGCTGAGCCTGCGCGTCCGGAGCCTGTGCTCTGCAACGGGAGAGGCCACAACAGTGAGAGGCCCACGTACTGCAAAAAAAAAAAAAAAAAAAAAAAAGAAAACTTCCATATAATGTGCAGATTTGGTAGAATATTTATATCTACCATCCATCCTGTTCTCAGAATGGTGCTTCTAGAAATGTTCCTTTGGCAAAAAATTTACTATATCCCATTCAAGCAATGCACAAGTCATCAACTGGCAACCTTCCATGAAAAATCTATAATGGGTAACATTCTCCCTTTTGAATATGGGCAGGCATCCCTACTATATAATTAGACTTATTCATTGTATATTTATCACCTGATTCTATTCTAGGAATTGAATGTGAGAGGCAGTATCTTCCCCCAGCCTTCATAGCTAGGCAGCCAAGTGGCATAAACATGACAAACAATCCAGATAGAATGAACATCCACAGCTCACATTAAAATGTACAGGGTCACAGCTGCCTTTGAAGACCAGCCCTTAAATGTCTCTAACCAGTGATGGATAGCCAGGCCTTGCTCTTGCATCGATTCATATTGGAAGTGGAAGACTTTGACCTGTTCTTATCTTAGGCTAGGTTGCAGAAGACTCCTAGTGCCCTCATTACAGCTGGTGTCCTTCCAAAAAGGACTGCGATCTTCTTAGACTCAAATTTATGGACAAACATGCCAGTGCAGTTCTGGGTTTCTCAATCTGTTAAGTCTTACTTTATCCTAATGGGTCAAGTGCGCTTCCCATTTATTACAATGGCTTGCCATATAAGGGTGATTTGTTCAACAAGCATGTATTAAACTCTTTGTATGGATCAGATACAACTGCTGGTGCCATGAATACAAAGATGTAAAGTGATTTGTTCAATCAAATGGCACATTTTTTACTGAGTGCCTACGAAGTACTTGGAAATGAGGATGCATAGGCAAGTAGGACAAATAGGGACCGGCTACCCTCAAGAAGCTTATGATACAGTGGGGGAGTCTAGGTAATGAGCAAATAAATAGATAAAATAGTTTAAAACTGTGATAAAAAGGAAACAGATAAATTGAGTTGGGGGTGGGGTGGGAGGATGGACACAATTTAGTTCATAACACTAATCCAAAAAGAGAAAGAAACTAAGAAAATTTAAAGATCTATCTCCAGTCGCATAATCTTTTCTAGGGCTAAAAATAAGAGTCAGAGTTGTTCCAATTAGCGTCTGTGAGAAGTTCAGTAGCCTTCCTAGAGCAGCTGTTCTTTTCCTTGCCCTAAGGTCTCTTGGGTACCAGGAAGGTGGGGCTTAGTTTTCACTTCCAAGGTGAAAGCCCTCCCACGTTTTCTTCCTATTTTGACTCCCTCAGGGTCTTTAGACCTAGTCCAGATTCCAGAACTCGGGAAAGGTTGCTCCATCTCTCTTCTCTGGAACCAGGAACTTTGATCTCGCCCTTCCCAGGCAGGTAAACTTGATCCCTATACTTGCCCTTCAAGTGCAAGTCTGAGTACAACCCTTGGGAGTCCTGAGGCCCTTTCAGAGAGTCCATGAAGACAAACTCTTTAGATGTTATTTTCCTTTTGGGGAGTACTACGGAGCTCTTTTGGTATGGTATGACATGTGATACCACAATGGACTGAGTGCAGAAACAGATATGAGAATCTGGTTACCTTTTATTAAGCCAGACATTAAAGAGATTTGCAAAAGTGTAAAACAATGCCACTCTTCTCACTAAATTGTTTCTCAAATTATTTTTTATAAAAATGTTATTTATGTTTATATAAAGTTATTTATTTATTTTTTTGACTGTGTTTGGTCTTTGTTGCGGTGTGTGGGCTTGTCATTGCAGTGGCTTCTCTTGTTGCGGAGCACGGGCCCTAGAGCTCAGGCTCAGTAATTATGGCACATGGGCTTAGTTGCTCCACGGCATGTGGGATCTTCCTGGACCAGGGCTTGAACCTGTGTTCCCTATGTTGGCAGGCGGATTCTTAACCACTGCACCACCAGGGAAGTCCTATTATTTATGTTAACGTGTTTACATTTATTATTTTCAAATGAATAAATACATATTTCTCAACTCCCCACTTTTAATTTCTAATACAGTTAATATCAATAGATATACCTCATATCAATAGATATACCTCATAAAAACAGAAGCTTTTTGCAGTCCTCAATAATTTTTAAGAGTGTAAAGGAATCCTGAAATCACAAAGTTTGAGAACCCCTGTTTTAAAGTCTTCAAGCTGAAGAAGAGGGAAAGCACACATACAGAATTATGAGTGAACTTTCACTCTTTATTCATTAGTCCCCCAAATATTAATGGGACAGGCACTATGCCAGATACTAGTGAAAAATCCAGAGTCCCTTCAAAGGAATAAACATAATGGGGGAAATACATGAGTAACTGGGCTATTCCGGTACTGGATGTACCAATAACACCGGTGCCCTGAATCAGACATTTAATCCAGTCTCAGTCAGGGAAGACTTCCTGGAGGAGGAGGTGTCTAGCCCGGCATCTCAAACATGGGCAGTAGGTGCAAAACACGGTTCAGTAGAGAGACTATGCTGAGAGAAAAAGAAAGGTTTCACAGAGGCCAGGATGTCTAGGCTGAATCTCACTGTATTTCTTTTCTAAATAACAAAGGGGCCACAAATTAAAAGTCAACCTCCTTAGGCACTTTGAAAAAAAAAGACCTATTAGGGCTTCCCTGGTGGTGTAGTGGTTAAGAATCCGCCTGCCAATGCAGGGGACACGGGTTCGAGCCCTGGTCCAGGAAGATCCCACATGCCACGGAGCAACTAAGCCCGTGCACCACAACTACTGCGCCTGCGCTCTAAAGCCTGTGAGCCACAACTTCTGAAGCCCGTGTGCCTAGAACCCACTCTCTGCAACAAGAGAAGTGACCACAATGAGAAGACCGCAAACCGCAACGAAGAGTAGCCCCTGCTCGCCGCAACTAGAGAAAAGCCCGCGCACTGCAACAAAGACCCAACGCAGCCAAAAAAAAAAAAAAAAAAAAAAAAAGACATATTAGCCTTATTAAGAATTTACAGTAGGGAATTCCCTGGCGGTCCAGTGTTTAGGACTACACACCTCCACTGCAGGGGGCACAAGTTCCATCCCTGTTTGGGGAATTAAGATCCCACATGCTGCATGGTGAGGCCAAAAAAAAAAAGAATTTACTGTAGGTGTTTGATTCTTTCATAATAGCTGCATTATCTCCTATCTCCTGTGTTATAATGCTGTGGCCACGAGCAAACACACACAAGGTGATCCGTGTGGATGCTTAATTTAAACTGATGTGGAGGCATTTTGCTTTGTGATGTAGCACATAGTACATATCTGTTAATAATTGCCTATTTACGTGGTTTCGCCCTAAGAACATGCATAATTTATCTTTTTTGAGTTTTTACATTACTGATTGAATCAGCCATGTTTATCTGAAAAATCTCTCCCAGAAATGGTCTTGCCAAAAATTGCCAAGAGGGATCTTGAGCGTCACCTGCTTCATCAGACAAGTCTGAATTTCCTATAAGCTGGAGAGATTTCCCTGCGGGTGCTCAGAGAGCCAGTGGGGACAGACAACCTGGGAGGCCCAAAAGGCCGCAGAGACTAGACCATTGTGGCGGGTTCTGAGAAGCAGGGGGTATTAGGCATTTCAGTTAGGTACAGCACGTTATGAAGAGTTAATCTGAAGAGAGAAATATTTTTCCTTTGGGACACTGTTCTATGAAGCCGTGTTAATAATTCCTAGAGAGTTCGCTTCAACTAAAAAAATCTAGTTTATTTATATTCGGCCACTTGACACGCTCATCCTTCAGCCTCTCGAGTCGGTAGCTGAATAAGGGGCAGCGGATGCAGTACCTAACAGGTAAGATCTCTGCCGCCCGCCCATTCTTTCCCGTCTAGAGCAGTACACCGGGACTCGGTGGTGTGGCCTGGTAGGCGGAGTCTAGACGCAAACTCCAGGCCCCGCCTACCCGACGGCGTCCGCAGCGCAGCTAGCGATCACCACCCGCCAGAGGTCGCAGGCTCAGCGAGCAGGTATCTCAGTTAGCGAGTGACTAATCCAGTCGACGAGAACTAATCCAGTTCTCACGAGAGAAAGCGCGAAGCCTGCCGGGACGGACGCGCGGCCTTCCGTAAGTTGGACCAAAATGGCAGCCTTGGAGGAAGGCTTCACGTTGACTGCGGTACCGCTGGGTTCCGGGCCTGACGGACCTCTTGGAGTGGAGCAGAGCGACAAAACAGACCAGTTTCTAGTGACGGACAGCGGCAGGACCGTCATCCTCTATAAGGTGAGAGCAGTAGGATCGGAGCGCCCCCGCTGCTGTCTCGCCCCTTTCTGAGTTCGGAGCCGGAACCTCAGGTTTCTCACAGCTTTGGAAAGAGGTCTTGCAGCGGGCTTAGCGGAGAGCCGTTGTGGCCTTTTTGGGACGCTGAATGAGGTCTAGAATCTGACTCGGTTTTCCCGGAGAGGCATATTTCCGAGTTGCAGGAGGCAGAGCGTCTAAGTGCACGTGGGCTAGATTCGGAAAGGAAAGGAAAGGAAACCTGTGCTTTCGCTTCCTATCTCCCGGAGATATCCTTGCTAAGATACCCTTCTGGGGTCTCTGTCACCTCAGCTGCTCGCAGAAGGGTTGAACGGAGATTGGTTGGGTGGGAGAAGGTGTCACTGCCAGAACAGTGCTTTAGCTTTGTGTCCGTACGCTTCTTACCCACTCATTAGGGGGAAAATTTTGTCGGTGTTTTGTTTTGGCTTTTTGCTTTCTTGGCAGCTTAGTAGGCATCTTGATTCCGAGTGACCTGTTTCCAGCTATGGTTCACCCTGTGAATCCTAGATTTGCGTCCCTTGAAGTCTACACACCCCGCCCCCATTTAGCCTAAGGACTGCTTTAGCACATTTTCTAAACTTTGCTTTTAGTGGTTCCATAGAAAGTAATTCTTTTTGTGTGAGCTGCTGAACAGTTTTCTGTGTCTTTAAGAAGTTGGGTATCTCAACATCGGTAATTATCAGGGAAATGAAAACCAAAACCACAATGAGATATCACCTCACACCTGTCAGAATGGCTGTCATCAAAAAGAACACAAAAAACAAATGTTGGTGAGGACATGGAGAAAAGAGAAGCCTTGTACCCTGTTGGTGGGAATGTAAAGTGGTGCAGTCACTATGGAAGACAGTATGGTGATTTCTCAAAAAACTAAAATAAGAGCAACCATATGACCCAGCAGTTTCACTCCTGGGTATATATCCAAAAAAACCCCCAAAAACAAAACCACTGATTGGAAAAGATACATGCGCCCAGTGTTCATAGCAACATTATTTATTATTATTTATTATCTTGCATTCCAAGATGTGGAAGCAACCTAAGCGTTCATCAATAGATGAATGCATAAAGAAGTGGTGTATATCTATACAATGGAATACTACTCAGCCATTAAAAAAATTATGAAATTTTGCCGTTTGCAGCAACATGGAGGGCATTATGCTAAGTGAAGTGAGTCAGAGAAAGACAAATACTGTGATAGCACTTATGTATGGAATCTAAAAACTACAACAAACTAGTGATTATAACAAAAAAGAAGCAGACTCACCGATATAGAGAACAAACTAGTGGTTGCCCGTGGTGACAGGGAAGGGGGAGGGGCAAAATAGGGATAGGGGAGTAAGAGGTATAAACAGTTATGTATAAAATAAGCTACAAGGATATATTGTACAACAGGGGCAATACAGCCAATATTTTATAATAACTATAAGTGGAGTATAACCTTTAAAACTGAATCACTAGATGGTACACCTGTAACTTATATAATATTGTGCAGCAACTATACTTCAATTAAAAAAAAAAAGCTAGCTGTCTGCTTTGAAGTTTGGGGAACAGGTTGCCAACAGTACACTATACTGTTTGCTTGTTTTGATGCTTCTGAAGACACCATTGGTTTTTACCTGGCTGTCAAGTGGACTTTTGCAGCTCCTGCATAGGAATAGAGTGGCTGATTAGAATTGGCATCATGCCAGCTATCCTTATTCTATTTCTCATGCCCCTGTTCAAGGGCACAATTGCATCAATTTTTTTAATATACTAAAATTGTTCATTATCAAAGTGCCGATATTAATTTACTTTTTTTCATTTTAGGAACTTATATTTTCATTTTAACTACTCTTTTAAAGTTTTTTTTTTAATTGTAGTAAAGTACACATAACAAAATTTACTATCTTAATGACTATAAGTGTACAGTTCAGGGTATTAAGTACATATATTCACACTGTTGTGCAGTCATCACCACCATCCATCTCCAGAACTCTTTTCATCTGGTAAAACTGAAACTCTGTACTCATTAAATAATAACTCCCAATTTCTGCAACCCCAGGCAACCACCATTCTACTTTCTGTCTTAAGTGGAATCCACATAGTATTTGTCTTTTTGTGACTAGCTATTTTTTTAATTTAGGAGATTTGTTAAGTGCTATCGTTTTAATGATTTCTTTAGAATGTAAATTTAATTGCTTTAATGTCGGAAACTGACTTTTTGAATATTGTATGTTCATTTCATTAGGTTTCTGATCAGAAACCCTTGGGGAGCTGGTCAGTGAAACAAGGTCAAATTATAACATGTCCAGCTGTGTGCAACTTTCAAACTGGAGAGTATATTGTTGTACATGATAATAAGGTGAGTTCTAAAACTTTTATATAATATATACAAAACAAATCAAATTTTGATTTATTAACTATTCATGTTGTATGTAAATGGAAATTGGAATGCTTTTTTAACTTGTATGTTTTTATTTCAGGTCTTGAGAATATGGAATAATGAAGACGTAAACCTGGATAAAGTATTTAAAGCGACAGTAAGTCTTTGGATTTTCCAACACATTTATTTAGTTTATTAGTGAGACAGAATAATTTGTAATGTAGCAGTTATTTATCTTAAAGTGTCTGTGAACATGACATAAAGGTTATAGCCAGTTTTTCACTCCAGCTGTCCTACAGTATATCTTGGTAAAATGTCTCAATTTATGAGTTAATATGTTAGAAAATGTTACATGATATGTTATTTTCATATGAGGTTGAGGATTTAAATAATTCATGAATGATACATTTATAGTTATTTCCATGAGTTTAAATGTTTGTGGTGTGTCCCTTGCAAGAGCAAATGAACTTCATTGTTCTCTTTCTTAAAATAGGTAGAACAGACCCTGCAAGTTTTATGCATTATACATTTTAAAAGTGGCACATACTGCAGTGAAAAAGAACCATGACTAACTAACTTTGCCTTTTCTCCTAATGACCTAAAGTATGTTAATTAACTTTGTCTTATAAAATGAAGATCTCTAACTAGGTTAATCTTGAAAGTTCATTATGGCTCTAAATGTCTGGCTCTAAATTTCAAACTCTAAATACAATTGGCATATTTTAGAATTGGTTCACAACAGAGCTGATTCACATACAACCGCAGTTGTCACCCGGACCCTTGAAACCTCCAGCCAGCTACCTGTGCTGCCGCCTGGCTCCAGACATTTTGTTTACCCTGAAGTAACACGATCCTGAATTTTACACAATGGGTTTTTTTTTGTTGTTTTTTTAATCCTACATATGGTATTAACTTCTTTTCCTGGGCTTGCAGGCTATGTATATATACATACATACATACATACATACACACACACACAAATATATATATATGTGTGTGAGGCCCATGTATTTATATATGGCATCTTTCTTTTTCTAATACCAGAACCGCTTATAACTCTGCATTAATGCCTTTGTTTGTACCTCCCCTCACCTCCAGTTTTGAGAGACCCAGGTTATAGCCTAACCTCCAGTATTTACAGTGGAAAGATAAACCAAAAATGAATAAAAGTGATTACATATGGGGGTGAGCAGGGGAGAGGATAGAGAATAGGATCAAAAGTTAGACTTCTGGGGCTTCCCTGGTGGCGCAGTGGTTGAGAGGCCGCCTGCCCATGCAGGGGACACGGGTTCATGCCCCGGTCCGGGAAGATCCCACATGCCACGGAGCGGCTAGGCCCGTGAGCCATGGCCACTGAGCCTGCGCGTCCGGAGCCTGTGTTCCGCAATGGGAGAGGCCACAACAGTGAGAGGCCCACGTATCGCAAAAAAAAAAGTTAGACTTCTGAATGTATTTTATGTTAGATTTAACTTTGGAACCATATATAATTATGAAACAAAATTGAATAAAAATGAAAGCAAATCAGTCCCTTAAAGATAAGCCTTCTGTAAATGTCCTGATTCTATTAGGTGGCAGTTCCTTAGAATAAAAATTTAAATGTTTTTATGTTCTCCTAGTTGTCTGCTGAGGTATATAGGATACATTCAATACAGGGGACAGAACCTGTGGTGCTGTTCAAGGAAGGTGCCATTCGTGGTTTAGAGGCCTTGCTTGCAGAGCCCCAGCAGAAAATTGAAACTGTTATCTCTGATGAAGAAGTGATTAAGTAAGTTCTAATACTTGTAATTTTTACCAAAAAGAAAATGCACTCTATGTTTTTTATAATATTCTTTGCCTTGTTCAAAAGTATTTTGATTATAAACATGATAAAAGTAAGCTGATTGAAAACCGTCTGTAAGACAGTAGCCAAAATCACACCCCTCAAAAGCCTCTGGCGTGATAAGTGATTGAGGAAACTGGGGCCAAATGAGTCCTGTCCTAATAACAGAATTGGATAGTCAGTTATTTGAAAATTAAGTGAGTAATCCCACAAGACCAGAATCTTCTGTCATATAGCCCTGACTGCCAAGGTCAGAACCCTTTCGCCTGAAGAAATGTGCAGCTTGTTGTTAGTGGAATCAGGATAGTGCTTTGAGACCTCTTCTTTCCAGATTCTGGAATAAAACTTGGGAAATGACTCACACAAATGATAGAAGGAAATCTCACAGTTTTACATCTATCCAATCCCTATTCTTTCGTCCCATTTCCTGTTTGGTTAACTTGCTGCCCCTCCAGGCCCACCTGATGTAAACTAAATCTTTAAAGGTCCAAGCAAAGACTTGTACATAGTCACTCAACAATGTGGACAGTGACCAGTTATATCTTAGACCCAATGAATGCCTCTAAAGTGTGAGCAACTATTTGGAGGAAATCTTTACGCAAAAAGATATAGGTAGAGAATCTGGGTTCTAATCCCCACTTTGCAGAAAATAGCTGTGCAGCCTTGGTTACAGGCCCCTTACCCTCCCTCTGCCTCAGTTCCCGCTGTCACTTGAAGAAGGCAGATGAGATGCTAATGTTTTCCTGAGAACACTAGGCCCCAAAATGACTCTGAAAAAAGGAGGAGTGGGTCAATTAAGTTTGGGGAACACCTCATCTTGTCTTACACGCCCTTGGTACTTTATAGTTCACGTTATTGTCTTTAAAGTTCTGGGAAGCTCAGCAACTTGCATTTAATCCGTAGATGCATTTGACAGAGGAATGCCTTCTAGGTCCCTGTGGTAGATATTTTGAAACACTGAATTAAGTGTTCTCTGCTATCTCTCTGGCTCTAAAAAAAATATTTAATAAAAGATAATCTCTTAAATTTAGATTGATGGTGTGTTTCAACTGGTGATTTTGCATTTTATAATTTTTGTTTTTCTTTTTTTAGGTGGACAAAGTTTTTTATGGTATTTAGGCATGCTGTGCTGATTTTTATTACTGAAAAAGTAAGTGATATCTTTAATTCCTCGCCCATTTTGTGACATTTCAGAGTCATCTGTGTGATTTTTAAAACTAAAATTGGACTTTGGTATTTCTTTCAGAAAATTTTAATATATTTTTAAAATACTGAAAAATCTATTAGTTATAATTATTTCTATGCCTGAATTAAATATTTTTTATAACTTTTTAAATTTAATTGGACAAGAGGTTTTTAAGCACTCATTAAAGTAATTACAGTGGGGCAACAGCTGGTCTCAACATTTAAATATAGTTGGTGGAAATGGGAATATAGTTAAAATAAAATAACTTTTTTTTTCCAGCATGGAAATTACTTTGCTTATGTACAAAAGTTTAACTCACGTATCCTAAGCAAATACACACTTTTACTTGGACAAGAAGAAAAATCGGTTACACAGAGTTTTAGTACATCTGTGCATCGGAAATTCATCTCTCTGATGTCATTAAGTAAGTATTTTTTTTAAACTTTCAGAGTTTATAAATAAAGGGGTATTACAGGATAGTGTTTTAAGTTCGAGTCTTCAGTTTTTGCAGTTTTCTGTTGTAGTATTTCCCTTTCCATGCTTCCTTACAAACATTTATACCTTCCCTTTTTGCATTTTGCCATGTCTAGTCACGCATTAGGTCGGTAATTCTCTGCAGGTAAATTTTATGTCTTAAAATTTTATCATAAGCAATAAATAATACCAATAAAAAAGGAAAAATCACTCTTTATTATGATAAGTCCAGTTTTTTTGATATTGTAATTAGTGAATCATGAAATACCTAAGGTTGGTACTGCATGGCCTCCCCATTCCTCTTTTCCAACCTATAGTGTGCCATTCTTTTGAACAGTGACAGAGACGGGTGGGTAAAAGGACACTAACAGAGCAGTCTTGGACTCTTTACTAGCCACCATTTTACAGATTATTTTTTAATGCCTTGGAGTTTACCTCTTCCTAATGCTCTGAGGTTTAAACGCATCTAGGGGGAAAAAATGCCTTTATGGTCTTCTCTCCCCCCCAGCCCTTTATGGCTTCTTTTGAAGTTGTTTTGGGAAGGTTAAGGGAGGAAGAAGCAGAGCAGTATTTAGGAAACATTTTCATGTTATAACAGTTTAAAATCTTTGTGAAGTTTTTCAATGTGCAAACGTTTGCAGTGGCTGTTAAGAAAAAGGCTCCCTTCGTTTATCATGTCTAGAGTGTCATTGGAATCCGCTTAATACCTTTGCTTAAGAGGGACTGGTTTTCTTAAAGTTTAACCTATAGGACATATTAATTGTTACACAGAAGTTTGTGAGTTATGTTTTAGCTTTTGAACATTGAAGTAAGGGAATCTGAAGCAAAGGGTCATAAAATCTTCATGTAACATAGCTAGAACCACATGAAATTGCCAAAAATACAATTGACCTACAAAACCAGCAATTTAATAAGGTTTTAGGGTGCTGGAGTAACAAGAAATGTAATATTAGACCAGAATGCTAATTAATTTCTAATACGAGATAGAGCCTTTTACTGATTGAATTGTCTGTATTCCTGGCAGTCCCCTCATATTTTAAGTTATTACAGATATTTACAATTTTTATTTCATAGCTATCATGACATTTCTTACTGAGATTTTTATTAATATTTCTCCTCCATCAACTTCAGCTTTGTAGTATATTCTTTATGGGAAAGCATAGAGTGATGTGATTATTACATTTGTTTATTTTTCTGGTTGGATTCTCTATCAAATTGGTAAAATCTTATTAACAGCTTAGTACATTTAATTATAACAGATATAGAACTATCATTTATCCAATAAGGAACAATAAATACTTGTTTCCAACAGGCTCTGATGGATGTGTATATGAAACCTTGATACCAGTACATCCAAGTGACCCAGAAAAAAATCAGAGGGTAGTTCGATCACTGTTGCTCAAGTCCGTGGTGTCTGGCAATGCTCGAAGTGGTGTTGCACTCACCATCCTGGATCAAGATCACGTAGCAGTCCTGGGACCACCACTATCAGCTTCTAAGGGTAACTAAAATCCAATCAGTTAAGAAGTCCTTTGGATTTTTTCCATCAAAGTGTACGTTTAAGTCTCCTCTTTCTTTTTCATTTATTTATTACCACCCTAATTCATTCTCTTTTTCACTGTAGCTTCCTAATTCTTGAATAGGTCTTTGATTTCATCTTGCCTTGATCAGTTTCTCTAAAACATTCCTATATCACTGACTACCTTGCTTGTCACCAGTGTCTTAAATTAAAAACTGCATCGGGCTTCCCTGGTGGCGCAGTGGTTGAGAGTCCGCCTGCTGATGCAGGGGACATGGGTTCGTGCCCTGGTCCAGGAAGATCCCACATGCCGCGGAGCACCTGGGCCCGTGAGCCATGGCCGCTGAGCCTGCGCGTCCGGAGCCTGTGCTCCGCAACGGGAGAGGCCACAACAGTGAGAGGCCCGTGTACCGCAAAAACAAACAAACAAACAAACAAAAAAACTGCAAATATCTATGCCAGCCTGTAGGCATTGGAAACATTGGTAAGACTTGCAGTAGAGGATTGAATTCATACCTTGGTGACATTTTAGCAGAATATAAATTCATTAGTCTTGGACAGCTTGAAATTTGGGGACTACTAGTGTGCCTTTTTTTTTTTTTTTTTTTTTT
>NW_006784347.1:3099658-3102464 GCF_000442215.2 Lipotes vexillifer | reverse complement strand
GCGGGCCTCTCACTGTTGTGGCCTCTCCCGTTGTGGAGCACAGGCTCCGGACGCTCAGGCTCAGCAGCCATGGCTCACGGGCCTAGCCGCTCTGCGGCATGTGGGATCTTCCCGGACCCGGGCACGAGCCTGTGTCCCCATCGGCAGGTGGACTCCCAACCACTGCGCCACCAGGGAAGCCCTGGGTGCCTTTTGTCTCTGTGACTTCAGAGCAGGATTTTCATCATCACCTCACCTCCTCACCCCCAAACACCCCTCCACACACACAGTTGTAGTCTATCATGAAGGACACAGTTGTTCCTGGCCAGTGCAAGATTGGGGTCTCCCAGCCTACACTATAAAACTCCAAATTTATGGTTTAGCATTCAACTCTCGCCACAGTCTAGACCCTGTCCACATTTTCCAGTCTTTTCTCCCAATTTCAAAGCAAGAACTCTCTGCTTTATTCAGGCCAGGCTCCCTGTTTACTACAAACTTGATATGGCCATCCTTGTGTATTTTGTTTTGTTCTTTTTAAGATAGGAGCTACCACTTATGGCATACTGTCCTGTGCCAGGTGTTTTACTTGTATTATTTCATTATCTGTGTCATTTAATCCTCCAACAACCCTATGAGAGAAAGTCCAGTTATTATCACCCTTATTTTACAAATGAGAAACTGAGATGTTAGGTAACTAACTAGTGGAACTAGGGTTCAACCCAAGCAGGTTGACTCTTACGCCATGTATACTACTGCTCTTAAGTCCTGGCTTTTAGCCACTTTACCAAGCTGTGCTTCTCCTCTCTCAACCCCCATCCTCCCTCT
Source organism: Lipotes vexillifer (assembly GCF_000442215.2). Lineage (NCBI taxonomy): Eukaryota > Metazoa > Chordata > Mammalia > Artiodactyla > Lipotidae > Lipotes > Lipotes vexillifer. Next base: position 3,101,660 of record NW_006784347.1, on the reverse strand, counting down.
CTAGTTCCTGGTCTAACCCCCAAAAAACTCAGTAACCTCAGTAAAGTTTCCCATGTTTCTTTCCAGAGTTTTTTTTAATATATGCAAATACTACTACTTATTTCTCTTCCTCTTTTTACACAAATGGTAGCATACCTTATCCTCTGTTGTACACCTTAGTTTATCCACTTACCTGGGATATCATAGAGAGCCTTCCATAGCAGCATCTGTATAGACTTTATTTTTTTTTCTTTTTAAAATTTTATTTATTTATTTATTTATTTTTGGCTGTGTTGGGTCTTCGTTGCTGCACGCGGGCTTTCTCTAGTTGCTGCGAGCGGGGGCTACTCTTTGTTGCGGTGCGTGGGCTTCTCATTGCAGTGGCTTCTCTCATTGTGGAGCACGGACTCCAGGCGTGTGGGCTTCAGTAGTTACGGAATGCAGGCTCAGTAGTTGTGGCTCACGGGCTCTAGAGCACAGGCTCAGTAGTTGTGGCACACGAGCTTAGTTGCTCTGCGGCATGTGGGATCTTCCCAGACCAGGGCTCGAACCCATGTCCCCTGCATTGCAGGCGGATTCTCAACCACTGCGCCACCGGGAAAGCCTGACGTTATTTTTTTAAGAGGAAAATATAGGCAGAACATTACGACATAAATCACAGCAATAGTTTTTTGAATCTGTCTGCTTACACAAAAGAAATAAAAACAAAAATAAATAATTGGGGCCTAATTAAATTTTAAAAGCTTTTGCTCAGCAAAAGAAACATCGACAAATCGAACAGACAACCTACTGAATGGGAGAAAATATTTGCAAATGATATGACTGATAAGGGATTAATATCCAACATATATAAACAGCTCGTACAACTCAAAGTCAAAAAAACACCCCAATTGAAAAATGGGCAGAAGAACTGGATAGACATTTTTCCAAAGAGGGAATGCAGATGGCCAACACACACATGAAGAGATGCTCAACATCGCTAATCATCAGGGGAATGCACACCAAAACCACAATGAGATACCACCTCACACCTGTCAGAGTGGCTGTCATCAAAAAGAACACAAATAATAGGTGTTGGCGAGGATGTGGAGAAAAGGAAAGCCTTGTACTCTGTTGGTGGGAATGTAAATTGGTGCAGCCACTGTGGAAAACAGTATGGAGGTTTCTCAAAAAACTAAAAGTAGAACTACCATATGACCCAGCAGTTTCACTCCTGGGTATATATCTGAAAAAAAAAACATTCAGAAAGATACCTGGACCCCAATGTTCATAGCAGCATTATTTACAATTGCCAAGATAGGAAAGCATCCTAAGTGTCCATCAACAGATGAGTGGGTAAAGAAGTGGTGTGGGTGTGTATATGTGTATGTGTGTATATATATATTTGTGTGTGTGTGTATGTGTACATATATATATAATGGGCTACTACTCAGCCATTAAAAAGAATGAAATTTTGCCATTGCAGCAACACGGATGAACTTGGAGGACATGCGAAGTGAAATAAGTCAAACAGAGAAAGACAAATACTGTATGACATCACTTATATGTGGAATCTAAAAAGTACCACAAACTAGTGAACAAAACAAGAGAAGCAGACTCACAGATACAGAGGACAAACTAGTAGTTACCAGTGGGGAGAGGGAAGGGAGGAGGGGCAAGATAGGGGTAGGGGAGTAAGAGGTACAAACTATTATGTATAAAATAAGCTACAAGCATATGTGTACAACATGGGGAATAAGCCAGTAATTTATAATAACTATAAATTGTGAATCACTATATTGTACAACTGTAATTTATGTAATATTGTGCAGCAACTGTACTTCAATAGAAAATTCATTACTTTTTTAAAATGCTTTATTTTTTTAGAGAAGTTTAAGGTCACAGCAAAATTGAGGGGAAGGTACACAGATTCCCATATGCCCCCTGCCTGCACATGTGTCCACTTCTTGTCATGAGATCTCATATCTGTGAATTTCTGTCTTCATTACTCATTTTTATTCTTTTTTTTTTTTTTTTTTTTTTT
>NW_006784347.1:3048359-3099575 GCF_000442215.2 Lipotes vexillifer | reverse complement strand
TATGCGGGCCTCTCACTGTTGTGGCCTCTCCCGTTGCGGGGCATAGGCTCTGGATGCGCAGGCTCAGCGGCCATGGCTCACGGACCCAGCCGCTCTGCGGCACGTGGGATCCTCCCGGACCGGGGCACGAACCTGTATACCCTGCATCAGCAGGCGGACTCTCAACCACCGCGCCACCAGGGAAGCCCCCATTTTTATTCTTAATAAAGCAAGACTTATGTGTTTAACTATGACTTCCCTCCTCCCTCCCTCCCTTCTCCTCACCCCCAGCACCCTAGATATATATTTGGCTGACTTCTGAACTTGGAACTTTTTTTTTTTTTTTTTTTTTTTTTAATTTTTTGGCCGCCCCACGAGGCATGCGGGATCTTTAGTTCCCTGACCAGGGATCAGACCTGCACCCCCTGCAGTGGAAGTGCGGAGTCTTAACCACTGGACCTCCAGAGAAGTCCCAACTTCTGAATTTGTATGTCTTATTTTATAGAATGCCTCTCCATATGGAATACAAAATTTCAAACACTACAGACTTCAAAAGAGTTACCACAAGGGACCAGCGGTCAAGTAAGTTTTTGCACTTTGGGGTTTTTTTCAAATGTACTTATTTTTGTGTCTGACAAATAGACTGTAAGGGAAGAGACCTCTTCGGATCTAAATATTTTATCAGTTTTGATTAAAATAAATTAAATATTTTCCACCTACAAGATTATATTTAATTTGGTTATTGTTTTTATAGTTTCCTTATGTTTGTCACTTTCAAAAGACTAAATTATATGCTAATTATAGATCAGGAGAGAACAGTTAGCTAGTTAACAAAATTTTTTAATTTCACTTTGGTTTGATCTTTTTACTTTTGTATTTTGAACTATATCCAAGGGCTGTTACTTTGCCTAATAAATTAGTCTTTTAGGTCATATGTTAAATGTTATCATGGAATTACATAAGAATACTTAAAGAATTAAAATTTGAGGTGACCAGACAGACTATAAACTTTCTGAGGCAAGGGACCTTGTCTTTTTTGTTCTCCAGCATATCTTCAGTGCTTAACAAAGATACTCAGTAAGTATTGGTTGTTTAGTGAATATAAGATATAAATAAATCAAGATATATGATGTTGTTGATCATTGTAATTAGACGATAAGGAGACTATGTTTCTTAGCATAGAATTCTAATTTATATTTAAACAAGTAATTTTCACAAAATTAGCCGTTCACAATTCCACTGCTCTAACAAACTTCACTTTTGATTTCCATGTTCCTTTCAGCTTTTTGTTCATATACCTGTCTCAGTTTTACAATTTTATAATTGAGATCATGACATAGAAACTTAAATTCTGCTTTTTTCATTTCGTACGTCAAAACAGTTTGCCTGTGTTACAGTAGCCTTTGTGTGTATCACGTTAATAGATGTGTAATACTGACAATATTTATTTTAAACAATTCATTTATTTTAAATATATGTGTTGATCAAATTTTTATGAGTCAAAAGAAATTATCTTTAAATTATGCTTTATTCAGACATGGGCAAAAGTAAGAGCTTTGTAAACCTACCTCAATTAATAAATTGAACATATGAGATTATTCTGGAAATTTGCTTAACTTCACCTTATCCTTTTCTTTTATATTAAGATTACTTCCACCACAAGTTATTGTTATAAGTTATATGGCTTTGTTGAATCAGATCTTAGAAGAGAAAAAGGATTGCTTACATTTTTGATAACTTTTTTGTAGCTCTGGTATCATGGGGAAAATTTGTTTATGCTACATGGAAAATTTCTAACTGTAATCCCATACAAGTGTGAGGTGTCATCATTAGCAGGTGCTCTTGGAAAACTCAAGCATAGTCAAGATCCAGGTAGGAACTTAAATGTTTTATTACTAAAAACCATTTTATAAACTTCTAGTTTGATATGTAGATTTTCACAGCTATCGGTTTGCATAACCTGTTCTTAATGTTGAAATTTGCCAGTGTTCATTCAGATTTTATTGGTCAGGAAGCTACCTTGGGAACAGTCCACATTGCAGATACTGCTGCAGGTTAAAGAGCTACGCTGCATTTTGAGCGCCAGTGTTCTGACTCTAGGGGCAACGGGAAAGTCCTGCAGACAAGATCAGTAATGCTTTTTCCCTCCTTGGTTTACCAGTGGCCTCATCTGTTGGGCACATAGCCTTTTAGGATATTATGATTTACTGATCTGAGGTTATTGGTAGAATGAAGTGGACTTTAAAGCCGCTTTTGAATTGTGCGTGAGTGGTTGTTGTTTTATTGTTCGTGTTTGATTGATTGGCTGGGTAAATACCAACAGGTCAAAAAATTCCAGAAATTGTGTGTTCTGTGTTTTCATAGACATTCATGCCATGACTCATTTTGTAAACTGGGAAACATCACAGGGATATGGACTTGGATCTCAGAACTCAGAGCAGTCAAAGAGAATCGTAAGTTTGGTAGTTGAAATAGAAATGTTACTACAGATGTTAAAAAACAGAAAAGGCTGAATTATTTTAATAATTCATATTTGTACAACTCTTACAACTTGCTCTTAATGATGGGGTGATTTGAAGCTTGAACCCAGTAACCTGACAGCCCTTATCTGAAAGTGACACATGTCGTCTAGTAGTTTTTATGGGCATGTGTGTAAGACCCAGGTGTAAAAATGGACCAGTTTGCAATTAGTAATAATACCTTCCTGAGTATAGAGATTTTATTTATTAAAAAATGAAAACCTTAGGGCATCCCTGGTGGCGCAGTGGTTGAGAGACCGCCTGCCAATGCAGGGGACACGGGTTCGTGCCCCGGTCCGGAAAGATCCCACATGCCGCGGAGCGGCCGAGCCCGTGAGCCATGGCCACTGAGCCTGCGTGTCCGGAGCCTGTGCTCCGCAACGGGAGAGGACACAACAGTGAGAGGCCCACGTACCGCAAAAAAAAAAAAAATGAAAACCTTAAAACCTTAAAGATATTTAAGTTAAAAGTTGAAATAGGGCTTCCCTGGTGGCGCAGTGGTTGAGAATCTGCCTGCCGATGCAGGGGACATGGGTTCGTGCCCCAGTCCGGGAAGATCCCACATGCCGCGGAACGGCTGGGCCAGTGGGCTGTGGCCGCTGAGCCTGCGTGTCCGGAGCCTGTGCTCCGCAACGGGAGAGGCCACAACAGTGAGAGGCCCACACACCACAAAACAAAACAAAACAAAACACAAAAAGTTGAAATAGACCCACTTTTCACTATAAGAAAACCAAACCCTAAAAAAGCTTGTGAATGGACTTCCCTGGTGGCGCAGTGGTTAAGAATCCCCACCTGCCAATGCAGGGTACAGGGGTTCGAGCCCTGGTCTGGTTCCCACATGCCCCGGAGCAACTAAGCCCCTGCACCACAACTACTGAGCCTGTGCTCTAGAGCCTGCGAGCCACAGCTACTGAGCCCGCATGCCACAGCTACTGAGCCCGCATGCCACAACTACTGAAGCCCACATTCCTAGAGCCCGTGCTCCGCAACAAGAGAAGCCATCGCAATGAGAAGCCCGCGCACCGCAATGAAGAGTAGCCCCCACTTGCCACAACTAGAGAAAGCCCAGGCGCAGCAACGAAGACCCAATGCAGCCAAAAATAAATAAATTAAAAAAAAAAAAGTTTGTGATTAGAGCAAAAGTGTGCCAGTGTCTTTGGGACATTTTATATTCTTCTAAATGTCTATTGCATCTTCTGTGTTGTTTTGAGATCCTAATCAATTTACTGAATTCCAGTTAAGGAGAAGGAAAATTGAAGTGAGTGTACAGCTGGAGGTTCCACCATCCACACAACTCTTAGCAGCCATACAGGTAAATTTTAAAATATTAGAAATACGAAAAATCAACTCATGGTTAAAAGAAATCCTATGTACTTTTTATTCTGTCTTCCTCTTGTGATCATTTTTAGAGCTATGGCTAACATTTGTCTAGTATATTGAGGTTGTCAGAGTGATGCTTTGGCTTATTTGACTCTCACTTAGCATTTTGTGAGATCAGTGTGATGGTGGTGGCCTCATATCTCATTCACCTTTGCATTGAATGTTTGTAATTTAGCTTCTTAGAATTTTTTTTTTTTGAGCTTCTTAGAAATTTTGATTTCTAAATCCTTGAGTTATTTTATTTTTTCTTTGTATTTTGTCTTTGTCCAGTAAATTGTGGTATCAGCTCCAGTTTCACAGGAATGCATGAATGCTATTAGTGATTTAAGACAGTGTTAAGCTAGGAACTTTTAAGTGCAGAGCGACATTTATTAAGGTACCACACTGAACTCTACTTCTGCCCTTTCAGAAAGATTCAGAAAAACATATTGAAGTAGAACTGCGTAAATTTTTGGCTGTTAAGCGGACCCCTGACTTTCATACTATTATTGGGGATGTAGTAATAGGACTTCTGGGAAGATACAAAGCAGAACCATCATTTTATCCTCGGAACTGTCTGATGCAGCTTATCCAAACGCGTGTGCTTTCTTACAGGTAAATGTTTCTATACAGGTAAATGTTTCTGTACACCAAACTTGATACACATAACTCTTTTGACCTTGTTTTTTGCATTTCTGATTTTTATACTCTGAAGAAGCCTTATGAATTATTTGCAATTGAGAGTTTCTTAATATATTAAAAATGATTCATGTTTTTGGTCTTAGCTTGTGCCCTGGCTTAATGGAGTTTGCCTTAGAAAAGACAGATGTGCAGATCCTACAGCTCTGCCTACAGCAGTTCCCTGACATCCCTGAGTCAGTCACCTGTGCTTGCTTAAAAATTTTCTTGAGGTAAGTTAGAAGCTGATGGTCCTTTACGTTCACTGCATTTTTTTTTTTTTCTTGCGTTATGCGGGCCTCTCACTGCCGTGGCCTCTCCCATCCGCGGAGCACAGGCTCCGGACGCGCAGGCTCAGCGGCCACGGCCCACGGGCCCAGCCGCTCCGCGGCACGCGGGATCCTCCCGAAACGGGGCACGAACCCGCGTCTCCCGCATCGGCAGGCGGACCCCCAAGCACTGCGCCACCAGGGAAGCCCCGTTCACTGCATTTTTAATCTATTGTTTTATTTTATTTCTAAAACTTTAAAGTCTTAGAAAATGAGAAATTTTCCACTAAGTTCAACTACTGATAAGAATTATTTCCTGCTTTCAATTAACATGATAGCATTGGTGATGACAGTCTTCAAGAAACAGATATCAATATGGAGTCAGTTTCTGACTATACTGCTACTATACAAGATGGGGAAATAGAAGAACAAACTGAAATTCTTCAAAATGGTTTCAGTCCTGAAGAAGATAACTGTAAGAACTGTGCTCAGGAGTTGATTGAGAAGCCTCAGGCTGCAACAGAGGAGAGCACTTCATGCCCTGTTACAGGGAAAAGAGCAGCGCTACTGTATCCTTTGAAACCATTTCCCTTGTATTGTCTCTTTCCCAGGGTTGTAGTCAAATGCCAAGCAAAAACTAAGGGGTAATTAGATAATTTAAGGTGGTTTTTTCCTTTTCTTTTTTTCAATTTTTTTCAGTTTCTGCTTGAAAATGGATTACATTCAATGCTGTGTTCAAACAACTTACTTAAACCTTCTTATTTAAGAAGGTATACTAAGAAGCTCTATCACTTCTAAAAATTAGTATACTAAATAAACACCAATTATCTATAATAGCAAAGTATTCCAGATGATCTCTAGTGACGAGGAGAATGTTCAGCGATAGCACTCTTCTAGAAAAGTAGAACTTTTTTTTTTTTTTCTTTGCGCTACGCGGACCTCTCACTGTTGTGACGTCTCCCATTGCGGAGCACAGGCTCCGGACGCGCAGGCTCAGCGGCCATGGCTCACGGGCCCAGCCGCTCCGCGGCATGTGGGATCTTCCCGGACCAGGGCACGAACCTGTGTACCCTGCGTCGGCAGGCGGACTCTCAACCACTGTGCCACCAGGGAAGCCCGAAAAGTAGAACTTTTGTATAAATTTAGAAAAATGTTACTGGGGAAGGGAATTACTCATTATTTCAGTAGAAAAGCCTTTATTGGTTGAAATGAGATTTTCCTTTATTCCCAAGTAGAAATGCAATTCTTCATTCAGCATATAGCGAGACGTTTCTTCTGCCTCATTTGAAGGACATCCCAGCACAACACATCACTGTGAGTGTTCTTACGAATCCTACAGGATTTTATTTCTGGGTTAAGTGTTGCTCCTTAACTCTACCCAGCTTCTAGGGCATTCGAAAGGTTATAAAGTTCTTTCATCTGAGTAAGAGGTTTCCCAGCCCTCAAGGTGAAAAATCGTGCCTGGGAGACTAGAGTGAAGTGGAGGAGGCAGAGCTTGACGTGTTCCTGGTGCCAAACCCGAAGGCCGGGTTCATCCATCTAAGTTAGAAACGAGTAGGAACTAAAAAGAATTGCCTGGAGAAGGATTCTCTCTTCTCTACTTATTATTTACAAACAAAATAAGCTCCTCACCCACCCCTCCCAAACCAAATGAACTCTTCTTTGATGGCAGGGAGTGCATTTGATTCATTTTTGTGTCCCCTGATGTCTAGCATATTTGTTTGATGTACAGTTAAATTCAGTAGCCTCTTAAAATCCTTTCCAGTCTCTTTGTTAGCTTTACATAGAGAAAATTTTTCTATCAAAGTGATTGTTTTTTTTCCCCCCCCAACGCCTAGCTATTTCTCCAGTATTTGTATTTCCTTTATCTGAAGTGTAGTGAAAATGCTACTATGACTCTTCCTGGAATACACCCTCCAACCCTGAACCAGGTGAGGTAATCTTTTTATTTTGATCTGATGCTGGGAAAAATATGTTAAAAAAAAAAAAACGGTTTTATATATATATAGTATCAGAATCTGGAATCCAGGAACTGATTTCTCCCTGTCTCGTGGTTCCTATGACCCTCCTCCCTCACCAGGTACACAAACCACTGGAGTGGATCACTCAATTTGGTAGATGGATTTTTTAGACCCATAATTCTATACTAAGGAACTCAAATTCATCTTAAATTTCTGATTATTTATTGTGACCCTTTTCAAGAATTTCCTCAGCTTCGTTGGGAAAGAGTGATAAGTGTCCTCCTAATAACCTAATAATCCCAAGTCTCTCTTAGAGATAACCAATACTAAGAGTTGCATTTATGTCTAGAAATTTGCTTTCTGTACCTAATCTTTCTCTTTCTAATGCAAATTAGGTCACGCGCATGCTTTCTGCAGCTTGTTTTTTTTCACTCATTGCTACATTTTACACATTTTCTGAATCAGGCTATATACATCTGCCACATTCTTTTTAACCACTGCATACTATTTGATTTTATAGAAAATCTTAATTTGTTAGTCCCCTATTGATTGGCATTTAAATTGCTTACAGTTTTTTGCTATTGTAAACAAACTTTCAGTGAGCATCTTTATAGAAATATTCTTACGTATTATGAGAGAACACCTGTTGGGTAAATTCCCATTAGTGAAATTACTGGATAAAGGGGCATGCATTTTTAGTTTCAAAAATGCCAGGCTACCTTTCCAAAGGGCTGTGACAAGAGGTACTATGGCCACCAAGATGAGACCTTACTCTCTGCTAGTCAAGTAGGTAACAAGTAAGTGTTTTATTTTATTTTGCATTTCTTTGATAATAAGAAAGGTGGACCATCATTTCTTGCCAATTTATATTCCTTTTTGTGTACTGCCTAATCAGGTTCTTTGTTCAATTTTTCTATTGCATTTCCTGTCTTTTTCATTTTGCCTTATAAATTATTCTTCGTATATTAAGAGAAATTAGTCTGTTTCTATGAAGTGTATTACAAATACTTTTTTCCTATCACTCTTTTTTACTTGCTTTAGTGTAATTTTTGCCATAGATGGGTTTTTAATTTTCATGCTGTCAAAATTGTTAAGCTTTTCCTTTATGGCTTCTTTTTGGGTATGCCATGCTTAAGGCCCTTCCCACTCTAAGAGTGAAAAATAGCTTACCCTGTCTACTTCAGTGACCTTGATATTTTTGAATAATATAGACCATTTATTTTGCAGAATGTCCCTCAATCTGGGCATGTCTAACATTTCTTCCTGATTAGATTGGCAGGAGCTCCACAGACTGATACCGTGTTATTCCTTTCCCTAGTACATTTCTTTTCCTTTTCTTTAACTCTTTGATACACATAAAGTTTATTTTGGTGTAGAGAGTTACATAGGTATCAGCTTTCCCCCCTCCCTGCAAATGGATAGTTGGTTTCCTTAATGCTTTTTCATGACACTGATACTTGCATGTTAACAACACCATTTGAAGGTGTAGACTACATAGGATACTTCAATAAATGTATAGTAATAATTTTATTTTAGTTCTTGGTAGCTTATCTATAATACACGACACCTTATTCTTGGGTCATAGTGTATACTTCAGAATAGGAGATGAGTGGGTTCTTTTATTTGTAGCTGCGAGTAGTTATCAAGAATTTTTTAAAATAAAAAGTGCTAGCTCTCCCTTGGATTAAATATCACTGTGGCTTTCTTTTTACTGAGTAATCTGATGGAAAAGATCCAATTATGCTTGTAAAATGACAAGTATAAAAGGAGAAAAGAGGCTTTTTAGATTGCTTAGAAATTCCTTCATCTCTAAAATGTTCAGACTTCTGTAAAGAAGACTTATTTTTTCTTATAACTGTTTGATACTATTATGGACTTTGTAAAATGAATTAACCTAAAATTAAATTTAAAATCTTAACTTCTTTTCCTGTTTATCTTCAGATTATGGATTGGATATGTCTACTTCTAGATGCTAATTTTACTGTTGTGGTAATGATACCAGAAGCAAAAAGGCTACTGTTAAGTCTTTACAAGTTTGTGAAATCCCAGGTATGTAATTATTTGATTATACTGAATTCTGTTTGTAACCAAGAAGCACCAAAATTATAATTTATTAAAATTTTTCTTGGAATAGCCCTAAGTAATTGTGGAGGATTTATCCATATGTACAAGTTATGGTAAAAGTTATTTTGGAACTTTTTTCTTTAGATAAGCATTTGTTCTGAGCTCAACAAGATTGAAGTAAGTTTTCGTGAGCTACAGAAATTAAATCAAGAAAAGACTAATAGAGAATTATATTCAATTGAAGTGCTGGAACTCTTCTGATATTACCAGTTCTCCTTCATAGACGTTTTATGAAGCTCTTTTATGTGGATTCTTCTTACTCAACCAGGCAAGAGATGTGTTTTGTTTGTGACTGTCTCTTCGGTGACAAGAGAAATGTCTGAGCAAGTACCTAGACGATCACTTATTGATTCTCCTAGGTCGGACTGCAGGTTTCACGTGAACCTATTCTAGCTTATGGACACTGGTGGGGAGAGATTCTGAAACTTTTAAAAATATGTCACGGAGGTGTTTTTAAGTAAACTTATTTGTGTATTGATACAAGTTGAATTTCTTACCATCCATTTGAATAGTTCTTCTTTTAATAAAAAACCACCATTGAAGTGATTCTAGGAAAAACATGGTTTTATCACAGTTGGAAGCTGTCCCAGCTCATCTGTGTTCACAGGGGACAGAAGAGGGCATTTCCACAGGCAGGGTGGGAAGGGGCCTTGTACACGCCTGTGCTTATCTCCTGCCATCGGTCTCCCGTTCTCTACCTCCTTGCACTACCTTCTTACATACCCAGGGTTTGAACATTATCCCTCAGATTACCTCTGTGATTAGGATGCTAATTTCAGTTATAGAAAATATTTCTAGATAGTAAAAAAAAATAGTCTCTTTTGAAAATAGTTTTATAGGTTGATTGACCATAGAATTTCCTGTTTTAACTCGGGTTTAGGACAAACGAAAGGCTTTATGGAGAAGAAATGGATGCTTTTGTTTCTTAAAAATAAACTCAAATTTATTTTTGTTAAAAGTGAAATCACTTTTTCAGGTGATGAACTAAGTTTCCCCAAGAGTAACTTGAAACATTTATGAGCTGTGAAAGTCTCTGTTGAGTAAATCATTTTGAAACCTCTTTTAACCTGAAAGGTCACAATATATATATTTTTTAAATTCCAGTAAATTCTAACGCATAATATAAGTTCAGGTGTGGTTCTAGAGCCCATGTGATACAGAATCCTAATGGCTCAACTTAATTTGCGTTAGAGAAAGGCTTCATTTAGGTCAGGCACTCTGTAAACTTTAGTTACAACTGTTGCAGTTAACACACAGGTTCTCCCTTGTCATTCTTTTTTTTTTTTTTTAAGTTATTTTATTGAAGTATAGTTGATTTACAATGTTGTGTTAATTCCTTAGTCATTCTTAATCTCTCTTTAATCTGAGAGAAAAGAAATACCAAAGATAGCAGCATATATTAACAGTAATGCTCACTTTAAGTGGGACCTTTTGCTCAATTTAAACTAAGTGGTACAGTACTTCTCAGCAGAAATGAAAAATAGGAGTCTCCACGATGTTTATCCTTTTTTTATCTTTTTTGTGAGCCGTTTAAGAATTACTTACAGGCATCCAGACATAAAATGGTGGGTTCCTAAGCTTTTCTTAAAACTTTGAACTTTATGGGGCTTCCCTGGTGGTGCAGTGATTGAGAATCTGCCTGCCAAAGCAGGGGACACAGGTTCGAGCCCTGGTCCAGGAAGATCCCACATGCCATGGAGCAGCTAAGCCCGTGTGCCACAACTACTGAGCCTGTACTCTAGAGCCCGCGAGCCACAGCTACTGAAGCCCGTGCACCTAGAGCCCATGCTCCGCAACAAGAGAAGCCACTGCAATGAGAAGCCCACACACCACAGCGAAGAGTAGCCCCCGCTCGCCACAACTAGAGAAAGCCCGTGCGCAGCAGCGAAGACCCAACGCGGCCAAAAATAAATTAATTAATTAATTAACAACAAACCAAACAACAAAAAAAACTTTGAACTTTAGCACATCCTTTATGATTTACAGATCCTTTTACGGGGGTTAAGATTATTCAGGATTGTCACAGTTTTTAGATTGAGTTATTTATGATTTAATTTATAAGAACCCATAATAAGAGACGAATCTCAGATTGATTTATGAATTCTTTCAGCCAGAGAAAACAAGCAAACGAAATTCATAGATTGACAATAAGCTCTTCATGACTCCTCATTTAATTGTACTTGAAGACAGCTTCTGCAGTGAAACTTGCCCGGTCAGGGTTCAAACTAGCAGAGGCCTTTGACTGAGGAGAGCCCAGAGGAAGATTCCCTGTTCCCTCAAACTTTTGTCTGTTTGGAAGGAACTTCTGTATAGGGTCCTAATAAAGTCTTTATTACAAAGTTTAATAATTTGGCCTGTAAATATTATGGAAGCAAATTATTGATTTTTAAAATAAGTAGAAAAGTGTAATTGCTTTTAAATACTAGTTGCAAATGATCTCTAGGTTGCCTACAGACTAAGACTAAATTTAGAAATTAAGGATTTTATAAGGACATATAGAGGATTTTTTTTAATTAAGTTATAATTGATAAGAGACTCTTATAGGCTGAGTTCTTCAAGGCAAGGACTTTGTCTTACCCTTTATGCACTCTAAGTACAGGACCACTGGCACATAATCAGTGTTCAGTAATGGTTATTGAATAAAATTACTGAATAGTAGATCTTATCTGCCCAATTATAGAGCAATAATTCTGAGGGTTTTTAACAGTTACTTTTTCTGGCAAGTAAATCCTCTATGTTCACCACATATAGGCAGTGTATCTTCTGCCTCTGGACTTTTATTTTTTATAACTTAATTATAACTCAGATTTGTTTCTGATTATATACACTACATCTATGTAATAATAGAAGAACTCTTATTTTTTTCTTTGCCACACCTCATGGCTTGTAGGATCTTAGTTCTCTGACAAGGGATTGAGCCACGGCCCTGGCAGTGAAAGCACTGAGTCCTAACCACTGTACTACCAGGGAATTCCCAAGAATTGTTCTTTAAACTTCTTAAGTTCTCCATCTAGGAAATGGTTTCTTGCTGTGAACTTAATGGCTTTTGAGGGAAATGTGGACTAACAGGTTATCATTGCTACTTAAAAGTAGATGTTTGCTTTTTGCCTCTTTAGCCTTATTTGTAATATTTGGTGACTCTAACTATAGTGGAGTCCATTCTGGATCATGTAGAATTTTAAAACAAAGATGGATTTTTTGCCCCAGCTCTTTTAAAAAAATTTTAATCCTAAAATAATTGCAAGAAAAAACAATGAATACCCCTGTATCCTTAGCCTAAATTTATCTGTTCCTAACATCTTGCCATGTTAGTTTTACACTATATATTTTTTCCTTTTTCCTGAATCATTTGAGAGTTATTTACAAACATTCAGATTAATTTCATAATTCAGTTTAATCCAATAAATACTTATGTTTAATCCTGTAAAACAAGGGCATTAATTTCACATGACCACAATGCAATTATCAAATTCAGAAAATTAATGTTAATACAGTACTATTTAGAATGATTACAGTCCTTATTCAGATTTCCACAATTGTCCCAGTAATGTCTGTTATAATTGGACTTCCTCCTTCCTAAAATCCATTCAAGCATCATGCATTGCATTTAGGTTTCATGTTTCTTTAATTTCCTTTAATGTAGAACAGTTCCCTAGAAAATTGCATTTCTGAAGAATCTAGGCCAGTTATTTTGCAGAATGTCCCTCAGTTTGCATTTGTCTCGTTTCCACATGATTAGATTCAGATTAAACGTTTCTGACGAGAATACTACAGAGAAGGCACAGCATCAGGAGGCATTGCTGTGAGTTGTCCTATCATTGGTGATGCTAAATTGGATCACTTAGTTAAGGTAGGATTTACCAGATTGCCTCACTCTAAAGGTACCGTTTTCCCTTTGTACTTCATAAGTAACCTATGTATTTATTATTTATCTTTGAGACTGTGTGAATATCCTATTCTGGAATATTATTCTTCCCTAACAATGAACCCATTGGTAATTTTTGCATGAATCGGTTATTACTTTGGTGACAGTTATGGTTGCAAACGTAAAAATTGTTTTGGTATAAATCTCTATTTTTAATTTTTTTATAAATTTATTTACTTTATTTATTTATTTTTGGCTGTGTTGGGTCTTCGTTGCTGTGCGCCAGCTTTCTCTAGTTGCGGCGAGCAGGGGCTACTTTTTGTAGCAGTGCGTGAGCTTCTCATTCCGGTGGCTTCTCTTGATGCGGATCACGGGCTCTAGGTGTGCAGGGTTCAGCATTTGTGGCTTACAGACTCTAGAGCGCAGGCTCAGTAGTTGTGGTGCATGGGCTTAGTTTCTCTGCGGCATGTGGGATCTTCTCGGACCAGGGCTCGAACTCAGGTCCACTGCATTGGCAGGCGGATTCTTAACCACTGCGCCACCAGGGAAGCCCCCAAATCTCACTTTAAAATGGAATGCTGTGTGCCATGTAGCCGCCATTCTCATCTCTTAAGTCTGCTTTCTAATCTGTAGATGGATGAGCAGATAAATGGATGGAGGTATTTCACAGATTTGAATAGTTATAATCACACTGAGCATACAATGTGTGGTCTACTTTTTTCACTTAATATTTTCATAAAACCATGTTTTTACACAGTGAACATGTTTTGATTCTTAAAAGTTTCAGACTCAGAAAACGAGAGCTGAGAAGGCTTACCAATAATTTATTCATAAATGTCAAGTGTCTTATCCTGTTCCCACAGCTTTATTTTAGCAAAGCTGAAATGTGATTTTAGATTATACTCTTCCACTTCCTTTAATCATCATCA
This sequence comes from Lipotes vexillifer, assembly GCF_000442215.2. Lineage (NCBI taxonomy): Eukaryota > Metazoa > Chordata > Mammalia > Artiodactyla > Lipotidae > Lipotes > Lipotes vexillifer. The sequence goes on along the minus strand of NW_006784347.1, from coordinate 3,085,892 downwards.
TTATAATTTGGGGATGCTTTTGAAAACATACCCACATCAGTGGAATTTTTGGAGTGCTTTTGTTTGCTACAGACAAATTTCTTAAGGAAAAAAACTACTCAAAATTCTGGACAACTTTTTTGAAGAGACGGGCATTATTTAAAATAACCTCCCCAGAGCCTTTTCATCTCTAAGAAAGCAGTGTACTGTTATTAAAGGGGTTTTAAATAGATGTCTCTCAAGGTTCCGCTTTTAGTTTTAGATCACATACTATTACCTAGATTAACATAGCCAGTAATTAGGTAGAATTGTGCTTTTTGTGTGTTAGATGTTTAATGTATAGTACATGTCAGATCCCAGTTGCTGTGATATTCTAGCTCATTTTTAGACTTAGAATATCAAGTAGTTTTTTAATTGTATTTTAACTAGTAAAACATGTACATTTGTATACTTACCATTTAAGCTCATAATACGTTTATGATGTATAAGCTACTATATAGTTGATTACATAGCACTTACTCTGTGCCAACCATTGTTCTAAATGCTTTAGAAATATTAATTGCTTTAATACTCTTAAGCCTGCTTATCAATCCTGTAAAGTAAGATTTACTGTTGAGGAAATTGACACACACATTTCAGTTTAGACTAATGGTAATCTTCCATTAGTCTAAGGATGAAAGAATGCTTTGAATCAGAGAGAGAAAAAAATGTAGTGGTGTTTATGCAGCAAAAGTTAGAGAACATGGACAACTTGTTAAGTGGGAAACCAAAAACTATGATGCTCTGGAGGGACAGATGGGAGTCTGTGAGAGGTGCACATTGTTGCCAAAAAGAAATTTTTAAATTATTTTTCCTCTTCAATTCTGTACTCACCAAGCAATTCACACCGATTTGTTTTCCCAGAAACATAAATACCTTGGTATGAGAGGTGATGAGGTAATTATAGTTTCCTATAATCCTTATAAATTAACAAATTGAAATTCTTCTCTAAAACTGTAATTTCACGTTAACCTAATTATCCTTGGCTACTTTTCATTTCTGGATGAATTTGTTTGATTTGGGTTGTCAGTGCCAAATTTGTTACTCATTATTATGATATATTCAGACCACAGGGCTTACAACATTTATTTCTTCTGGTTTATTTGGATTTTTTATTGCCTTATTGTTAAATGTCTTATATTTTACATTGTACATCAGGTAAGGTGTAGTTAGATGTTTTATTTTACCTTACAATGAACTTGGATACCGAGTACTTCAGGTACATATTTGAAGAAAGGCTCTTGGGTTTGCACAGAACACATGCACCATCCTGTATCATTACTAGGTTGGACAGTAGCATGTAATGTGCAATAGCATACACTCCACAAAATGAAATTTGTACCATTTTCATCAGTTTGATTGGTGCATGATTCCCTTAAGAAAATTAGGAAGCTTAAGACTTCTGTAACCTTTGGTGTAAAGCTTTTAATTTATTTATACGTTGCCTCTTAAAGAGAAATGTACCATTAAGAGGATATAATAGAAATGGAAAATTAGGCCCAGGAAAGGTGGCTACAACATACGGCAACTGCAAAAGTCAAGAAACTTTTAATTTAAGCTCACAAAGACTCTACCTGATTATATATTTTAAACTTTTATTTTATAGGTTCCTCCTCTTTTTTTCTTGTTTTCTTTTTTTCTTTGTATTGTGGAGAATTTCAGACATACAGTAGACAGAAGAGTATAATGAATCCCATGCATAGATCACCCAGATTTAACATTTATCAATATTTTCCCAAACCTGTTTCATCTATACCTCCACTTACTTTCCAGACATCAGATATTTTCATCCCTGAATATTTCAGTTATTCATATATTTTTACAAGTTATTTGAATCAAGAAAGTGAAGTTCACATATTTGTGACTGATAAGTCTCATGACTTTCAGTCTATAGGTTTTCTTCCCATCTCTTGTTTTTTTCTTTTTTGTGAAATTAGGTCATTTGTCCTGTAGAATTTCCTGTCTGGTTTATGCTGGTTATTTCTTCATAGTATCATTTTTCACATTCTTCTGAGTTCATATTTCCTCTAAATTGGTATTTGGACGTAGAAATTTTATGAGATGCTGGTTCCTTTGGACTGCAGAGTACAATTTTAAATAAGCTACTGAACCATTTCACGATACCGTAAGTAAGTATAAATTAATATGTTTACTTATATGATGGGTAAGTGTGTGTTTAAATTGATCATGTTTCAAAAACTATATGTTTATTCCCTAGGATTTCAAAGGAAGTTTTGTCTATACCTACACCTTTAATAGGTCGTACTGTTTCCTGTTGTAGTCGTTTTTTTTTTTTAATTTATTTAATTAATTAATTTATTTTTGGCTGCATTGGGTCTTCATTGCTGTGCACGGGCTTTCTCTAGTTGCAGCAAGCGGGGGCTACTCTTTGTTGCGGTGCGTGGGCTCTAGGCTCGTGGGCTTCAGTAGTTGTGGCTTGAGGGCTCCAGAGCGCAGGCTCAGTAGTTGTGGCACACGGGCTTAGTTGCTCCGTGGCATGGGGGATCTTCCCGGACCTGGGCTCGAACCCGTGTCCCCTGCATTTGCTGGCAGATTCTTAACCACTGCGCCACCAGGGAAGCCCCCTGTTGTAGTCTTGATGCTATGTATTTCTCTGACATACTTCTGTTGGCAATGCCTGATTGCATTTGCTATAGGGTGGAATGTCTCTGGAAATGTCTGAAGGGTCAGTTTTCTTACCTGGTCTCTATTATAGATTTTATAGCCACTTTTGCTTCAAATGTCTGCTTTTTTTCCTTCTAATTCTGTAGTTTTCCTTTATATAGTATGACAGAGAAGGCCACGGGGAACTTTTAGATCTTTTAAAGAATCAATATTAATATTTTAGGTTTTGTGCAAATATTCTGAGACCCTGAGGGAAACATCAATTAGGACCTTAGGTATTTGGTTAAAAGGCTTAGGCCTTTCTTGCTGAACCCCCGTGCCAGGACAAATTGGATTATGTTCAGGAAGAGGCAAGGGATCAACCTGTGTTAGGAGCTGTTAGCAGATGAATAGGAAGATGACACAGAGGACATGTTCATTAAATAATTACTGAGTGATTGGAGAAGACAGCTTGAGTGGGAAATAACTACATGATGAAAGAAAAGTTCCCACAAACCAGAAGCTAAGTAAGGAACCAAGGTATTGGTTAGACACAAGCATAAAGTCAGGGGGGAAAAGATAAGGAACTTCACCTAAGAGAGGAGATTCCTCACCTGACCCCCCTGCCAGTGGGAAAACGAACTTCCATCCAAAGGAGATGCTCAGCCCATCTCCTTTCCCCACAGGCGTCATCAGCAAATGGGCTGTATTGCAAACCCGCAACTCATAAGACTCTTTTAGGGAATTATTAAACATAAAAAACAGAAGGTTTTTTGTTTTGGGGGGTTTTTTTAGTCAGAAAAGTGGGGAGAGGTGTTGCTTTTATTGTCTCCATAAATATTTATTGAGCACCTGCTAAGGGGAGTACAAAAAGTGGGAGAAAAATGTCTGCCTTTTATGTGCTTACTATCTGGCAGAGGAGACCTCAAAGCAAAAGCAAATAGCAATACAAGTTCCCCTTTGCACGTCACGTGAGTGTCACCAAGGAGCAGTGCTTCTGGAGTTCTATTCAAGAAATCTACAGCAGTGCTTCCCAAGCTTTAGGCTTCATGAATCAGTAAAATGTCCAGAAGATTTTGGGATCTGACAAGGTTGCCAAGTTTTTCTGCTAATTAACTTATAAGAAGTACTCGTATGTTGTCCTAATTTTTCTCAGTTCACCTCAAACCTGTGCCAACAGTCACAGGGCATCTGTGTTTTACAGTCATGAAAATAAACAGGTGTGGGCAACAAAGGAAGGACAATTGTTGGAAGTTTACATCTTCCATCCCTCCCCACCGGCAACCACCCAAAGGCGGGGATGGGGCCCAGTCACTGCTATTTGAGCAAAAGTGGCCCAGTACTTGGTTTGGTTCCAGGACTTCTCCCAGAGTTTTGTTAGCAGTTAGGAGAATCACCCACATAGGAGTACAGGTTGTCCAGAGAAGGTTAAGTATAAGTTTGGTTTCTTCAATTTAAGTGACCTCAATGCTCAAAGCATTTTTAACCTGAGCTAAGACCCTGATCACACTTGGTTGGGGTTCTCATTGAAAGGCAAGCATCCTTTCACTTAACACCCTTAGTGGGAGTTACCAGTTGTTGCTGCTGACTGAGTGCCGTGGTGATAGAAATGCAAACAGGTCCGCTCAGTGAGGCTGGTGACTCTGAATACAGACCAGAGGACGCCAGCTTCTGTCTTTGTAAATGCTGAGCACTCATTCAAATGCAGAATATTCCACTTTTAGCTAGGAGCATTAGATTTACAGACCTCTTATTCTTGGTCACCCTTGGGGGCGGAAATCACTCTGTTATAATGCACATAATTTAACACATATTCCCCTGGATTTAGCCTCAGTCTTCTGGCTGACGACCCTCAAATTTTTACCTCCAGCTCTGACTTTCCCACTAATTCCCAGATTCGCATTTCCATCGCCTAATTAACATCTCAGATTAGATATCTCAAGTTTAACATAGCCAAAATGGAACGCTTCATTTCCCCCCACATCTGTTTCCTCCTGCCTGGACTTCTGGGGACTTGGAACCACACTTCCCATCCGTCAGCAAGTGCCCTCAACCTTCCCTATAAAATATGTCAGCGCGCCCTGCCTCCGTGTCCACTGCAGCCGTCTTTCCACATATCCGTCATCTCTCACCCTCCCCATTGCAGCAGCCCCTGACTCATCTGCTCACTTGCCTTCTGCCTTTTCTCCTATTCATTCTCTCCAGGGCAGTGAAAGTGATCCCAAAACGTAAGTCAGATTGCTGCACACCGCCCTTTAAAAAGCTTTTACTGATGTACTGATAAATGCTACACTGTGGATGAACCTAGAAAACGTTATGCTAAGTGAAAGAAGCCAGTCACAGAAGGTTATTTAATGTATGATTCCATTTATATGAAATGTCCAGAATAGTCAAATCCATGGAGACAGCAGATTAGTAGCGGCCAGAGGCTGCGGGTGGGCGGGTGGAGGGAGGAATAGGAATTCACATTACAACGGTGAATTCTATGTTATGTGAATTTTACCCAGTTTTTTTTTTTTTAAAAAAGCTCCAATGGCTTCTTATTGCAGCCTTTAAACTCGGACTCCTTGCCATAATCCGCAGAGCCCAGCACGGTGGCCTCTGGCCCATTCCTTACACTGTGAGCCTGGCCCACAGGCCTGCTCTGAGCAGCCCTGCCCCTCCTGCCTCCAGCCCTCTGTTCATGCTGGCCCCCCACCTGCTGTTGTGTCTCCAGCCCCACCACAGGGCAGGCTCCTTCTTAGCCTTTGGGTCTCTACCTTTGAGAAGGCTTTCCTGCCCATTCTAACTCTGCATCAGCTCTTTGCTTCATTCCTTGCACTGATCACATTACCTACTTGTTTGCTTGGGTTTTCTGTTGCTCCCTTTAAACTACATGAGTTCATGAGGGCAGGACCAAGTCTGTCCTGTATTTCCCGAACCTAGACAGCGCCTGGTTACTGCCGTCTAGAAATTTGCAGAATGAATGAAAAAAAACTATTTTTTGAGTGTGGAGTAAATGAATGAATGAAGCTTCGAATGTTAAGAATGCAGGACCCTTTCTTTGAACTTTGTAATAGGGAAAAACACACATACTACCTACATGAGGTCTTATGGGCAGGAGTTGGAGAAAGTGTATGTCAAGCAGGTGTTTCTCAGACTAATTGGTACTCAGGACTTGGCTAAAAGCTGCTGGTGACAGAATGTAAAACTTGGCCTGCCTCTGAGGAATGCACAACTTCAGCAGCGAGCCCTCTTTCAGCACAAATGCTAATTCAGGAAAAATACAAGTGTTTACAGGCTTCATTTTTTTTCCTCTCAGTCAAGATGACATGAGTTTTACTGAATGCTATGAAAAGAGACCAGATATTCTTACAATGAGATAACCTAGTTTATTGACTAGAAGAATCTCATCAAAGAAAATTGTGCCCTGTTACCAGGAAAGCAATTGGGTCTGCGCTGAGCAAGCAGCTTCCTAACCTTCTTACCTTATTTTTGGATTGTGCTTTAGTCCATCCTATGACCTTTCATGCACTAGCTCATTTTTTCTTTTAATTAACTTCTCCAGGTGAGTATTCCCATTATTTCCACTTTGCAGATGAGGAAACTAAGGCTCATAGAGACCAAATGACTTGGCCTAGAGTCGCGGCTTAGCTGAAGCACTAGAGCCAGATGTCTTCACACTCTGTTTAACTTTGAGCGAGTTACTCAGCCTTACTAAGCTCCCTTTCCTTGCTTTGCTCCAATCTTATCCTATCTACCTGGGGGATTGCAGTGCAAATTAAATAATTAATGCATAGAAAATGCCTGGCTATGGTCATAAGCCTTTAATCAGGTTTGCTATTATTACGATTTTTCTCCGTTTAATGTCAGGTTGACGCTGCCCTTCCAAGGTGGCCTGGAGGGGACTGAGGTCCCCTTCTGTCTGCTCTACATCCAGGTTTCCTGAAAGGCCAGAGACCTGGCCACTGGAGCTGAGCGCTAGGATCCAAGGGCCAAGAAAGCCACAAACATGGGTCCTTCCAGCCTCTCCTTACATGCTCTTCATACCACACACGTGCTCACACACACAGATGCTCAGTGCAGTGGAATTTCCAGATTGGACAAGAGAAAGGAATGTATACTGAGACCCGCAATAGCCAGAAAACTAATTCATCCTGGCTCCATTCCCAGGGCCAGGCATCCCTGGTGTCATCCAGACCAGAGTCCACACCCAGTCACCTCTGACCAGCCACCCAGCCGTTTGGCTCTTCTCCCAGAACCACCCTCTCTCGGGGCAGAGTGTATATTAGCAAGACTCAGAGGGCAGGAGGTGAAAGGGCCCAGAGAAGAGAGAAGGAAAGAAGGCCCTCTCCCCTCCACCACCCCCCGCCTCAGGCTGATCCTCTGGGACCACAACACTTTAGCCAAGGCTGTTTGGGGGCAGAAGCTCTGCTCACCCCATCCCCACAATGGATAATGGAAGATTAAAGCAATTCTGGAGATAAAAGTAGTCCTTCAAACCCTCCTTCACATTTTAGGTGAATGATGGTTGTCTCTGTTCTCTACTTTGTGCAGCCATGGCAACCAGGTATCTTTAAACTTTCATGTTTCTCGAAGCCTTGAGCCCCTTAATAAAGAACAGCTAATCTTTATGCACTTTCATGCTCTTATCCGTGCAGAACACTCTCCGCCCTGTGCCCTGGGTGTTGCCCTTTGCGGTAACCATATACCCTGTTGTTTCACATAAAATGAGCTCAGCAGTTTTTTGTTTTTTTTTTTAATTTATTTTTGGCTGCATTGGGTCTTTGTTGCTGCGCGCGGGCTTTTTCCAGTTGCGGCGAGCGGGGGCTACTCTTCATTGCTGTGTGCGGGCTTCTCATTGCGGTGGCTTCTCTTGCGCCGCACAGGCTCTAGGTGCGTGGGCTTCAGTAGTTGTAGCACACAGGCTAAGTGGTTGTGGCTCGCGGGCTCTAGAGCGCAGGCTCAGTAGTTGTGGCGCACGGGCTTAGTTGCTGTGCGGCATGTGGGATCTTCCCGGAGCAGGGCTCGAATCCATATCCCCTGCATTGGCAGGCAGATTCTTAACCACTGTACCACCAGGGAAGCCTGAGCTCAGCAATTTTATTTTTCCCTTTAGAAATCTCCAATGAAGGGAGTAATTCTGTAGTGTTTCGATTGCTTAAAAACTGGTTTATAAAATTTTAAAAATGTTTTAAAGAGGTACTCCTGTGTACCTTAATATTACAGTGTAGTGCTATCTTCTTATTGATTATTCCCTTGTAAATGAATCAGTGTTTAACTACAAAAGTGGGTGGAAAGTATGGATGATTGCCCCCTCCAAATTGATACTGTTTTGCTTTAAGAGCAACATATGATCTCAAGATAATTTTAATTTTGAATTTTTAAATATAATTTAGGCTTTCACTACAAAATACATTGCAAGGGTGTAATAGAGAGGGGGAAGGGTAACCTATAAACTTAGAGACATAAAAGATATGTCAATTTAAACAAACAAACCTAGACAATGTATGACATATATAAAACAAAGAGAAGGTTGGTCTCTGAGTAGAGATACTTGATGATAAAAGGACTTATTCTTGATTTTGTTTTTGGTGCTTTATGTTTTCAGAAGGGAAGTTCCTGTCTTTTAGAGCTATATATACTAAAATATTTATGTAAGAAATTATATGATTTCTAGTATTTGTCTCAAAATAATATGGGAGAGGGGAAAGTGGGGGGTGTTGGATGAAACATACTTGGCCATGAGTTTGATGATTGTTGAAGCTACAGATGGGTTCGTGGGAATTTGTTATACTAGTCTCTCTACATTTGAAATTAATTTCCCATAATGATTTAAAGAAGAAATTAAATATACACACACATTCAGTCAATACAAAATACTTTCTAAAGATACGGTTTTTCTGGCTTATTCTAGTCTGTTTGTAAAACATGTGTTGAAATGGCCAATTGGTCCTGCCCACAGCAAAGAGGTTGGGACCTAATGAAATCCTGATTAGAGGTCAAGTCTTGAGAGCTATTTATTTTGTATTTTTAAGTTAATGAATCACACCTGAATTTCTGATTTTTATGAGTATATAAAACTTCACTATAAATAGTGCTTTAACTTAATCTTTTCTCCCCCACTTCCCTTTATATTCACCATAACCCTTTGAGGAATGTGGACACTAAAAACTCAATGAAGAAGCAAACAGGATGAGTTGAGTGACCTGTGCAGGGTAACTAACCCAACTCCAGGGGTGCACTGGGCCTGGCTGCCTCCATGGGGCCCACCCGGTGAGAGGGGACTGAGAGAACGGAGTAAACCATTGGTAGAAGAATGTATTTGTAGGGCGATGATTGTTTTGTAATGTGTAGAAATATTGAATTGCTATGTTGTGCGCAAGGAACTAACATAGTGTTGTAGGCCAATTATACCTCAAAAACAAACAGAAAAAGAGATCAGATTTGTGGTTACCAGAGGCGGGCAGGATAGAAACATTGAATCGCTAGTAGAAACATAATCACTAGTAGAAACATTGAATCGCTATGTTGTGTGCAAGGAACTAACATAGTGTTATAGGCCAATTATACTTCAAAAACAGACAGAAAAAGAGATCAGATTTGTGGTTACCAGAGGCGGGCAGGGGCTGGGGGTGGGGAGATGTTAGATGAAGGTGGTCAGAAGGTACAAACTTCCTGTTATAAGATAAATAAGTACTGTGTCTGTAATGTACACCATGATTAACATAATGAACACTGCTGTGTGTTATCTATGAAAGCTGTTAAGAGAGCAAATCCTAAGAGTTCTCATCACAAGGGGGAAAAAAAAGGATGTATCTGTAGGAACTGGACCAAGTTGTCTTCCAGGGCAGCATGTGTTAACAGAAAGGTATTATGGGATGCCTTAAGCCCTTCTTTGCAAACCCCAGTTCTTAGTCGTTATGGAACTTGAGGCAAGTCACTTAAACTCTAAGACTCAGTTTCCACATCTGGAAATGGGATAACAATATTTGCCTTGCAGGTTGCTTTGATGCTCTCTGCAGTGAATAAGCGCCTGGGGCGCTATAGGCTCTGTGTGATTGCTGGCTGGCATCTGAATGTGATTAGGTGTTTGGGGTTTAGACTGTTTTACTGCCAGTGTTTCAAACAAGTGGTTTTGATCCCAGGCTATTTCTCCTTTAGCACATATTAAGTGAGTGCCTACTCATGCTAGGCATAATTCTGGGTGTTGGGGGTACAACGATTGAATTAAATATACATGGCTCCTGGCTCCCACAGAGCTTACAGACTAGAGATTAGCCCACAAGAGCACATGAAATAGAGCGTTGATAGTATAGGACTATCAGCTTGTCTTCGTCTTCACAGTTCTGTGGGAAAATGCAGGCCCCATTCCTACTTCAGTGATGGGAGAGCACATCTCACCTCACCCTGCACTGCAGAGGGCTACCTGTTGGCTCCTGGGAAGGTGAGATGACCAGGGAGCTCCATGAAAGAGTTGGGACAAGTAGAGGGTGTCAGAATCAGGGCAAAGGAAGTTGCATGGGGGCAGGGCCACATTAGGCAGACTGATGGATACCCCTAGTTCCAGTATTTGGAAGGGACTTGGTTTGAGAAGAATCCTTCATCTTGAAAACAGGCTCCCTCCCCGCATGTGGATAGTGGGCAGGTTAGAAGTAAAATACAAGATAGTCACATCTCAGAGGTTTCCAGGGTTAAGAGAGAGCACTGGTCCCTTGAACCACTGTCCTCAGGATGTCCTTGGAACATCATTGGAATAGGATTGTCCTTGGAATTATGCTGAGTGTCATTCCTGCCATTGGAGGGACGCAGAGGGTGATTGGCAATGTCAAAAATGGTGTCAACTTTTTCACAAAGGGGTCATCTGTGCTGCGGTGCCCTAGGGATGCCCACCTTCATACTACAGGCTCTCTCTGAATTCACCAATGAGTGAACTGGGGGGACTGAGGGTCAAATGGTCCCAAAGTGTTCTGCATGGAGAACTCTCCCAGTGGGCATTCATCCCCAGACCCTTAGTCTGGAAGGAGTCATAGAACACATATCGAGGAATCTCTGAGAGGCTTCAGGCTGTAAATATCTTTGCTGGAATTGCTTTTCTCATAGGAATACGTTTCCCTCTCATTGCCAACAGTTTTCCTTCTGACTCTCACTGAGTTTGGAAAAGCTGGAGGTTGGGCCAGGAGAGAGAACCTACAGGTGTTGCTGATGCAAGTAAGGACTTAGGGCAGGTCCAGGATAGATGCTCAGAGGACACCCAATGTGAGGGTGCTGAGCTGGGCCAAGGGCTGGGACAGGAATGAGGTTAAGACCATTGCAACTCCGTAAGGAAGACACAATTTTGTGTTCATTGGAGCTTGTGGTTGAAAACCAGGGAACTGGCCGAGGTGTAGAGCTCAGGACCAAAGTGGAGTCAGATGCAAGAAAGAAGGAATCTTAGAAGGTAAATTACATCAAAAGCATGAATGGATCCAGGATTTCTCCATCATCTTCACCTGGGGATAGTCTCCTTGGGGCCTTACCTGTCTTCTATTCAGCTGGATAAGCCATTCAAGTGCCTGTTGATTGGAATCTGGTAGTATTAAGAGACCACTTTTCATTTAATCTTCTTGTGTGATTTGGAAGTCCTCAAAATCCTTACAGTTCAAAGCATGGCAGCAGATCAGCAGTGGCAGCATCCCCTAGGGAGCTGGAAATCGAGGACTGCTGTCTTCACTCCTGATCAGTGTACAGGCTCAGAATCTGCATTTTTAACAAGACTCTCAGAATATAATGGACAGATTTCTTCAGGGAGACCCTATGTGATTTAGTGTTGGCATTTTCATACGCTGTTGTTGTATAGTCTTTCTGGAGGACAGTTTATCAAAAACCTTAAAATTTGCTTATCTTTTAATCCAACAATTGTATTTCTAGGAATTATCAGAGATGTGTACAAAGATGTCTGTGAAGAGGATGTTCATCATAGTGTGACTTTACAGTAGCAAAAAAGCATAAACAAGCTAAATAGCCAGCTATAGAGCAGTAATAATTCATAAAAAGACATTCTATGCAGCCATTAAAATCACTTTGTTGGACTTCCCTGGTGACACAGTGGTTAACAATCTGCCTGCCAACACGGGGACACAGGTTCGAGTCCTGGTCCAGGAGGATTCCACATGCCGTGGAGCAACTAAGCCTGTGCACCACAACTACTGAGCCTGTGCTCTAGACCCCGTGAGCCACAACTACTGAAGCCTGTGCGCCTAGAGTCCGTGCTCTGCAACAAGAGAAGTCACCGCAATGAGAAGCCCGTGCACCCAAACAAAGAGTAGTCCCTGCTCACCGCAACTAGAGAAAGTCCGTGTGCAGCAATGAAGACCCAACACAGCCAAAAATAAATAAATAAATAAATACACTTATTCAAAAAAAATAACAGGAAGATTGCAGATTTGGGAGGTTTTCTTCTAGCCACAGAACGAGAGCTCTTTCTCCTCTGGGTCGCTCCTTGCTACCCTCAGAGTCACTCTCCTCTCTCCTCCTCCTTTTTATTTATTTATTTTATTTTTTGCAGTACGCGGGCCTCTCACTGTTGTGGCCTCTCCCGTTGCGGAGCACAGGCTCCGGACGCGCAGGCTCAGCGGCCATGGCTCACGGGCCCAGCCGCTCCGCGGCACGTGGGATCTTCCCGGACCGGGGCACGAACCCGCGTCTCCTGCATCGGCAGGCGGACTCCCAACCACTGCGCCACCAGGGAAGGCCTCTCCTCCTTTTTAAATCTAAGCAGTCAAGGCTGCTAGCTTCTGCCGCCTTCAACATGGCCATCGGAATGCATCTTCCATACTGCATGACTTTTTTTCAAGTTCTTTCTCTTTTCCCATGGCTGGCCAGAAAAGACAAACTCATTTGGATTCGTTAATAAATGTCTTCTTCTAAATAGCATATACCACAGGGAGAGTGAAGGGGCTATTAGTCATTCAAGTAGGATAGTGGGGAAAGTACTAGATGAAAAGTCATAGGATACTCATTTTAGCACCACCACGATATCAACAAACCTGAGCAATTCACTTCTCCGTGCCTTAATTTTCCATCTTCAAAAGAAGCTAACTAAACCATTCTTATTAGCTCATAGGTCTGTTGGGATAATCAAAGGTGATAACTTGCCAGCAGGTACCTTGTATGTAGTGTCAATTGCCATACACGTGCAAGGTTTTATTTTTATTTTATTTATATTAGTGCCTCATTTCATCAGATTGCTTTCTTAACACAGCAAAGCACATGTGTAGGAGACACTTTGCAGTGTGCAGCCGCATGACAAGTGGGCAAAGTACATAAGGAGCATGGTACCGAATAGAGGGCTTCACCGGGTCACAATGCGTGTATGGAGGGGAGCTTGTGTCAGGAGGTCCAGTGTAAAGAGAGGAAGGAACTGGGTAACAAAGGTGTGACGCGGCTGTGAAGGTTTGGGGCCTGGGGAGATTGCCGCTGGTCAGAAAGAGGAGTGCCACTTCTGGTTAGGAAGTTGAAAACAGGACAGGGCTTGAGGAAATAGAGGTCAAGGCATAGAAGTCTGGGTGACAGGGTTGTGGAACCTCAGGCCCAGAGGAACTGGTTCACGAGAGCCAAACTCAATCACAGTTTGCTCGCAGGGTTGTGAGTCTACAGGTCAGGCCCAGGCAGAGGGACTCAGTGATGGAGATCAAACCCCAGACGCAGAATGACTGCTCAGCACCAATGATAGCAGCTACTCTGCTCTGTACTTTACGTGCATCGTCTCATGTGTGGACAACAGCCCTGTGGAGATGGTCCCGCATCCCACAGCTGAGGAAACAGGTTTGGAGATGCAGTGTGACTCACCTGTGGTCACTCCGCTGAGTGGCTGGGTCCACGACTGTCTGACTCCAACATCAAAGACATGGACATCGGGCTTCCCTGGTGGCGCAGTGCTTGAGAGTCCGCCTGCCGATGCAGGAGACGCGGGTTCGTGCCCCGTTTCGGGAGGATCCCACATGCCGCGGAGCGGCTGGGCCCGTGGGCCATGGCCACTGAGCCTGCGCGTCCGGAGCCTGTGCTCCGCAAATGGGAGAGGCCACAACAGTGAGAGGCCCGCATAACGCAAGAAAAAAAAAAAAAAAAAAAAAAAAAAAAGACATGGACATCACAGACAGGAGAGAGGGCGAGTGAGGGGTGCAGAGGGAAGAAGCGGCAAAGCTAAGCTGACCTCATCCCCACCAGCCCTTTCTGAAAGCTGCTCACACATGGGCAAGACTGAGTCCCGCAGGCGGGGACCCCACAGAGCCACACCATTCTCAGCACAAGAAACCATTTAGAGCAAACCCAATCATTTTGGCATTTTTCCAGCAATGCTTAGGAAGTCAGCTGCAGGGAAAACCTGGACAATGCCAGTAAGGCTGGAAATTTCTATAAGCAAAGGCTATTTTGCAAGAAGACTGGGTAACAAGATGGGGAAAGGCTTATGACATGATGTTAGGAAAAGGAGGATATGTGATTACTGTTTTGTATAAAAGTGCATAGAGACATATATAGGAAAGGTAATGGATTCTTAGGTGCTAGATAGTTTTTTTTCTTGTTTTCCAGATTTTTTATAATGTATTATATTAAAAAAATTATAATCACGAAGATTATATGAACACATGAGTAATGTTTATGAGTCAGTTAGGAGCCTGCTCTTTTAAGCAGGATATGTAATAGAATGAGGATATTTAATTAAGAACACTGTGCACAGTGATGTATATATAGTAGTTGGCACATAGTAATTGCTCAATAAATAAGTAATAGGAGTGACTGCATAACTCTGGAAACACTGCTAAGGTGGTGGGATTAGGGATGAAGTTTTTTCTTGGTTTGAAATTTGCTTTAATGTTACATTGGCTTCAAAAACCATAAAGAAACCTAACCCGGGCTTCCCTGGTGATGCAGTTGTTAAGAGTCCACCTGCCAATACAGGGGACATGGGTTCGAGCCCTGGTCCAGGAAGTTGCCACATGCCATGGAGCAACTAAGCCCGCGTGCCACAACTACTGAGCCTGCACTCTAGAGCCCGCGAGCCACAACTACTGAGCCCGCGTGCCACAACTACTGAAGCCCGCGTGCCTAGAGCATGTGCTCCGCAACAAGAGAAGCCACCGCAATGAGAAGCCCGTGCACCGCAACGAAGAGTAGCCCCCACTCGCCATAACTAGAGAAAGCCTGTATGCAGCAACGAAGACCCAATGCAGTCAAAAAATTTAAAAATAAAAATAATTTTTAAAAAAAGATCAGGGGAAGAAAAAGAGTAAGATCAGAGTCATTTATTCCCTCGGCTCCCTCCCTAAGAGCTTATCTTGCTTTGGTTGTCCCTCCATGGAAGGTGCCTTACAAGACAACTTTCTGCGCACAGCTCTGCTTCCAGCTTCTGGGAATCTTTCCCTCCTCCTGTCCCTTCAGCCCGGAGGAACTGGACTGTTACCAGCCCCAGGAGTACTGGGCTGCCCCTCGAGGTATCCCGACACCATGCCCAGCCTTGGGTAGATAGTCCATTTGTCAAACCTCCTTGCCCGGTCCTAGTTTAAGCATGCCACCTGTTTCCTGCTAGAACTCAAGTACCGTGTTTTTTACCACCACACCATTCTCAAGCTACAGACAGGGTCATGTGAAGATTAACTGTATTGTGCGGGTTCCCACTTACACCTGCTGTTGGGAAAGGACTTCCAACTGCCTCAAAGTCTCAGTGGGATCTTTCTGAGCATCCCCCAGACGGTGTGCACACATGCTCGCCAGGCTCTGCCTTCTCGAGGCGTCTGCTGTTTCCTCCACCTTGGCTGCTTTCAGTGATACCTGCTGCCTGTGAAGAAGGTGTGGGATCTCCTCTTGCCATTTTGTCTGATACCCACAGTCAAGCAAGTGTCACACAGGCCCTGCCGTCTTCACAAAATGCTCCGCTGCGGCCTCCTGTGGATGCTGTCTCTCCCATGGTATACCCATCGGGTTTCTACCAGAGAAGCACAACCAGTAGAAAGGGTGTCTGTATAAAGAAATATGTTGCAAGGAATTGGCTCACGTGGTCGTGGGGGCTGACAAGTCTGAAATCTGTAGGGCAGGTCAGGCTGGAAACTCTTGGGCAGGAGCTGATGCTACAGTCCACAGCCACATTTCTTCTTCCTCAGGGAAATCTCAGTTATTAAGGCCTTTCAACCGATTAAATGAGGCCCACCCAGATTATCAAGGATAATCTCCTTTAGTTAAACTCAGTTGATGGTAGATGTCAATAATCACATCTACAAAACACCAGCAACACTTAGGTGAGTGTTAGACTGAATAACTGGGTCCGATAGCTTAGCCAGGTTGATACGTGAAACTAACCGTCACGCGTGAATACCACCCATGTCAGTGCGCAGGAGGCCAAAGTTGTATTAGTGTTCTCTGGCAAACTCAGCAGGCTGAAGCGTGCTGTCTGCCATGATAAGTCCATGTAGACGTGGGGAGCGAGGCCACTCTCCCTACTTTACCAAAATACTTTGTCACATGGACAAAGTGAAAGGGAACATGATTGCTTCTGGTCCTATGTCTTACAGACTTTGTGCTGGAAACAGCTCTTCCAGATTTTGTTCATATATAGCCTAGAAACTGAGACCGTTCAGACCAGGGACGCTGGGTTCCAGGTGGCTGGGTCAGGGACCACACAGGTAAGAGTGACAAGCACCACCTCTACACTCTGTCACCTGAAGCTCATTCAGGTGCCAGGTTTGCCTGCCTGAAGCCGTCTTCCCCTAGGATGCATTCTTTCCCAGGAAATTACTTGTTCTGCAGGCCACTAGACTCCAGGGCTGCACGTCCTGGCATGCCTGCATTCCAGGACCCCAGGGGCGCCCACCCCAAAGGGGAGGGGAAGCTGAAAAGGAACTCCAAATGAAAATATCACAGAAAAAGGAAGACTTGTGAAGAAGCATTAGCCAATGAGTATTTTTATTTTTTTATTTATTTTATTTTTTATTTTTTTGCGGTACGCGGGCCTCTCACTGTTGTGGCCTCTCCCGTTGCGGAGCACAGGCTCTGGACGCGCAGGCTCAGCGGCCATGGCTCATGGGCCCAGCCGCTCCGTGGCATGTGGGATCTTCCCGGACCGGGGCACGAACCCGTGTCCCCTGCATCGGCAGGCGGACTCTTAACCACTGCGCCACCAGGGAAGCCCACCAATGAGTATTTTTAATCAGAAAAGAAATAATAACGACAATAAGAAGGGCTATGCAACAATCCAGAATTTGTTGACAGAATTTCATGACAAAATGGCAAATGCTAAAGAGGACCTAAAACCAACACAGCGGCTGCAAAGAAAGAGCAGAATTCTTGCAAAATAACAATGAATCAATGGTTTGACCCGTTAAAATGTCCTCCTGCCCAACTCTCAGGCAGGGCTCCTCCTGGGAGGTGCCCCAGCCCCACCCTGTGCACCCTGCCTCTCTCCAGGTAAGGTGAGTGCATTCTCTCCCATCTGCTTTGTGACTTAAGGGGTTAAGGAGTGCCTCTCACACCTGGAATCTTCACTTAATGGAGAACCATTAGAATCATTACACCTAAAAACAGGTATAAAAAGATGTATAATTAAGAGCTTGTGAAAACACACACACATTAATCACATTCTTGCATATATACAATTATTGTTTTTTTCTGGAAGAAAGCCCAAGAAGCTGTTTGCCTTTAGGGAGAGGGTTAGGTGGTAGGGAAGAAAGATTTTACTTTTCACTTAGCTTTTATCTGTAACCTTTGAATTTTCAAACCTGTATATATACTGAATTTTTTTTTTATTGGAGTATACTTGGTTTACAATGTTGTGTTAGTTTCAGGTGTCCAGCAAAATGAATCTGTTATACATATACATATATCCACTCTTTTTCAGATTCTTTTTATATATTGAATTTTTTTAAGTGTAAAACCAAGATGCCCTAACATAGTGTGGTTTGATTAATTTAATTAACAATTTAATTTGGTCCATGCCATAGTAGAAGTGCTTGCCATAATATTCTAAGAAGGAAAAGTAAGATACATAAGAATTGAGAAGAAAGAAATACATATAAGTTATGAAAACAAAAATTGGGAAAACAAAAATGCCTTACACGATGTCTAAGTTATTTTAGAGAGTAATCTAGAAAAATGTTTCAAACACTAGTAAATCTTTTTATCCCTTGGCCTATGCATTATTGGTCAGGACTCCTTTGGTTGCAAGTGACGGAAATCCAATACAGACTGGCTCAAACAAAAGGACTTTATCCAAATGAGCTTATTCTGGATCCAGGAGCTCAAAGCAGGACCCCAGAGGTCTGAGCTCCTCGGCCATCCCTGACTCTGGCTTTGTTCTCTGGCAGCCTTCCTCCCTCGCTCTGCTGGGGAAGAAGCCCTGCCAGTGCCATGCTAACGAGAGCTGCATAACTCTAGTCCTTAAATGGACTCTCAGAATCCACAACAGTTCCCCAGAAGGACTCTGATAGATCTGCCTAGGTCATATGCCCATCACTGAGAAGCCTCATGTTCAGATATGGGGTACTGTAATTGGCAAAGACAATCTATGTGGTGACCAGACTGGTTTGTTTCTTCCCGGATACAGGAGGAGACTACATTTCCCAGGTGCTCTCATAACTACAGGAAGCATGTACCAATTCTAGCCAATGAAATGTGGCTGAAGAGAGACATACAACTTATGAGTTAATTCCTAAAATATACCCCCTTCCCCTGCTCATCAATGGTGGATGCATGCACAGGGCTAACCAAGGGCTCCAAAGAAGCCCTACAGAACATTGAAGACACTGAAAGGAAGGCACTTGTATTTCTGAATTTCTTATAGAAGAGCCTCCCATGTTCCACCCCCTCTGCCTTCCAAAACCCTCATCAAGCTATGATATCACCAAGAAATAAACTCAGACTGTGTTAAACCGCTGAAATTTGTGGTTTGTTGTTACCAATCTACTATGAACAAGTTGGCTCAAACGCCCACCCCTGAGACAGGATAGGTGGGGACTTTGACTTAAATCACATAAGAACCATAAAGTGGAGAGGCTGTTCCCAGTGGAAAGGGATGCGTGTCAGACAAAAAAGGAATCGATGCACACCTCAACCCAGTTATCTCAAGTTAGAATTCACCCCAAGGAAATAATCCAAGAGGAAACTAAAGTAATTTTGGAAAAAGAAAATGTTTATTGCAGAGCTTATTTTTTGGCCACGCAACTTGCGAGATCTTAGTTCCCCGGCTAGGGATTGAACCCAGACCCGGGCAGTGAAAGTGCCGAGTCCTAACCACTGGACCAGCAGGGAATTCCCTGCGGAGCTATTTATAATAGCATCAGATTGGCCATGTCCCCAGAGCTAAAAACCTGGAAGCAACAAAGCAAAATGTGGTCTGTCAGTATACTGGATCCCATTGATACATGGAACCCGTTATAGGAAACAATGTTAAACAAATGCCAAGAACAAAAGCATTGAGTTCTCTCCTTATTCCTTGCAAGGGTGCTGCGGCTCAGACTCCCCTGGCAGCTGAATGGAGGAATTGAATCCTCAGAACCAGGGGTCTAAATCAGGGAGTCCTCACTGAATCTGAAGGAGGAGCCTGAGCCAGAAATTGTACAGGAGCCCTGGGGCTCACATTCATGGGAAGAGCCTCCAGAAGGGACATGGGATCAAGGTTCAGAACCAGAGAGAGGAGAGAAAAGTTTGAGCAGATGAGGATCAAATTGGGGAAGGAGGGGAAGCAAGCATCCTGAGGGCATCAGGGGTGCCGTGTTTAGGGCTGACTTTTGGGGGTGGCTGGGCTTGCCCAGTGTTCTAAATCCCCTTGATAGGGCAGGGCAGGGCATCCCTTCACTCACCCAGCAGAATGTCTTAGTTTTTCCAGAGGAGTGCTTGAAGGGGAGATGGGGGCCATAATCCTTCTGCCAGCTCATACCCTTTCGTTAGCACCAAACGTTGGAGCTGGTCCTGAGGCAGTTGGGGGTCAGTATTTCCTGCACCACATGTCACACTTGCCCCTCTTGACTTGTCTGGAATGCTAGTGCGGGTATGGAGGGTGGTCTGGGGTAGAAGAGACTAGTTGAGGACAGAATGGATCTGCATGAATGGAGAGCAATGCCACGGCTCTGCAAGAAGTGGCATTTCCGTCTTCAAGGCCAGGTGGCACGTATATGGCAGGAATCAGTACTTCTTACATGGGAACCACTCACAGGTGGGCAGAGCCCTGTGGTAGGCAGAATAATGACTCCCCAAAGATGTCCATGTCCTGTAAATATGTTTGTTACATGGCAAGGGGGTATTAAGGTTGCAAATGGAATTAAGGTTGCTAAAGAGGTAACTTTAAAATAAGAGAAATTATACTGGGTTATCTGGGTGGGCTCTGTGGAATCACAAGAGTCCTTTAAATGTGGAAAAGGTGGGCAGAAAAGTCAGAGTCAGGGAGAGAAATGTAAGATGCTATGCTGACGACCTTGAAGATAGAGGAAGTGGCTGTGAGCCCAGGAATGCAGAAGCTGGCCTCTAAAAGCTGGAAAAGACAAGGAAATGGATTCTCCTCTAGAGCCTCCAGAGGGAGCACAGTTCTGCCAGCACCTTGAGAGCACAGTTCTGCCATTTCCAACGTCTGATCTCCAGGACTATAAGATAATAATTTGTGTTGGGGCTTCCCTGGTGGCGCAGTGGTTGAGAGTCCGCCTGCCGATGCAGGGGACATGGGTTCGTGCCCCGGTCCGGGAGGGTCCCACATGCTGCGGAGCCGCTGGGCCCGTGAGCCGTGGCCGCTGAGCCTGCGCGTCCGGAGCCTGTGCTGCGCAACGGGAGAGGCCACAACAGTGAGAGGCCCACGTACAGCAAAAATAAATAAATAAATAAATAATAATAATTTGTGTTGTGTTTTGGTTTGGTTTGGTTTGGCAATGCAGCTTGCGCCGGGATCTTAGTTTCCCGACCAGGGCAGTGAAAGCGTGGAGTCCTAATCACTGGACCACCAGGGAATTCCCAGTAAATTTGTGTTGTTTTTTCAAAAATTTATTTATTTTATTTATTTATTTTTGGCTGCGTTGGGTCTTCGTTGCTGCGCATGGGCTTTCTCTAGTTGCAGCAAGTGGGGACTACTCTTTGTCGCGGTGCGCAGGCTTCTTATTGTGGTGGTTTCTCTTGTTGTGGAGCATGGGCTCTAGGCACACGGGCTTCAGTAGTTGTGGCTCACGGGCTCTAGAGCACAGGCTCAGTAGTTGTGGCGCACTGGCTTAGTTGCTCCGTGGCATGTGGGGTCTTCCCAGACCAGGGCTCGAACCTGTGTCCCTTGCATTGGCAGACAGATTCTTAACCACTGCGCCACCAGGGAAGCCCAATTTGTGTTGTTTTAAACCATTAAATTTGTGGTGTTGCAGCAGCAATAGGAAACTCATCTCTTTCCCCCCAGGATAAGTGTCGTATAGCTCCTCAGCATGCTGCACAAGGAGATCTCTGAGCTCTCAGAGCCCAACAGTGGGTTTTTCCCCACCCAGAAGTGGGTGTCAGAATCACCTGGTAACTCTTATTTATGTGTTTGTTAATTAATTAATTATGGACTATTTTGAGAACAAAAATACGACAAAAGTCTAACAAACATCCATGTATATTTACCACTTAAGAAACAAAAATCACCAGTTCAGTTTACGTTCCTACTACCCTCCCAAAAACTGAAAAAAATTGTGCAATAATTACCAGTATACCCAAGATAAGATTCTATAATTTACATTTTACTATTTGTTTGATCACACATCTATCCATTTCCCCACCTGTCTAGTCATCCATCAACCCATCTTATTTATTTATTTATTTATTTTTGCTATACGTGGGCCTCTCACTGCTGTGGCCTCTCCCGTTGCGGAGCACAGACTCCGGACGCGCAGGCTCAGCGGCCATGGCCCACGGGCCCAGCCACTCCACGGCATGTGGGATCTTCCCGGACTGGGGCACGAACCCGTGTCCCTTGCATCGGCAGGCGGACTCTCAACCACTGCGCCACCAGGGAAGCCCAACCCATCTTAATTTTTATGCATGTCAAAGTAAGTTACAAACATCAGTATACTTCATCATACATATCATGTGTTTGTTTATGAGTTTTAAATTTTGTTTAGAGGACTTCCCTTGTGGCACAGTGGTTAAGAATCTGCCTGCCAGTTAAGGGGACAAGGGTTCGAGCCCTGGTCCGGGAAGATCGCACATGCCGCACGGAGCAACTAAGCCCGTGCACCACAACTACTGAAGCCCCCTAGAGCCCACGTGCTGCAACTACTGAAGCCCGCACGCCTAGAGCCCGTGCTCCCCAGCAAGAGAAGCCACTGCGATGAGAAGCCTGTGCACCGCAACGAAGAATAGCCCCCGCTCAACGCATCTAGAGAAAGCCCTGTGTGCAGCAACGAAGACACAACGCAGCCAAAAATAAAAAATTTTTTTGTTTGTTTAGGTCAGACTTATATACAAGGGAATGCACGGATATTAAATATACCCTTTGATGTATTTAACAAATGCCTGCACCCGTGTAACCCAAACCCCTCTGGAGATGCAGATTATCACCCCGTACTCTTTTCCATTCAATCCCTCCTCCACCTCCCCAGAGGTAACAATCTATTGTGATTTCTTTTTCACCATAGATTTACCTGTTCTAGAGCTTTACAAAAATAGAGTGAAATGGTATATCTTCTTTTGTGTCTGGCTTCCTTTACTTAACGTAATGTTTTGGGGATTTGTTTATGTTGTTACACGTATCGGTAGTTGTCCCTTTTTACTGTAAACAGTAATCCATTGTATGAAATACCAGGTTTTTTTTTTTTAAGCCATTCTCCTGGACACTTGAACTATTTTCAGTTTTGGGCTATTACAATTAAAGCTTCCATAAAAGTTTTTGTACAACTGTGTGTCTGTGTGTGGTCACGTATTTTTATTTCTCTTGGGTAAATAGATAGGAATAGGTTTACTGGGTTACAAGGTAGGGTGTATGTTTAATTTTATGGGGAACTGTCACACATTTTCCCAATGTTGTTGTGCTATGTTTAACTCCCACCAAAAATATACGGGAGCTCTGGTTACTCTACTACCCTCTTCAACATTTGCTATTTTCAGTCTTGAATTTTAGCCATTTCGGTGGGAGTATAGAAGTATCTCATTGTGATTTTAGCTTGCATTTCTCAGATGACTAAATGTTGGAGAACACTTTTTCATGTATATATTGGCCATTCATATGTTTTCCCTTGTGGAATGCCTTTTTAAATCCTTTGCCTATTTTAAAGATTGAATTGCTTTTATTATTGAGTTTTAAGAGTTCTTTTTATGTCCAGGATATCTCTCCTTTGTGAAATATATATTTTGAGAATACTTGGGACTTCCCTGGTGGCACAGTGGGTAAGAGTCCGCCTGCCAATGCAGGGGACACGGGTTCAAGCCCTGGTCCGGGGAAGAGCCCACATGACACAGAGCAACTAAGCCTGTGCACCACAGCTACTGAGCCTGAACTCTAGAGCCCGTGCTCCGCAACAAGGCCCGTGCTCCGCAACAAGAGAAGCCACTGCAGTGAGAAGCCCGCGCACCGCAACAAAGACCCAATGCAGCCAAAAAATAAAATTTATTTTAAAAAATTATAAAAGAAAAGAATATTTTCACTCAGTCTGTGCCTCATCTATTCCTTTTCTTAATGATGTCTTTTAATGAGCAAAAGTTTTAAATTTTGATGTCTAATTTATCAGTGTTTCTTTTATGGTTATTGCTTTCTGTGTCCTAAGAAACCTTAGCCTACACCCAAGTGATGAAGATATTCTCCTGTTTTCTTCTAGAAGCTTTATAGTTTCAGCTTTCATATTTAAGTCTAGGGTTCTTCTTGAATTAATTTTTGTGTATGGTGCGAGGTAAGGGGTCAGGGTTCATTTGTTTTTTCACCTGGTATGGATATCCAGTTTTCCAGCAACCTTTGTTGGAAACATTTTCCTTTCTCCACAGGATTTCTTTGATACTTTTGTTGAAAATCAAATGACCTCATAAATATCTATATATGGCAGGAATTCTGTTTTTTAAAAGCTCTTCTGGTGACTCTGATGTACACCCCTAGGGTGCAAGCCCTTGAGGTCCTAACCATTTGCTGGTAAGATGGTTGGTGATTTAGAACGTTCAAGAAATGGAAGCCGGGCTTCCCTGGTGGTGCAGTGGTTGAGAGTCCGCCTGCCGATGCAGGGGACACGGGTTTGTGCCCCGGTCCAGGAAGATCCTACATGCCACGGAGCGGCTAGGCCCGTGAGCCATGGCCGCTGAGCCTGTGCGTCCGGAGCCTGTGCTCCGCAACGGGAGAGGCCACAACAGTGAGAGGCCCGCGTACCCCCCCCCCAAAAAAAAAATTAGAAATGGAAGCCATGGTAAGCATGTGTCAGTGTATTTTGGACATGGGAATGTGCTGAACTGTTAGCAGATTTTACAGTTAAGGTGGGTGGTGCAGCCATGTTTCTTGGTGGGCAGGGAGCAGAGAGAGTTCTCTATAGTTTGATTGATGTATTCCATCAGGAACCCAGAAGAAAGGTCCAGTATAGAGGGTAGAGGGTATCCCTTCCCCAACCATGATGATGTGATGCCTGTGGGCATCATGAGGGCTTAGAGAGGGTATATGAGCCCTTAGGACCATTGCAGTGTATTCTTAGCCAGAGTACCTGTGATTCAAGGACTCATGGATTTTAGGGACAGCTTTCAGACCGCAGGGCCACCAAAAGTTCTTTTAAGGGTTTTGAATGATTGTTAGTGACATGCCAAGTAGTGTCTTATCTTATCCCTGCACTGCTGTGCAGGTTCTAGCTGCCCAGGCATTGATGCTTCAGGTGGAAGAGGATCCTGTGCACTCCTTCCCTTCCCTTTGGGGAAGCTTGGATTTCAGCTAACTGGCTGATAGTCTTGCAGAGTTGTTTAGAGCAGCAGCAACAAACCTGGCATGGCTGCAAAGTTCTCAGGCCATGGGGCTTTGGAGGTGGGACTTCCCGGCCGTCCCCAGCTTTTGTGACAGGATATCTGCTAAACAGTTTTGCTCAGCTGGCAAATGTGAGGATCCCAGTCTTTGAAGACTGTGATGAGGCATGAGATGAGCTGAGTGTGTCACGGGCACGCCTGGCTGTCAGGTGAAGGACACCCCTCCTTGAAGGCCACCTAGGTCCCTAGCAAGTCTGTCTTCCCCACAAGGTCAACTTTAGCCATCTTAGGTTTCTTGACATGGAGTCGCAGGGGAGGAAGTCACTTAGGCTGGGGACTTCTTGAGACAGGCCGGAAGGGCTGGCTTTGAGGATGTCAGGCCGGGCTGATTTGGGGGAGGCCAAGGTCAAGTTAAAAAGAAAGAGTTGTTTATCCCTGACACAAAACACAGAGCGTGGCTGGTACCAGAGGAATCCCATTTCTTTCTGAGGTCTCTCAGGGGAAACAGGGTGGCAAAGTAGGGGATGGACCACCCAGATTCTTGAGCCCCAAGAAACCCTATATTCCAGAATTGCATAGGGGAGGGTGTCCCCATCCCAGAAGACTGGATTCTTTGCCCTACATCTCAAGGATACACTGCCCAGAATGAATGAGACCCAGAATGTCAGTCTAGCTCACAAAATTACAGTTCTGGGGATTGGCCTGGAGGTGGCGTGCCTGCCGTTGATCTGGAACTGCTGGACCAAGGCTTAGGCAGGTCTGGCAGAAGGATTAGGATGTCACCAGTGGAAGACGATGCCCCGGAAGGCTTGGCTGGACCTTTTCATCAGCCCCTGGAGAGAGCGGGAGCATTGCCCAAGCCTAAGAGCACTGCCGTGTCTTCCAACTTCTCAAGACTTATATTGAAATCTGTTTCTAACTCCCATCCCCTCAAATCCAGAGTGATCTAGATTTTAAGTACTATACCCCAATTTCTTGGTAAACCATTTAGAATGTAGCCTTACCACGAATCCTTCCATGACACAACTTAAACATTCTTCTGATCAAAATGCACTCTGAGTGTTTACAGGGCAAAGATACATCTGACATCGTTAAGGAAAGTAATGCAAGATTAAGGAGCCAGTAATACTTTAGTCACCCCGTGCCCTGCCTCCTGGCTAGCCCCCTCTTCAGTGATGTTGAGCCCCAGGTCCCCTAGTGGAGGGATCAGGTAGAAGACCGAGCTGCAGGAGGTCTGAGGCCCCTTTGCTAGATTTGGGATTCTGTTCATTCATTTCTGGGCCACAGCTCTGGCCAGGGGATTCCGTCTATACAAACAGGTTGAGGCACATCTGCAAGACTACCTTTCATTCCGTGCCTCTGTGATCTGGGTCTAGTTTTCTAAACATGATAGAAGGTAGAGAATCAGCAAAGCAAGGTGCAGTCCTGGGTAGTGACAGCTTTAAGACTACAGTAGCCCTGGCTGAGGGCAGAGCCTCTGAAATTAGGTTCAGCCTGGCCATGGTGGCTCTTGAGGTCAATCCACTGTGTGTGTGTGTGTGTGCGCGCGCACGCGCGCGTGTGTGGTCCCAGAGCAGCAGATCCTTTCCTTCCAGCCTCAATCCGTGGATATGCTATCCCAGCCAAAGTGTGGGAAGCTTCCCCACCCCCAGCCTCTTATTTATATTATCCCCTCAGCATCAGCTGGCAAATGAGTCCCATGTTTCATTTGCCACGTTCCTTCCCCTAAAAAAAAAGGTCATTCGTTTTATGATCAAGCTAACATACATTCACTTTTGAGTAAAGCAAATAAATGTTTAATAAAATTCTAAACCTCCTAAGACGTTGATTTTATAGCTTCCTGGCTGAGAAGACGGCATTTATGAGAGCGAGAAGATAATGAAATGGCTGAAGTGACTGAGGGTAGCTTGTAATTGATCAGGAAATAAAACTATCCCATCCCTGTGTTGCCCGGTGAAAATGACCTGGTAGGAAGACTAAATGGGGCTTTGAAAAACCTGTACCTCCTTCACTTCCTATTTTGCCAGAGCTGTTAAGAGAGCAGTGAAGGGCAAAAGAAGTAACTCCATCACGATGGAAACCCAGTTCAGGAAAAAAGATCATGTGTAGCTTCCTCCTGCAAACTAAATTCGTCTTCTACGGCCAGGCCAGCAGGGGCTGTGAATTCTTGAATGGGATGCCTGTGGTAGGGAGGGGCAGAGGCCACTCTGGGTAACTGTCCTGACAAGCTAAGAAAAATGACATCGGGTGTGGTTGAAAGCTGGCGGCTGGCTGCTTCTAGGTTAAATGTTCCCCATGAGTTCGGAGGACTCAGGAATGAAGGAATAAAAAATCACCCTGAATATCTGAACGCATAAAGGCTATTTTCAGGCAACGCAATACTAGCTTGAAACATATGTCTCTTCCCAGTTTGTTTTATTCTTGCCGTTTTTGTTGTTATTACTTTTTTTTAATCCTCTCATTCTCTTCATTCAGAACGAGGTAGGTAATTGATTTCTTTATCAAGATGCCGGGCGATACATTTTTCACGGCTTTCAGGGAGCACAGAAAATCTAAAACCATTGTCTGGCAGATGAAGCTTTCAGCTGCAATCATCTTTATCATCGGGTAAGCCTGCTGGTATATGTTTTTATTCAGAAGCGTTGTCTTTTACTGGTCAAGTAACATTTTTGTGATTGCATTATCCAAAAATTAAAAAAAAGAATTTTTTAACTATGATCGACATAAGGCTTGTTAGATCTTTTTTTTTTTTTTTTTTTTTTTCGGTACGCGGGCCTCTCACTGTTGTGGCCTCTTCCGTTGCGGAGCACAGGCTCTGGACGCACAGGCTCAGCGGCCATGGCTCACGGGCCCAGCCGCTCCGCAGAATCTGGGATCTTCCCAGACTGGGGCACGAACCCGCGTACCCTGCATCGGCAGGTGGACTCTCAACCACTGCGCCACCAGGGAAGCCCATTATTAGATCATTTTTAATGGTAATGAATTGGTTCCTGAAGACTTGATTAAAGAGAAAACTAGGTCAATTTGAGCAGAGTCCAAATGAGGCAGAAAGAAAGTCCATGGAGGGGGGCGGGGCAAGGAAGTTGTGGAACCACAGACACAGTAAAAGAAAAATATTAAAAAGTACAAAATCACAAAGAAAAACGAATCAACCTTGCATATTTTCTCTGGAGATATATATATATGTAAATGTTAGAAAAGGGACTAGAAACCTTACTAATTGATAATAATAGTATCAGTTGAGAGTAACTTTGTTGCGGAAAGGGTGAGGAGAGCTAATTAAAGAAGACAAAGCATGTTTATATATATATTATCCCATTCCTTGTACCACATTTATTTTTTATTAATTTCGATTGCAATATAATTTACATACCATAAAATTCACCAAATAATTGTACAGTTCAGTGAGTTTTAGTCTATTCACAAGGTTATGCAACCATCACCACTATCTAATTCCAGAGCATTTCCATCACCCCCAAAAGAAGCCTTGTAACCATTGGCAGTCACCCCCCATTTCCCCTTTCCCTTCTCCTGGCAACCCACTAATCTACGTTCTGTCTCTATGAATTTGCTTATTCTGGACATTTCATGTCTTGGAGTCATACAATATGTGGGCTTTTGTGTCTGGCTTCTTTCATTAAGTATCTTTTTTTTTTTTTTTTTTGCGGTACGCGGGCCTCCCACTGCCGTGGCCTCTCCCGTTGCGGAGCACAGGCTCCAGACGTGCAGGCTCAGCGGCCATGGCTCACGGGCCCAGCCGCTCCGCGGCATGTGGGATCTTCCCGGACCGGGGCACGAACCCGTGTCCCCTGCATCGGCAGGCGGACTCTCAACCACTGCGCCACCAGCGAAGCCCC
Organism: Lipotes vexillifer; assembly: GCF_000442215.2. Classification (NCBI taxonomy): domain Eukaryota; kingdom Metazoa; phylum Chordata; class Mammalia; order Artiodactyla; family Lipotidae; genus Lipotes; species Lipotes vexillifer. The sequence continues at coordinate 3,057,537 of NW_006784347.1, read as the reverse complement.
ATATTTTTTTAATTGTGGAAAAATAAACATAAAATCCATTTACCATTTTAACCATTTTAAACTGTCTAGTTCGGTGGCATTAAGTACATTCACACTGTTGTGCGATCATCATCCCTATCCCTCTCCGGAACTTTATCAAAATCCCAAACTGAAACTCTGTACCCATTAAACAGTAACTCCCCAATTCCCTCTTCCCACAGCCCCTGGCAACTACATCCTACTTTCTGTCTCTGAATTTGACTATTCTAGGGACCTCATATAAGTGGAATTGTATAGTATTTATCCTTTTGTGTCTGGCTTATTTAACTTGGCACGTCTTCAAGATTCAACCTTGTCGAAGCATATGTCAGAATTTCCTTCTTTTAAAAGACTGAATAGGGGACTTCCCTGGCGGTCCAGCGGTTAATACTCCATGCTTTCACTGCAGGGAGCCCAGTTTGGATCCCTGGTTGGGGAATTAAGATCCCACATGCTGCGGGGTATGGCCAATAAATAAATAAAAGATTGAATAATGTTCCACTGTATGGATATATCCATTCATCAGTTGATGGACATTGGGTTGTTTTCACTTTTTGGCAGTTACGAATGATGCTACTATAAACATCTGTGTACAAGTTTTTGCATGAACATGTTTTCAGTTCTCTTGGCTATATACCTAGGAGTAGCATTGCTGGGTCATATGGCAACTCATGTTTAACCTTTTAAGGAGCTGCCAACGTTTTTTCCACAGTGCTGCACCATTTTACACTCTCACCAACAATATATAAGGGTTCTAATTTCTCCACATCCACCAACACTTGCTATTTTCCTTTTTAAAAAAATTACAGGGCTTCCCTGGTGGCGCAGTGGTTGGGAGTCCGCCTGCCGATGCAGGGGACACGGGTTCGTGCCCCGGTCCGGGAAGATCCCACATGCCGCGGAGCGGCTGGGCCCGTGAGCCACGGCCGCTGAGCCTGCACGTCTGGAGCCTGTGCTCCGCAACGGGAGAGGCCACAACAATGAGAGGCCCACGTACCGCAAAAAAAATAAAAAATTACAGCCATCCTAGTAGATCTCATTTTGGCTTAGGTTTGAATTTATAATATTTAATTGTTTAAATCAGGAGAATATATTAATTCTTGTATAACTAGTAAAATAATTATTTTACAAAAGAAGTGCATCAAATGTAAAGGACAAAACATATCTAAGGTGCTGTCACTGCAAGTAGATTATTCACTTAGCTAACAGAGTTTAAGGGTAAGTCAGAGAAGGGCTCAGGGCTGTTGTGAACTGCAGTGTTCTTCCCAGGGAGACGATGGGATGGTAGAGATTTAACCTCCATGTACTTAAAAGATAATAATCAAAAGACAAACTTTTTGAGAACTTCCCATGTTACCAGGCTCTGTGTTAAATGCTTTATGTGAATTTTTTTCATTTAGTCCTTAAAACAATCCTAAGCAATAAGTGCTATTCTTTATTTTTAACAGCTGGGAAAACTAGGACTTAGAGAGGTTAAAGAATTATGCAAATCATGCTATTATGTGGTAGCCCCAGGGCTGAATCCAGACCTGATTCCTGAGGAATCAGGACATTGATTGGACAATGTCATGTCCATTGGACAATTCCATGTCACTGTACACACACTTAGTGTTCTCCTATTAATAAAATAATAATTATAGAATCATAATAATTATTATTATCCCTAACTTTTTAAAAATAAATTTATTTATTTTATTTTATTTATTTTATTTTTGGCTGCATTGGGTCTTCTTTGCTGCACACACGCTTATCTCTCTCTGGTTGTGGTGAGCGGGGGCTACTCTTCATTGTGGTGCGCAGGTTTCTCATTGTGGTGGCTTCTCTTGTTGGGAGCATGGGCTCTAGGAACGTGGGCTTCAGTAGTCGTGGTGCACGGGCTCAGTAGTTATGGCTCACGGGCTCTAGAGCACAGGCTCAGTAGTTGTGATGCACAGGCTTAGTTGCTCCGTGGCATGTGGGATCTTCCCGGACCAGGTCTCAAACCTGTGTTCCCTGCATTGGCAGGCGGATTCTTAACCACTGCACCACCAGGGAAGCCCCTATTATCCCTAACTTTATTCAGTGTTTGCTGAGTTTCAGGCACTGTACTGGGCTCCTCATGTGCATTCTTTTATTTAATATGCATAACAACCCTATGAGATAGGTACAGTGGTCATTATCCCCATTTTACATATGACAAAATAGAGGTCAAGAAACCTGCCCCGGATTACAGAGTTGCCCCAACACATTTAGTCATTTTTTTTTGCCATACTGCGTGGCATGTGGGATCTTAGTTACCCGACCAGGGATCAAACCCATGCCCCCTGCAGTGGAAGCACAGAGTCTTAACCACTGGACAGCCAGGGAAATCCCCATTTAGGCTTCTTACTGTTGCCCAAACATGCTGGGTCCAGTGAGTGAGTAAGTGAAGGCATCCATGGACATTCCCACCGCCCTAAATTTGCTTCCTCCATTCCCGCAGTCCAGAATAGCTTGTCTGCCTGGATCAAGTCCTTCCTCCCTCCCCCCTGGTCCCTGATGATGTCACTTTCTCTGGGCACATACAAGACCATCAGGCCTCACCCATCAAGTTGTTCCAGTCCCTTTAATCCTGTAATAATCCTTTGCTCTTTTTTTTTTTAAAGAATTTTTTTTTTTAATGCAGACCATATTTAAAGTCTTCACTGAATTTGTTACAATATTGCTTCTGTTTTATGTTTTGGTTTTTTTCGCTGCAAAGCATGTGAGATCTTAGCTCCCAGACCACAGATCAAACTCACACCCCCTGCATTGGAAGGCGAAGTCTTAACCACTGGACCGCCAGGGAAGTCCCATAATCCTTCACTCTTAAGTTACCAGTTGGTTCTCCTTTTGCACATTCAACAACAAATCGCTTGTCTCTACTCCATTCTGCTAGGTATGTTGGGAAGAGATGAATAAGATGCATTTCTACCCTCAGTGGGCTCTCCCCACCTGCAGGTGGAACAGATGTGTAAACAAGCAAATACAACACAGTGGGAGAAATGCAAAAGAGATATACATGTGATGACTTGGGCAACACATATAACCAGAAATAAAGAGATGCATATGCAAGGCTCAGGGGGGATCAGTAGAGCAAACCCAGGCAAGTGACAATGCGGCCCTGAACTAATCAAAGTTCATCAGCGTATTTTAAAAGGTGTATAGTGATGCTGGTTTCGAGTCCTGGCTCCATCATGCTCTAGCTTATAGGCAAATGACATGGCCTCGGGGCTCCAGTTTCTATCTAAGGAAGATAATACCTGCTCCAGAGTGGTGCTTTAATATAGAGGATTAAATGAGATAATATCTCAAAATGTATATAGGCCATCAATGATAATTGTAAATTACTATTGAAAAACATTTTAATACAGAAAAAAACCTTTTGGCACAAAGATATTCATGAAGTGTTATTTGTAATAGGAAAAACATTGAAACAAACTCAAAATCATCCTGGAATATTATGCAGCCATTAAATTGTGAGTCTGTATTGTAGAATTACAGATACAAAAGCCCTAGACAAAACTGTGTGTGCGGTGTCATCTTGGCTATGTAATTATATTCCAAAAGTCCCCGGGCCTCTCCAGCCTGTGGGTTTAAGTGAGGCCACGTTTACCTTGTACCCAAATTTCTCTGCCTCATTGCCCCCACCTGCTCCTGCAGACTTTTGCAAATGTTCTGGGTGCCCTAGGGAATAGCTAGAGCATATGTGCTTTCCCCCGCCACCCCAGTCTTCATCAAATGGCTGTACTTACAGACACAGCCACTCTTTGCAGAACTTTGCCATGGCCAGTACTTCACAGTGGACACCTCCGTGGAAGGTGACCAACCACCGGGTTCGCCTGGAACCAAGAGGTTTCCTGGGATGCAAGACTCAGGCTAAAACCGGGAAAGTCCTTGGCAGATCAGGATAAGTTGGTGACCCTATTTCACTGCACGGAATACTTCCAAAGATGCAAACAATTTAGGTCCCCAGATGGCGTTTGTTTTCTCAGCTGGAGCCAGGCTGTGTTCCTCCCTAAATAAGGACTGATGGGTGAGCAGAATATTTGTGTTTAAATTCAGAGGGCTTTTACTTCTGGTACCAGGGAAGTGAGAAAACGAATCAAATGATTGCTTGAGAAACAGGTGATCAGAGCACAGGTCTGGACAAGAGATGCTGGTTTGGGAAACATGAGCTCATGGGGTGGCAACAGAAGTCACGGGTGTGGCAGAGAGGGTCCAGGCAATGTGTAAGTAGGACAGAAGTCTGACTATGATGACACTGGAGCCAGTAGGTGGAGGGAGATGAGTCCACAAAAGAAATGAGGGGAGTGGTCAAAGAGATCAGAGGAAAAGTAGGATTTGAGGTTCACAGGTCTGGGGTACAGTTTCCTCAATCAGCCCTTGTTTTCCATTTGGTTATGCCTTAGCCCAAAGCCAGTGTTTTTGTTATTGTTGTTGTTTTGATTTTTAAAATTATTTATTTTTGGCTGCATTGGGTGTTTGTTGCTGTGTGTGGGCTTTTTCTAGTTGTGGCGAGCGGGGCTACTCTTCTTTGCAGTGCGCAGGCTTCTCGTTGCAGTGGCTTCTCTTGTTGCGGAGCACGGGCTCTAGGTGCGCAGGCTTCAGTAGTTGTGGCGCTCTCGGGCTTAGTTACTCTGCCGCATGGGGGATCTTCCTGGACTAGGGCTCAAACCCGTGTCCCCTGCATTGGCAGGCGGACTCTTACCCACTGTGCCACCAGGGAAGGCCCCCAAAGCTAGTGTTGATACTGACTAATCATTCTCTCTCTCTCTGTTTTTTTTTTTTTGGCCATGCAGTGCAGCATGTGGGATCTTAGTTCCCCCACCAGGGATCAAAGTCGTGCCCCCTGCAGTGGAAGCGTGGAGTCCTAACCACTGGACCGCCAGGGAATTCCCTGACTGATCATTCTCTACATCATGGAATAGACTTCTCTTCCTGTTCTTTCATCTCTGAAATGTAAATGATTCTCCAAGGTCTATATGAGGTGCTTTTCTCTCTCTGCACTTCCTCTCATAGTAGTTTAACTTATCCACGTGGCTGCCGCTTTCATCTCAATGAGGCTGGCTCCCAAATCATACCTCTAGTTTTAATCTCGCTAGAGCTTCGGTCCACATTTCAAACTGTCTCCTAGACATTTCCACCTCATTTTCCCATCAGTAAGCCAAATCCAGCCTACCTAAATAAGAAGCATCGCAGGATCATAAGCACATTGGGAGGAACCACAGAGATGATCTAATCTAGACCTGCCGAACCAGGGAGCTATGACACACACTAGTGCACAGTGAATGAGGTATGGGCGGGAGGAGATGTTCATCCTCCCAGCCCCCAGCGTGGCTGGAGCCTCTGGACCAGTCACCGCTGTTCACTACAGCCTCATCCTCTGATGACCTTCAGAGAGGGGGGCGGGGTCTGAGAGTGAGCAAGAGGCCACCACTGGCAGCCAGATGCAGGGCACATTGTTGCCTACGTAGAAATGCTGGAGGAGTTTGTGTCCCAGGTGCCCAAGGAATGCAAGGAGCAACCAGTGGGCAGGAAGTTGTGAATGAGTGCGTGTGTGTGGTGGGGGTTCTGTGCAGGCAGCTCAGAAACTCCATCTTCACACACTTTGATGTTGGATAATTTTGTCTGTTTGTGGCAGATGTGCCACAAAGATGTCTAAACTGTGAACTGACTATTCTAATAGTGTCTGCGTTCTGTAAACTAGGGCTTCAATCATTGTTTTGAAATACTAGCTATGAACAAGTCTGATTGGATCAAAAATCCACAAGAAATTTTATAAGCACATTTGTCAATGAAAGAAGAGGAAGAGCCTTAAATATAATTTAAATATAATTTCTACTCTTGTAAATGTTTGAACGGTTATCAAAGATGGTTTAGGGGCTTCCCTGGTGGCGCAGTGGTTGAGAGTCCGCCTGCCGATGCAGGGGACACGGGTTCGTGCCCCGGTCCGGGAGGATCCCACATGCCGCAGAGCGGCTGGGCCCGTGACCCATGGCCACTGAACCTGCGCGTCCGGAGCCTGTGTTCCGCAACGGGAGAGGCCACAACAGTGAGAGGCCCACGTACCGCAAAAAAAAAAAAAAAAAAATTAGTGAACAAGATGACTGGACAGGTGGGTGAAGACCTTTTCCTAGTCAAGCCAGTGCCTGCTCATTGGGGTCATGAGCTCATCACAGGCTTCTCCTCAGCAAGGCTAATCTGTTGCCACTGCAGAATGCCCGTTTTAGAAGGAATTATTATCATGTATTATTTCTGTCATGGTGGTTAAGTGAGTCAACCTCATTGGGATGAGGTTTATACTGAATTTGGATTTCCTTTCCTACCAGCCACGTCTTTACCATCCTCATCATAAATGGGTTTACCAAATACCTTATTCACCATCATGGTATCTTATACATCATGGTATATGTCTTAGTTCAGGCTGTTATCACAAATTACCGTAACCTGTGGGGCTTATAAACAACAGAAATTTATTTCTTACAAGCTGGAAGTCTGAGATCAGGATGCCAGTGTGTTGGGTTCTAGTGAGAGCCCTCTTCCGGGTTGCAGACTGCCGACTTATTATATCCTCACCCAGAGAGCAGAGATGGGAAGCAGGCTCTCTCATAATCTTATAAAGGCACGAATCCCATTCATTCGGGCTCTACCCTCATGATCTCACCTAATCCTAATTAACTCTCAAAGGCCCCATCTTTGAGATTCATCTTACGAATTTTGTAGCAACAGAAACATTTAGTCCATAACAACATCTGACCAAGGAACTAACTTTACAGTGAAATAAAGAAAGAAACTGGCTGTCCTGTCAGATTCACTAGCCCTGCATTGTGGACCCCGACAACCAGAAGCAGCTGGCTTTAAGGAATAGTGGAATGACCCAGGGAATTCACGCCTACTGAGCCAGCTGGAAGACAAGAGCTTGAGAGCTTGGATTCTATTTACAATGGTCCCTGGGTATCCTCGGGGAATTGGTCCAGGACAGCTCTTCCCATACCCTCCCACCCCCAGATAACAAAATCCAAGCATGCTCAAGTCCCTTATATAAAATGGCATAGTATTTGCACATAACCTACACACATTCTCCCATATACTTTAAATCATCTCTAGATCACTTATAATACCTAATGAGAACTTATTTATTTATTTATTTAATTTATTTATTTTTTTGTGGTACGCGGGCCTCTCACTGTTGTGGCCTCTCCCGTTGCGGAGAACAGGCTCCGGACGCTCAGGCTCAGCGGCCATGGCTCACGGGCCCAGCCGCTCCGCGGCATGTGGGATCTTCCCGGACCGGGGCACGAACCCGTGTCCCCTGCATCAGCAGGCGGACTCTCCACCACTGCGCCACCAAGGAAGCCCTATTTATTTATTTTTAATTTATTTTATATTTTTTGGCTGCACTGGGTCTTTGCTGCTGCGCGGGCTTTCTCTAGTTGCTGTGAGCGGGGGCTACCCTTCGTTGCGGTGCGCAGGCTTCTCATTACGGTGGCTTCTCTTGTTGTAGAGCACGGGCTGTAGGCACGTGGGCTCAGGATTTGTGACTCGCGGACCATAGAGGGCAGGCTCAGTAGTTGTGGCGCATGGGCTTAGTTGCTCCGTGGCATGTGAGATCTTCCCGGACCAGGGATCAAACCGGTGTCCCCTGCATTGGTAGGCAGATTCTTAACCACTGCACCACCAGGGAAGTCCCGAGAACCTATTTTAAAGTAGGTTTCTTCCGTTATGAGATTGTAAACTCTGAAGGCTGTCATCATTTTTAATATCTTTCTATTTAAGTACATAGGGTTGTACTTTATATAGTGCAGGATACAGGTTGCAAACTTGTAGATTCTCGGCTATATCTGAACTGCATTCATTTTGATCAATCTGAAGTGTTGTTTTTTTTTAAACTGACAGTTGCCAACATTTAAAAATCAAAGAGATTTCATGTGAAATGCACATTTCCACCTTCTCTTGAAAAATTCGAAGATCTGGCCATTTTAGGCCCACATTCCCAAAGTTGCGCTCTTTAAACAAAACAGGCATTTCCATCCGCCAACGTCCTCACCTTGCTCACTTGATTTACATTCACTAGTCACCTGGTCCCTGAAGGCATATAAGTTTGCCACCCTTGCTGCTCAATGGAACTATATTGAATAAATGAATTTGGCAGTTAATGCTTGTACGTTCATTTTCATTTCACATATGCGTTCTATCCTTCTAACTCCATTGTAATAAGCCACTTGGTGGACAGAATCCTGTTAACTAATTTTCCTTAAATAACTTTTTGGTGGTCACGTGCTTCAATAAATATTAATATGTTTATAAAACCTTGCTCTTAGCCCCAGACCACTGCGAGTTGAGTCTCCCTGCGTTGGTCTGGGGATGCCTAAAATTTCATCATTATGATTCGTTCCCTGGGTTTAGCCGAGACTTGGTTACTTGTCAGGTAAAGAGATTAAAATTATTTCCCGATAACACAAACATACAACATTTTAAAGTAGGTATGAGGTGGGAAGTTACCCTTTCCACAGCAAATAAAACAGTTCTTTCAGAGGTGGTCAAGTGTCTAGCTGGGCCGCTGGGAAAGGTGGAGGAGACTGGAATGCAGTTGCATTCTGAAGTTTATCGAAGGCTTTTTGGGTGGGAATTTTATCCGAAGAGTCTCAGAGCGACCCTCGCTCGGGTTCTGGCAGCTTTGGGCGTGGCTTCTGGCACAGCCCCCAGGTAGTTGTCACTGGGATCAATTTCAGGACTCTCTAGAGCCCAGCCTTCGGAGTTTCACATTTCTGGGGGCTCGTCTCCCCGCCCTCAGGTAATTTCCCTCCGTTGCTGGCGCTGCCCTGCCCCCTCGGTCGCTGGAGTCTCCCCCACTGCCCGACACCCTCTCTGGCTCTTTCAGCATCAGTTGCCCCAACGAGGCAGGAGGGAGACGAATTTGGGGGCTTCCCTGCCCTCGTCTTGGAGCCGGGGAAGGGGAGATGCGGGCAGGAGACTCTGTGAGTTCAGGCTCGGCAGCCGGCTCCCGAGGCCTTCGGCCCGGGGCACTTTGCGAGGGAGCGACCCTCTCCTCGGAGCCGCCAGCGGGTGCAGTCCAGCCACGCCGAGCGGAGGGGGGCCGGGGCTCCCCGCCCCCGACCCGGCGTTGCCGCGCTCCCCCTAGCGGCCGCCGTGCGGCCTC
>NW_006784347.1:3042797-3047893 GCF_000442215.2 Lipotes vexillifer | reverse complement strand
GCGGCACCGCGGCAGCAGCCGGGGCAGGTGGGCCGCCGCCCAGGCTGAGGTGGCGCCCAAGACGCGGCTGAGCTCGCCCAGGGGGGGCAGCAGTAGCCGGAGGAAGCCGCCGCCGCCGCCGGCCCCCCCTAGCACCAGCGCCCCGGGCCGGGGGGGGCGAGGAGGCGGGGGCGGCAGGACGGGGGGCGGGGGCGGCGGCGGCCACCTGGCCCGGACCACCCCGGCCCGGAGGGCCGTCAACAAAGTGGTGTACGATGACCACGAGAGTGAGGAGGAAGAGGAGGAGGAGGACATGGTCTCCGAGGAGGAGGAGGAGGAGGAGGACGGCGAGGCTGAGGAGACCCAGGATTCCGAGGACGACGAGGAGGATGAAATGGAAGAGGACGACGATGACTCCGATTATCCGGAGGAGATGGAAGACGACGACGACGACGACGCCAGTTATTGCACGGAAAGCAGCTTCAGGAGCCATAGCACCTATAGCAGCACTCCAGGTACCCACCCAGCCCAGTTGCTGCAGACTCCTTCCCCACCTCCTCCCCCTTCTCCCCTCGCTCACTCCCTCTCTGGTCTCCCCCCCACCCCCTCCTCCCCCCTCAGACAGAGGGGAAATGCGACGGCACATCAAGTGGCAAAAAACTAGATTTACTAGAGGAAAGAGGCGCATTGTTCAAAATGGAGATTGCATTGTTGCAGTTCGCAGGCCACACACTCGCGCTCTCTCTCCCTCTCCCCCCACCAACCCCCTCTTTTTCCTCTTAAAAATTTGTGCCAGTGCAGTGTCTCCACCGGGCAGGGTTGAAACTTTGGCACACACACATCCATTGCATTCATTTTTCTCCCCTTGTTTTGGTTTGGTTTTTTGGAATGAAAGAAGCCTCTTGTTTTTGCAGACCTCTTTGCATTTCTAATGTGGTTTCTTTTAGATTTTTATTCTATATCTGTTCCTAAAAAGGGAATTCAGGATTTAGACAGATTGTGCCATACAAACACACACAAAACATCCTTGTCTTCACACCCCGAGCTGTGTGGTTTTAAAAGTGTCTTAAGGAAATAGATCAGTTGGGTTAGTAGGGGAGCCTTATCTGGTCCTGTGTGTTTGTTTTTATTCTTGAGTGCTAATGGGCGCGTGCAACAGTTGCGGGTAAATGGCCGATTAAAAAGCAAAGCAGAAAAACCAAAGGAAACCAAAACAAATTTAGTATTTCATCTGATTCAAAAGCATTTCGGTAAAACGCAAAATAAAATAAGAGACCTCAGGAACATGCGTCTTAACTAATTTGATGCCTTTGCCTGAGAAATGCAATTTCCTGTCACCTGTTGCAGAGACGTATAGTTGATCATGCAGACGCAATTGCTGAACTTTTGGACCAACTCCCAAGTCACACGGCAGAAGTATAGGGAGATTTATTGCAAAATGACTTTTTATTTTCATTCTGTTTCTGAGGATAATAGTCCTCCCTGATCTGTAATGAATTTCTCCATGGTGACTCCTCTCCTATTTTCTCAGAGTTCCTCTAGGCTTGTGCTGAGATACGTTTTGTTTATTTAAAAAACACACACATACACACACAATGGCGGCTTTGTATTAAATACGTACTTGCGGCTTACTAAATTGTGAAAAAACCCATAATTTATAGCGATAACCTACAAGACTTTTCCTTTATATTTTTGTTAATCTGGATTAACTAAATTAGAATCCAGTTTTCAGAGCATTTAAAAAGTAAAGTTCATGAGGGTATAGGATCTTAACAAAGTGATAAAGGTGTGTCACTTGTTTTTAAAAGAGACTAGGATAGTAGAAGTGATTAAATTTAAGTGTGTCTGTTTTTTTATAAATACCTAAATACTCATTGGAGGAGTATGAGTATTAAGTCAGATGTAAACCTGTTTAGATTGTCCTAACAGCACATGGAAAAGGTAATTTCTTTTGCCTGACAGAATATCTGCCTGTCTTTGGGGTCGGGTGTGGGGAGAGCTGGCAGGAGAACGAAGGGAATGAACCAAATGTCAAGTGTTTGTGTCCTGTATGTAGAAGGGACTACACACCATTCTTCATTTCTTGCCAACTTACATCTTTTTATAGTAATAGTTTTTACTTTAAGAAATCACATGTGGTCTTTTCTACCAAGAGCCCAGAATGGAAAGACCCGTGGAGAGTAAATTACACTATTGGAGGAAGTTTTCTCAGGTGAGACAGAGCTAAGGCGTTTTGGCAGGGTGGTTCAGCTAACTTTAACTTCTCTTTGAAGGCCTAGAAAATAATATTTAGGGTTGAGAGCCTTGTATATGCCGAGTTAAATTACAGTTTGTGGTTAGGTTTCCTTTTTTAAAAAGATGCTTATATCTTTATGTACTTCCATGACATTTCGTTTTTTTCTGATGACATTCGTAGTGCACCTTGTGTATGCTTGTCCTATCTTTACGTGAAATTATGGATTATATGTCCTTATATTAATCTTATACCCCCTGCATTTCCTAGTACAGCGTCTCTCACACAGCCGGTGCTCATCAGAGATTGGTTGGACAGATGATTGTTAGTAGGCGAGAACTTGTAATAGATGACGTTGTGCTAATTCTCCTGTGGGTGCCATAATTCCTAAATATTTTGGATTTGGGAAACTAAATATTGGTCTAATTAGATTTTGATACTTTGACCAGGGAATGTTTTTAGTAGCAGAGTTAGTGTGTTTTGAGCTGCTGTTTCATATTGCTTGCCAGGCATTTTCCTTTCTTTATTGGATGTGGTGTTAACGTGTTAGATGTTTTACTTTTTGAAACATTATTTCTCAAGATTATGGTAGAAGAGATGATACATTTTGCGTTCTAAACTTTTAGAATCCGTCTACTTGCCTAGAATAACAATGCATGACAGTGAGTTGTTTAGGCTAAGCACCTGTTTCATTAGTTTTATTGTCTGTACTTCTAGGTGAATGTGTATGTATGTGCTTTGGAAGGAAAAATGTTCTAGATGGTTTAATATCCCCAAAGCTCATAAATATGTTTGGTGGATTTGAATCCAGCTGTATTGTCGGGGCTCAGAGAGGAATATACTTTATTGGTAACTTAGAGAAGATGATTAAGCTTTGTAAACTAGAATGTTGGTTTAAGTACTAAATATTCAATTCCTAGTATAAGAAATTACTAATTCATCTATTGATATGTTGAGTACTTTGTAGGTAATATACCTGTTGATGCGAAGACATTGGTTGATGTTACTAGCTTAATTTTCTAAAACCATATATTAAAAAAAGTTTATTCACTGGAGGTGAAATGTTTTCCTTTTAATGGAGAGAAATTTTAAATGGGTACGTAAGGTACTCACATGACAGATATTATTATAGGTATAACAATTTGTTAATACAAAATTGAAATCATCTAGTTTTGCTTAAATTCAAGGCATTTGGTTGAATAAGGCTTTTATTTTTATTGTTAAAATTTAGAGTTATTTCAGCCTGTAGGTTTTATGACATAGTTGGCCAGTACATTGAGAAGGATTGTGTAGAAAATCTTTTGAATAGGCATTTGGTAAAGTTCTGACAGCACCTTGAAATCAAGCATTTTCTAATTCAAAAAAGTTAAATTAGACTTTAAACAGAATAGTTCTTGCTTTTAACTTCTGTGGAACTTCTGAGAATACCTAGGTGGTATTTTGATTTTTGTTGTTGTTGTTGTTTTGCGGTACGCGGGCCTCTCACTCTTGTGGCCTCTCCCGTTGCGGAGCACAGGCTCCGGACGCGCAGGCTCAGCGTCCGTGGCTCACGGGCGCAGCCGCTCCGCGGCACGTGGGATCTTCCCGGACCGGGGCACGAACCCGTGTCCCCTGCATCGGCAGGCGGACTCTAAACCACTGCGCCACCAGGGAAGCCCCTAGGTGGTATTTTGAAATTTGGAGCTTCTGATGACCTCAGAAAGCAAAAGCGCTGGTATTGCCCTGGGAGAGTTAGTGATTTATGTCCTCTAAGGCAGGGGTCCGGTACTGGTCTGCAGCCTGTTAGGAACCGGCCTGCACAGCAGGAGGTGAGCGCGAGGAGTGAAGCTTCATCCGCCGCTCCCCATCGCTCGCATTACCGCTTGAACCATCACCACCCCCCCACCCCACCCCCGTGCATGGAAAAATTGCCTTCCATGAAGCCCTGGTGCCAAAAAGGTCGGGGACCTGTGCTCTAAGGATTGCGACAGTGGAGATGGGTGGCGTAGGTGCCATGAATGAACTGTAGATTGATCTGAAGCAGAATTTGTTACCTGGTGGCAGTATTTATTCTCACCGGTGTCAACCAAGTATCTTTTCATTGTGCTTGGAATTCCTGATTGCTACAAGTGAGGTACGAAGTGCAGTGGAGATTTAAAGGAGGGAGAGATCATACCCTATTTGGGGGAGTTGGTGTGGGCGTATGCTTCCTGGATGGGCATGTGGCTAGTGAGGATGGACAGAAGAAGGGAGGGAGCAGCATGAAGCAAGACACTGATTCTAAAGTGCAGGCAGGCTTAAGTAACCTGCTTTAGCAAGAGCCTGAGTATGTGAATAGGGAATAAAAAAATAAAGCACCATTGTTGGGCAGTACTTAGAGAACCAGGCTATAGCATCTCCTCTCTCCCTCATTTGTAGGATAACAATTGGGGTAGATCAGTGATCCTCAGTCATTTTTCACTCCTGGAACACCCAAGGGATTTGCTGTATTCCTATCAGCACCATGTGGGAGCATGAAACAAAACCAAATCACATCGTGGATACTGTTAAATCACTGATGCAGCCAGTTCTTTCCCCCACAAATTGAGAGAATTAATGGAAGAGGTGATTTCTGAAGTCTCCCCTCCCACCCTCCTGTCTATTTCAGATCTGTTTCATTTGTGGGTATTGGGGATCAATCAGAAGATCTGGAAACAAGCGGGATATGATTTCAGGGGGACGTCAGGAAGTTTAGCATTACTTCCGTTCTGCAGGATGGATTGGAAGAGGACAGATAACTGGCGGGGATCTGGATGGGTTTTGTAGCCCTGGATGGGAAGATCAATTCAGGAGGTACTTCAGAATTCTTCAGCATCAGAAGTGTAGACAGAGGAATGCATCAGATATGCCTCTGTAAGAGTGGCAA
>NW_006784347.1:3042525-3042787 GCF_000442215.2 Lipotes vexillifer | reverse complement strand
AGGAATTCAAGATTATAAGGGAAATTAATGAGATCTGTTTTCAGGTATTGGTACCTGAAGAGGTTAAACATGAGAATTAAAAGAAAGAAAATGCGGTCCCCAAAGAGTTATTAAAAAGTTGGACAACATGACCTGTGGGTATTAGAGAGGTGTGTCTGAGGTATGCAATAATAGATGGTCTGTGTACAGCTCAGGCTCAGTACTCTTCTGGTGTATATTTGGAAGTGGAGCTGGGTATTGAAATGTGGGTGTGCAGCAGGAA
>NW_006784347.1:3030510-3042295 GCF_000442215.2 Lipotes vexillifer | reverse complement strand
CAGGAATGAGGATATTAAGGCCAGGAGCTCTGGTCTGTTCCGTTAGGTCTGCCTTTCCTCCCTCTTCAAGACCCCCATGTCCTCCCTGTGACTGCAGATCCTTGGTGGGGGGGTACCAGGGGTGAGAAGGTGGTGGTAGTGGTGGCAGACTGGTAGTCTGGGTGACACAGACAGGAGCAAATCCTAGTAGATGCCCTCTTTGCATTGGTTAGATTGCTCCCTCCCTGGTCCTTAGCCATGCTCTGGGGATCTCTTCCTAGAAGTCTTCCCAGAGTTTTGTTGCTCACCTTGGTCTCTTCTCTCTCTCTCTCTCTCTTTTTTTTCTTTTTGGCTGCACCACTTGGCATGTGGGATCTTAGTTCCCCGACCAGGGATCGAACCCACGCCCCCTGTAGTAGAAGCACAGGGTCTTAATCACTGACCGCCAGGGAAGTCCTCTCTTCTCTTTGAATGCCTCTTATAGCAGTTATAGCCTCATCTTCATAATTTAGCACTAGTTTAGCACTGACCCTCATTATTCTAATTTTTTTTTCATGCTTTCAGTTCTTTAAAATGATAAGCTTCAGGAGACAGAACATTTCTTTAAAAAAAAAAAACTTACAAAATGCACTTTAAAAGACAGACAGTAAAATGCAGATAGTATTAAAATGCATATAGCTAAATATAATGTTTTAATTGTTTGGTCTACTGGTATGTATCAGATTATTTTATATATTTTTCTAGATACTAAGTTACATTCCTCAAGTATTTTTTGATTGCTGGTTGATTTTTAAAAATAGTAACAGTAAGAGCTAACATTGGACATCTAAATTACTGAATTATTTTTGAGCAGTATTTAATAAAAATTACATTTAAAAAATACCAAAAAATTGGGAATTCCCTGGTGGTCCAGGGGTTAGGACTCTGAGCTCTCACTGACGAGGGCCCAGGTTCAATACCTGGTTGGGGAACTAAGATCCCACAAGCTGGCATGGCAAAAAATATATATATTTTTAAAATTATACCCACACACACACACACACACACACACACACAATTTTGCATTTTTAAAATAGCAGCTTTATTGAGATACAGTATACGTGCCATAAAATTTACCGTTTAAAAAAAGTGTATTATTCAGTGGTTTTTAGTATATTGACGGTGTTGTGAATTCATCATCCCTACCTAATTCCAGAACATTTTTTATCGCCCCAACAAGAAACCCATATCCATAGCAGTCACTCCCTGTTCTCTCCCTCCCCTGCTCCATCCCCTGGCAACCATTACTTTCATTCTCTGTTGATTTGTCTCTTTTGGAACTTTCTTATGAAAGGAATCATACAATATGTGGCTTCTTTCACTGAGCATAATGTTTTCAAGGTTCATGGATCTTGGAGCATGTAACAGCACTATATTTAAATAATATTCCATTATATGGATATACTGCATTTTGCTCATCCATTCATCACTTCATGGACATTTGA
The DNA here is from genome assembly GCF_000442215.2 of Lipotes vexillifer. Classification (NCBI taxonomy): domain Eukaryota; kingdom Metazoa; phylum Chordata; class Mammalia; order Artiodactyla; family Lipotidae; genus Lipotes; species Lipotes vexillifer. Next base: position 3,040,832 of record NW_006784347.1, on the reverse strand, counting down.
ATTGTTTCTACTTTTTGGCTGTTATGAATAATACTGCTGCTAACCTTCGTGTATAGGTTTTTGTCTGGACAAGATGTGTTTATTTCTCTTGGGTATATCCTAGGAGTGGAATAGCTGGATTATTACAAATACAATTTTAACAGAATCTTTATAACCAGACTTATTTTGTTCATTACAGTAGTTTTAAAACAGTTCTCTTAGGATGAATGAGAGCTGGTTTGTAAATCTTCCAATATATCTATGATTTTTGGATTGCTTTAGGTCAGCTTGGAGAATTTATACCAGGGTTTGTCAGAGAAGGAGCAGTGTAAGTGGAGTCGTTTTCCCACATAGTCAGTGTGAGGGCGTCTGGCAGGCTTCAGAGGCACCCACATATGTCAGCCCACCACAAAATTTTAGGCTGTCATGATACGTGAGAGTCTCAGGATTTTAGATAAATCTTTTATGAATGTCAAGGATCTAGGGAGGTAGCATGTAGCACAGAGTTTTAAAGAGTGAAGGGTCTGGAACCAGTCCTCATAGGTTTGAATCTGGGCTCTGTGATGATGGGCATTTTGCTCAGCTCTTTGTACCTCAGTTTCCTCCTCTGTAAAATGGAGATATCATAGTACTGAATTCAGGGTGTTGTGAAGGCTGAATGGGTTAATGCATGTGAAGTGCCTGGAACAATGCCTGGCATATATATAGTAAAGATTCAATAAATAGTAGCTATTATTGTCTGTTGATTTGTTCCTGAACTGAAAGTGGATATTCTGTAGGGATATAGGGACCTTACAATGTAGTGAGGTAGTATTTTATTCTGTCGAAAGCTGTCAACTGATTCACAAGGTATAAAAATATTTTAAGGACCACATTAAATAAAAATGTACATGAAAATAGAGCTTTATTTCCCCCCCTTTAAAAGAATTACTAAATGTTTAACTTACCCATTCAAAAAGTTCAGTTTACCTAACATCTGATTTATTCTAGAACTGTACTGTTCTAGAACTTCTAGAACTTTCATACTGTTTTCCACAGTGGCTGCACCAATTTACATTCCTACCAGCAGTGCATAAGGTTTCCTTTTTTCCACATCCTCGCCAACACTTGTTATTTCTTGTCTTTTTGATAATAGTCATAATAACAGGTGTGAGGTGATACCTCATTGTGGTTCTTTTCTCTTTGTTCTAGTATGTTTTTACCTTTTGTACTTCTTTGTTGTCAATTTACCAGGTGTTGAGAGGAAAAGGATATTAGCTCATGTTACATATTTATCGTATATAAAGTGAAGTCTCATTAAGTGTTTCTTTACAAAACAGTTAAAAATAACTTATCTAATACTAATTCAGCGTGCAAGGTACTGTGTTAAAACCTTCAAAGAGATCCAGTGATGGATAAGAAACGGTCCCTACTCTCAGGTCTTTATTCTTTCAAGAGGGAATAATAACACAGTGCATAAATATAAAATAATATAGGGCAGACACTGGTAAGTGCTGTAAGAAAAACAGAATTAAATTAGGGAGAGAGATCATATTCTGTATATTTGGGAGATCAGAAATGGTATCAAGAACGAGGTTGAATTTGAGATATTTCTTGAAGATTGGGTAGGATTTCTCCAGGTGGAGGTTGAACAGAAAGAGAGAGGAGGAGGTGAAAGGTAACAGATGACGGGAAGGTGAACGTTCAGGGACCGCATACTTGAGGTCTGTGTGTGGAGGAGGCGAGACTGTAGAGAAGTGGAGATTATGTTTTGGTCCAATTTGAATAAATGCCAGTCTGAGGAATTTGAACTTAGTAGGCAGTGTGTAGTCATTGAATGTTTTAAAACTGGCGTATGTCATGATAAAGCTGAGCTTTTTGGAAATTCCCTGCCGGTCCAGTGGTTAGGGGTCCACGCTTCCACTGCAGGGGTCATGGGTTCGATCCCTGGTTGGGGAACTAAGACCCGCATGTCATGTGGGGCCGCCAAAAAAAAAAAAAAAAAAGCTGAGCTTTTTGAAAAATAATCTGGCTTTGGTGTATAGGATTTATTGGAATAGGAGGGGGCTGGTATAATAACTTTTCATAGCTACATAAGATCCCATCCTAAGGCTTTACCAAGTAGTTAAGCTGTGCTGTACAGTCATTCCTTGGTATCTGCGGGCAGTTGACGGCTGGACCCCGCCCCCGCCATGTTACCTAAATCTGCTGGTGCTCAAGACTCTTATATAAAATGGTGTTGTACAGTTGGCCCTCGAAATCCTTGGATGCCAAACCTGTGGATACGGAGGGCTGACTGTTTACGTTTGCTGTGATTACCTGTAGTGACTAAACCTTTAGATAAATCTTGGTTCACACTCCTGATTTTTTTTAAGGCTTTTACTATGTAATACTAATAATTATAAATATTATATAACATATATATTAGGTAATGTATAATATACATATTATACTAATACAATATGTGTCATTATATTATAAATATTAGAAATATATTTCCACCAGCACTGTATGAAAGTGCCCATTTCACCAGCACCAGTTATTTATAAACCATCTTTGCATCCAGTGGGTTAAAAGCTCTCTTGTTTCTCTTGTTTGAATTTGCATTTTTTGACTAATAAAATTTAATGCTTTCATGACCTCTGACACCCAAATCTCTGTAGTCATGGTTTCCTTTCTGTGTTTTAACTAATGGATGAGTGAATACTTCTTGAACCCCTCCACTTAGAAGTCCTGTAGGCACATCCAGTTCAACATGTTCCAAATAGAATTCATGCTTTAGAGACTGCTCCTAACCTCCCATTTCCTTGTTCAGTGAATAATGGCACTGCCCGCTGAATTGCCCAAGTCAGAAGTGAGGAAGTACCAGACTCCTCCCTATGCCTCACCCTCCATGTGCAGGTTTGTCACCAGGTCCTGTGAAGTTTACATCTTACATATCTCTTAAATATATTTCAGCTCTCTTGTCCATCCGTGCTAATGGTTACCTAAATCAGGCCTTCTTTATCCCTTACTTGGCCTCTTAAGGAAACAGCCTGCCTGCCCGCCTGGCCTCCTTTTGTCCATTCATCTCTCATATCCATCCTCCACGTACATACTGCTCTGCTCTGAGAGAAATCTGACCATGTTATGCCCTTTCTTAAAAATCTTCTGTGGGAAGATGATTATGTGCTTTAGTGTAGGGGGATAGTTCTGACTTGGCTTTTGCTTCCTCTACCAGCCTCATCTTCTGTTGCTTCATTTATTTGTTCACTTATTTTAAAAATACCTGTTGAGAACCTACTATGTTCCAGGCACTCTTTGGGATGCAGCCAGGAATAAAGCAGACATGGCCCCTGCCCTGAAACAGCAGGGAAGGTAGCCAGTGTAACAATGAGAGAAGTGCTTCCAAAAGGGGCAAGTAAGAACGACTTCATGGGCGTGTGGGGGGGGGTAGTGTCAGAAAAGGCCTCCCTGAAGAGGTGACAGGTGAGCTCCAAATGGAAGTAGCCGGCAGAGGGGAGGGGAAAGAGGATTCTAGGCCGTAGGATCACCACATGCAATGGACTGGAGGGAAAACCATGCAGGATTTCAAAGTCAGCAGTGCTGTGATCAGGTTGATGTTTTTTTAAAAAAAGTCCCTCTGGCTATAGAATAGAGAATGAATTGGAGTGGGCTAAGAAGTGATGAAGGGAATTAGGCTGTTGAAGTAGACCAGGTGACAGATTTTGTACCTTGGAGAGAAATATTCAAAAAATAATTTAGTATTTAGGATGTCACATCTTAGTGATAGATTGGTTAGTTGGGATATGGTCAAGGTTGAATTGACTTATAAATCTCCTTTATTTCTCTCTTTATTCACAACTTATTTCTCTTCACCTTGAATTTGATTGTCAAGTAATGCTGAATTCTTTGTAAAAGTTCCTCTCAAACACCTCATAGTGGGGCTTCCCTGGTGGTGCAGTGGTTGAGAATCCACCTTCCAATGCAGGGGACACAGGTTTGATCCCTGGTCTGGGAAGATCCCACATGCCACGGAACAACTAAGCCCGTGCGCCACAATTACTGAGCCTGTGCTCTAGAGCCCGCGAGCCACAACTACTGAAGCCTGCTCGCCTAGAGCCCTTGCTCCACAACAAGAGAAGCCACCGCAGTGAGAAGCCCACGCACCGCAACGAAGAGTAGCCCCCTCTCGCCGCAACTAGAGAAAGCCTGCGTGCGGCAATGAAGACCCAACACAGCCAAGAATAAATAAACAAAATAAATAAATTTATTAAAAAAAAAAACACCTCATAGTTATTCAGTGCTGTGATGATTAACTCCTAGTCACTCATCCATCACCTTCTCCAGCTTGTCTTCTCTGGTCACCATTCCCTTTTCCTTAGGTGAGACTAAGTTCCTTTACCTCTCCCTAACCCCCCAGGACCATGTGCATTTATATGTTTAGTTTCCAAATATTTGAAGGTGTTCTAGGTTTCTTTCTTTCTGTTACTGATTTCTAATTTAATTTCATTGTGTTCAGAAAGCATACTTTGTTTGACTTTAATTCTGTAAAACATTTTTAGAGGTTTGGTTTGTGCCCCAAAATGTTGTCTGTCTAGGTGAACGTTTCAAGTGTACTTGGAAAGAAGGTGTATTCTGCTGCAGGTGGGTAGAGTGTTCCATAAGTGTCAGTTAGGTCAAGTTGGTTGCATTATGAACGTCTTCTGTGTCCTTGCTGATTTTCTACCTGCTTGTTCTATTGATTACCAAGAGAGAATTGTTGAAGTCTACAAATATTGTCATGGATTTGCCTATTTCTCTTTGGAGTTCTGTTAGTCTTCATGTATTCTGAGGCTCTGTTATTAAGTACTAAACATTTAGGAAGGATTATTTGACCCCTTTATCATTATATCTTTATTTTTTAAGACATCGTACTGAAATGGACTCTAATTATCTGGCTGTCTCCTTCATCCGAACCTGTCTTAGGGCAGGGAGGCTCTCATTCATCTCCCTCTCCTTCGTGCCGCTCAGTCTCTAGCATGCAGTAGGCAGCACAGGTAATTGTTGAACTGAGTGTATGAGTCAAAAAAAAATCTCTAGATTGTTTTCACCCTTAGTTCTGCCCTGTCCAGTATGGCAGCCACTAGCCACGTGGGGCTATTTAAATTTAAGTTAAGTAAAATTCAAACTTCAGTTCTTCATTGACACTAGCTACATTTCCAGTGCCCAGTAGCCATGTGTGATGTAGAACATTTGGGTCACTTCATATCATCACAGAAAATTCTCTTGGGCTGATCGTGTTACTGTTGTCAGTCTGCTTCTGCTAAACTGTGAGAATTTACGTACCATCCCTTTTCCTCAAGCCTTTTATTTGCTCTGAATCCTGCGCGGCCTGGGTAGCCCCAGCACTCGGCTGTGGCTCTTCTCTGTTAAGCCTGTCAGCCCAGCGTTATTTGTGGATGTGATGGTGTTGAATTTCTGCAGTGAGACTTGGGCTCATCTTTGCGATGATGGCATCATTTGTTGTTCTCTGGGGTAGGGGAAGAGGTAGTCAGCTAACCTTCAGTTTTAGAAAATCTGCCATGGTCCTGATAAAATTAAGCTAAGTCATAGATGCAGGACAAAAGGGAAAGAAGAATTAAAATTCAGAGACTTTTCAGTGAGAAATTTAGTTTGATAACTCAGGGAATTCCTATATTGTAAAAGTTGGTATGTGAACCGAATTGTCGCATACTGGTGTGTCGTTTCAGTTGTCTGAGTTCTGTGTAAAACCTCTTTCTCAGGAGTCTCTGGACAAATGATTTAATTACTTCAGTAGTTTTCAAGGAAAAGACATCACTTTTTGAGTGGAATTCTTTTGTTACTTAACCAATGTTAAATTGCAATTATGGAACCTCAAGATTTGCTAAGAAAGCTCATGCTTACACTCTTCTCTACTCATGGATGTGTTCTAGAATTCACACACTTGGGAGACTGCATGGCCAAGTGATTCATACTGAATGACAGTGTTCAGTAGGTGCAATTTCTACGTTTTGCTGCTATGGCTTCCTGCTTGGTTTCAGGATGTTAACATTGCCTCCTTTGAGGTCTGTTTATAGTGTATTCTATTTATGGAGCTTAAAAAGCATTTCAGAAACGCACATATTAATCTGTGTGGAATTCTCTTCTTGTCCTTTTTCCTTCTAATGCTTGCATAGCTATATTGAGACTTGTCTGGGGAAATAGTCCAGCATTTAAAGTAGCTAATAAAATTTTAGCCCTTCCTATCAGTGCAGTTTTCACTGTTTTTCTAGACATCAAAATTATTTCACACACTCCTTGCAGTCTTAGTAAATTACCCTTTTCTCCAACTTATGACCATAATCTGCTTTCACAGTGTTATGCAAATAATTAAAAAATTAAAAAGTGATTTTACTGTAATTTCAGATACATATTTGAACTTTTTAGTTTGAATTATCTGGGTGAAATGCTTCAAATTTCTGATTCTCTGTAAACTTGGAAGATTGCCTTTATCCAGATATATTATTATCCTTAATTGCCTAAACAGCTTGAGTTATAAAATCTCCCTGCATTTCAGGAGAAACCTAACAATGGGAGCTTGTTTATGACAGGGGACACAAACTCAAATGCTACAGGGTCCAAGTAAATTAAAGATGTGAAGTGGCCTTTTTTTTCTTTGTTAATACAAAACTGCATTTGCTGTTAAAGTTTATTTGCCTTGAAATACTAACCCTATTGGAATTTTAGTCCCTTTTTGCTTTTACAGACAGTGCTGTTCTAAATGTGCTAGAGATGTATCTTTAGTCACCTAGCCTGGTGTTTCTGTAAGGTAGATTCCTAAGAGTAGGGTGGTTGGGTTACATTTCATAGGCTGAACCAGGTTATACTCTCATTACTATTGTTCTTAGACCTTCCCTAATCCGGGTTTATGTGGCTTTTAAATTGACTTTTTCTGGAACTTACCGAAGTTTACTCAGACCTTTAGCGGGTGTTTTTGGATATAGACTAGGCCCCAAATCCTTTCCTCATCAATTTATTGGTAAATACACTTATTTATAATATGAAAGCCTGAGGTTTAGCTCCTAAATTGGGAGGCAGATGTCTCTTTTCAGAGTTTTCTGGCCAAGTGGGAATGGAATTTTTTTTATTGCTTCTTAGCTTGAATTTGACCTTAGAGACGTCATTCCTCTGTGGGCCTTATTAGTTTACTCACCTGTAAAGTGTAGATTGGACTAGATGATCTAATGGGCAAGGGATTGGCAGACTTTTCTCTTAAAGAGCTGTATAGTAAATATTTTAGTCTTTGTGGGCCACACTGTCTCTGCTGCAACTACTCAACTCTGCCACTGTAACATGATAGCAGCTGGAGACAATAAGTAGACAAATGAGCATGACTGTGTTTGAATAAACCTTTATTTGTAAAAACAGTCTGTGGCTGGCCATAGTTTGCCAACCTCTTTCTGAGGTCTTGACATTCATTAATCTGTGATTTGGATAACTAGGTTAGGAAAAAAGCTTTGAGTTTTTAAAATAACACTTTTTTTTTTTTTTTTTTGCGATACGCGGGCCTCTCACTGTTGCGGCCTCTCCAGTTGCGGAGCACAGGCTCCGGTCGCGCAGGCTCAGCGGCCATGGCTCACGGGCCCAGCCGCTCCACGGCACGTGGGATCCTCCCGGACCGGGGCACGAACCCATGTCCCCTGCATCGGCAGGCGGACTCCCAACCACTGCGCCACCAGGGAAGCCCCTAAAATAACACTTTTGAAAGTCTAGTAAGAACTTCAAATTTTATTTTTGCTTTTTCTCTTTATCAGGAAAGAAATATAGAAAATATAGAAAACTCAGAAGATAACATTAATATTTTGGTCACTCTCCTTTGATAACCAGCTTTGTGTGTATATTCATGAGGAGTACTTACATGTGTAGAAACGTACATATTTTTTATAAAATTGGATAATGCATAATTGGTTTTATGAATCTTTTCCCTTATACCATGAAATCTTACTGTATCTTTAAATAATTTGTGTATGAAAATGTCTGCTGTCATGGAGCTTCTGGTGGAGAGCTCATGGATTTTAAAAATTAAGTTTGTATTTAGCCACCTCTTCTCTTTTCTAATAGTTTATAATAGCTTATTTTTTGATTGGATTGGAATTTCTAGGAATAACATTTCATCAGCTTCAAACATGAATCATATACATACATCTGCTTTTCTTATATTTATACCTCCTTTTTGTTTCTTTTCAAATTGCATTGTCTACCACCTCTAAAACAATGTTAAATACTAGTTGAAATGAGAAGCATCTTAGTGTACTTTCTAAATTTAATGGGACTGATGCTAATATTTCACTGTTAATTGTTATGCTGACCATTGACTTTTTTGTTTGGTTTTGTTTTTTGCTATCCTAATAAGCATAAAGGGATATTTCATTTTGGTTTGGAATTTAAGTGCTTTGTTGCCTATGTGATGTGCATTTTCTCCTGGTCTGTGGCTTGTGTTTCACTCTCTTAACTGTCTAATCAATGAGCACATTTTGTCTCTCCATTAATTCAAGTCTTTGATCTCTTTCATCAGTGTTTTATTGTTTTCAGCATACTGGTCTTTTTCATATTATTACATTTGTACCTAAGTATTTGATGATTTTTGGTGCTATTACAATTAGTACTTATTTTTTAAATTTGAATTTGTATTTCCAGTTATTTATTGTTATAATAGAAATATAGTTGATTTTTGTGTATTGATCTTTGTGACCTTGTTAAACTCAACTGTTAGTCTGGTAGATTTTTTTTTTTTTTGTAGATTTCTTGGGATTTTCTACATAGGTAATCATGTTGCCTGGCAAATAGAGATGATTTTATGTTTTCCTTTTCCAAGCTGGATTTTCTTTTTCTTATTAAAGTATAATTGATTTACAATATTGTGTTAGTTTCAGGTGTACAGCAGAGTGATTCAGTTTTATTTAATTATTTTTTTCGATTCTTTTTCATTATATTTTATTATAAGATATTGAATATAGTTCCCTCTGCTATACAGTAAATCTTTGTTGTTTATCTGTTTTATGTAAAGGTAGTGTGTATCTGTTAATCCCATACTCCCAATTTATCCCTGTCCCCCCTTCCCCTTTGGTAACCATAAGTTTGTTTTCTATGTCTGTGAGTCTGTTTCTGTTTTGTAAATAAGTTAAGTTTTACTATTTAGATTCCACATATAAGTGATATCATATAATATTTGTCTTTCTCTGTCTGACTTAACTTCACTTAGTATGATTTCCTCTAGGTTCATCCATGTTGCTGCAAATGGCATTGTTTCATTGTGGTTTTACGGCTGAGTAATATTCTGTTGTGTATATATACCACATGTTCTTTACATTCCTCTGTTGATGGACACTTAGGTTGCTTCCACGTCTTGGCTATCGTAAAAATTGGTTTCTAATTTAACTTCATATGTCAGAGAACATACTGGGTATGACTAAAAATGTTTAAAAAATGAAGTCATTTGAGATTTGTTTTATGACCCAAAGCATTGTCTGTTTAGGTGAATATTCCATGTGTACTAGGAAGGAAGAGTCTGCTGCTGTTGGGTAGAGTGTTCCATAAATGTGATTAACTGTTCTTTTTTTTTTTGTTTTGTTTTGTTGTTTTTTTTTTTTGTTTTTTTTTTTGTGTGTTTATTTTTACTTGTTGACAGTTTGCTTTATTTATTTATTTATGGCTGTGTTGGGTCTTCATTTCTGTGCGAGGGCTTTCTCTAGTTGTGGCAAGCGGTGGCCACTCTTCATCGCGGTGCGCGGGCCTCTCACTCTCGTGGCCTCTCTTGTTGCGGAGCACAGGCTCCAGACGCGCAGGCTCAGTAGTTGTGGCTCACGGGCCCAGCTGCTCCGTGGCATGTGGGATCTTCCCAGACCAGGGCTCGAACCCGTGTTCCCTGCATTAGCAGGCAGATTCTCAACCACTGCGCCACCAGGGAAGCCCAGTGATTAACTGTTCTTGATAGTGTTCTTAAAGTCTTCTATATCCTTGCGGATTTTCCATCTACTTGTTCTGTTGATTACTAAGAGAGGAGTGTTGAAATCTACAACTATTGTTATAGATTTGTTCTCTGTCTCCTTGCAGTACTGTATGTTTATGCTTCATATAGTTTGTGGCTCTGTTATTAGGTTCATAAACATTTATGGTTGTTGGTCTTTTGATTATTTGACCCCTTTATCATTATGAAATGACCTTCTTTACTCTGGTAATATTCTTTGCTTAAAATCTACTGTTTGATATTAATATAACCAGTTCAGCTTCTTTCTTTTTGAATAGTGTTAGCATGGTGTATCTTTTTCCACCCTTTTCCTTTGTACTATGTCATATTTATATATATATATATGTGTGTATATATATGTTTATATATATATATA
>NW_006784347.1:2959334-3030499 GCF_000442215.2 Lipotes vexillifer | reverse complement strand
TCAAAAAAAAGAGAATATTAGTTTTAATGTTTAGTTTCCTTTATGTTTTTTTTTTTTTTTTTTGCCGTGCTGCATGGCATGTGGGATCTTACCCCATCCAGGGATTGAACCCGTGCCTCCTGTGGTGGGAGCGCAGAGTCTTAACCACTGGACCTCTATGGAAGTCCCTACTATGTCATATTTTAAAGGGGTTCCTTGTTTTGTTTTTTTAAAAAGCCAGTCTTCTGACAGTGAATTTAGACTATTTACATTTAATATAATTTTTCTTTTGTTTTTCTTTTTTGCCTGTGCCTCACGGCTTGGCTTGCAGGGTCAGTTCCCTGACCAGTGATTGAATCCATGCCCTTGGTAGTAAAGCGTGGAGTCCTAACCACTGGACTACCAGGAAATTCCCATCTTTTTTTTCTTTTCTTTTTTTTTTTTTTTTTTTTTTTGGTTCCTCTGTTTCCCTTTCCTGCCTGCTTTTGGATTAGTTGAACATCGCCCTATTTTAATTTATTAGCTTTTTGGTTTATGTCTGTGCTATTTTTTTAGTGGTTCCTCTAGGAATTACAAAATACTTATCTACTTAAAGTTAGCATTTTATCCCTTTAAGTAAAATTTAAAAGTGTCACAACCATAGAGGTTCCCTTATCCTAGCCCCCTCCCCAATGCTACAAGTGTCGTATATATCTACAGTTGTCCCTCTGTATCTGTGGGGGATTGATTCCCAGGACCCTTGCAGATACCAAAGTCTCTGGATGTCAGATCCCTTGTATAAAGTGGCACCGTACAGTTGGCCCTCTGTATCAGACTCTACATACATTAAAGCTCCGCTAGATGATGTTACAATTTTTGCTCTCAGCCACTGTACATATATATATATATATATATATTTAAACTGTACATATTTTAAAGTGCTTAAGAGTTGAAACAACCTTTTTTTGTTGTTTTTTAATTTATTGTTCTTCCTTTATTCCTGAAAGTCCAGTTTTCACTCTGGTATCATTTCTGTTTCTTTTACCATTTTTACCATTTGTTTTTTTGTTGTTCTTTCATAATTGAGATTTTATTGGCTGTTTTGAGGATCAGTACACAGACATTTCAATTTGTACACAATTCTTTTTTTTTTTTTTTTTAACATCTTTAAGTACACAATTCTTAACATACATACCAAAACTCTTAAAAAATCATGTAGTTGTGATTCTTTTCTGAACAGTTATTCCAGTGACTTTCCAACTTAAAATTTGGAGGCAAATTTTCCTTGACAGGATATCAAGTGCCAGTATCTTCAAATACTGATATGCTGTTACATCATTAAGTCCCACTAATTCACAATTTAATATCACATACACTACATACTAAAATTGTCAGTCGTCTACAGCACATTAACAAAGTTACTAGAAGAGCTGGACTACCATGACCAAAGATGTTACAGAGTACACAGAATTCTGACCAGGAGAGCCAAGATCAAGGAGTGAGTGGTTTGCTTTAGGAAACTCTGTTAGTTTTCCTTCATCTGAAATGTTTTTATTTTGCCTGAATTGTGGAAGAGTATTTTTGAAGGATATAGAATGCTGGGTTGATATTTCTCTAAGCACTTTAAAGATGTCCCATTCTCTGCAGTTATTTGAATTATTGTTCTGTCATATGTAATGTTGTTTTTTCTCTTGCTGCTTTGTAGATTTTTCTTTAGCTATATGTTCTGGAATTCCTTCCATACTCCTCTGGCTTGCAGGGGCCCCTTTTCTTGATCTACTGGCTAGAAAGATGTGAGTTTCTTGTAGATTCTGTAGTTGGAGCCCTCCTTGAGGCAGGGGCCAGAAAAGGGGGGAAAAAAGTAAAATAACAACAAAACAGGGGATTTCCCTCATGCTCTTCAGCACACAGGGGACCCTTTTCCTCAGTCCTCTGCCTGAAAGACAGGGCTTCTCTGAGTTTTTTCTGTTCATGCTTTTTGCCGTAGATTCACTGTGAGCTTGTTCTATTCCAGGAGAGAAAATAGGGAAACAGACCTCTGCTTGTTGTTTGTTGTTGCCTCTTCTTCGACTCCCCTACCTGGTTCTTGTGCTTTTGCTTCCCCCCCCCCCCCCCCTCCATAATCCTTTGGTGATTGCTTTTTCTGTATTTTGTCCAGAGTTTCAATTGCAGTTTAGTGGAGCCATTATCTCCAGTGAGCTTATTACTCCATCTTGGCTTGGCTTTGGACCACATTCTTCTTGTGAGCTGCATAGTGTTCCCTTGTGCGGAAGTACAATATTATAGTTTTTTGTTTTAGCCAGTTCCTTACTGGGTGGACATTTAGGTTATTTACAGCTTTGGCACTGTTGCAAACAGTGCCAAAATGAATGTACATGTGAGTTATGTTATATGGTAAATTCTTAGAAAGGGGATTGCTAGATTAAAAGTTATGTATTATTCTGTAATTTTTCATAGATATTTACACATAGTATGCTTCTGGATTTCATTTGCTATTTTTAACTTTATTTTAATAACTATGATTGACCCATCATTTTTTTTGTGGAGGGGGGCTGCATGTCTTTTGTTATTAGGTTTTGGTGGCACTGTTATCCTGGTTTTTTTAAGAGGACTTTTAAAATCTTTTCTTCTTTTTCTGTCCTCTGGAATGTTTTGAAAACCATCCTGGCTGGGTGCTGTTTTAGGGGCAAGAGCTCGCTGACATCTTCTTCAGTTTCTCCCGTAATTATTGGTTTGTTTTCTGTTTTTTGATTTAGTTTTGGTGTTTAGTAATTCTCTGACAGTCATCCTTTCACTCAGGTTTTAGACTTTATTAGCATTCTTTTAATATCTTCTGTACCTGTGGCAAGTTCCCCTTTATCATCGCCAATTTTATTTATTGTGCTTGGTCCCACCTTTTCTTGATTAGGTTGGTTCTAGTTGGGCCCCCTGTAGATTGCCTGTCTGTCCTCTTTACTCACTCTTCTACCTCCTCTTTGTGGACATTTGAATTTGTGACCTGCATTCATGTTAGCTATTTAGTCAGTCTGCTAGAGCTGTTAAGGTTAAAAAGAAGTGTCTTAAAGTCTCCTGCTACTATTCTGTTTCAGTCCAGTTCTTGGATTTCTTATAGTTTTGCTTTATATTGCTTGATGCCAATTTATTTGGTTTATTAATTCAGGCAGCAGCTAATTCAGGAATCTGCCATGTACCAGGAAGTGTAATAAGTACTAGGCCTGAGAAGCCAAACAAAAATTGTCCTGGGCTTCCCTGGTGGCGCAGTGGTTAAGAATCTGCCTGCCAATGCAAGGGACACAGGTTCAAGCCCTGGCCTGGGAAGATCCCATATGCTGCGGAGCAGCTAAGCCCATGTGCCACAACTACTGAGCCTGAGCTCTAGAGCCTGCAAGCCAGAACTACTGAGCCCACGTGCCACAGCTACTGAAGCCTACGCGCCTAGAGCCCGTGCTCTGCAGCAAGAGAAGCCACAACAATGATAAGCCCGCGCACTGCAACAAAGAGTAGCCCCCGCTCACCACAACTAGAGAAAGCCCACGCGCAGCAATGAAGATCCAACGCAGCCAATAAATTAAAAAAAAAAAAAAATTGTCCTGGCCATTGTGGAAGTTGCAGTCTAGTGGAGGCATATGTTAATTGAATGAAACTGTAAGACTTTTAAGTGTGATAAAATACTATGAGGGAAAAGAGCTGAATGAATGAGGAGCTGGCCATTTGACAGAGTGGGAGAGAGTATTCTAGGTAGAGAGAACAGCTGTGGGGAGGCAGCAAGCTTTGCATGATCCAGGAGGCCAGTGTGGCTGAAGCAGAAAGGAGAGGGGGAGGCTGAGTTTGGAGCAGTAGGCAGGGCGCACCTCACAGAGGGCCCTGTAGGTCTCAGGAAGGAGTTTGGATTTTAATCCAAGTATGGTGGGGACTCACTGAAAGGCTTAAAGTTGGGGACTGGCACAATCATATTTACTTTTTATTAAGTTGTTCATAACTGTTATATCTTCATTGTAGACTGCATCCTTTATCATTACAAAATCTTTGTTCCATTTAGGGATTCAAAAATTTTTGCTTTAAATTAAACTTTTGTAACTCCTTTTTATTTCCATTTCCTACAAAGTGAAGTGTACCTGGGACATCCTGTTGAAAATAGTAGGCAGTTGGAAATAAGGTCTCTGGAGTTCTGAAGCGAGGTCTGGGCAGAGAAATGCATTTAGAAGTCATTGATATTTGGGTGGTAATTGAGTCCACTGATAACTGGGGGAAAGCAGGAGAATCTGCTGAGGACTAAACTTTGGGGAATTTGCACATGTAAGAGAGGTGTTTGGCAGAGGGACAGCTGGTCAGGGAAATTGAGTCCTGGGTGGCATAGGAAATTCAAGAAGGGTGTTGCGGCCAAATATGTCAGATGTTTTCAAAGAGAGGCTAGGTAAAACAGGTGGTATGTTACAGCACTTTCTATCCCAGGTATCGGTTGATGTTTACAAGTTTGCAGTTAATTTAATAATCTTATTTAATCTTACTCTGTATTTAGGCTGTAACATGATATGTCCTGTTAGCTATATATATTGAAAAAATTGAAACAAATAATTGAAACAATTAGAAGTAAGGAACTTTAGAACAGATTTTCTGAACTTTTTGCTTTAACTTTACATAATTTCAAATATGCAGAAAAGCTGAAAGAATAGTACAATGAACACCCAGTATACCCTTCTCTTGGATTCACCGATTTTTGTTGCTTATAAATTTATTTATTTATTTATTTATTTATTTATGGCTGCGTTGGTCTTTGTTGCTGCGCGCGGGCAGCAAGGTGGGGGCTACTCTTCCTTGTGTGCGCGGGCTTCTCATTGCGGTGGCTTCTCTTGCAGAGCATGGGCTCTAGGTGCGGGGGCTTCAGTAGTTGTGGCTCGCGGGCTGTAGAGCGCAGGCTCAGTAGTTGTGGCGCATGGACTTAGTTGCTCCGCGGCATGTGGGATTTTCCCGGACCAGGGCTCGAACCCGTGTCCCCTGCATTGGTAGGCGATTCTTAACCACTGCACCATCAGGGAAGTCCCGGATTCACCAATTTTTATAAACATTTTGGCCATATTTGGTTTCTCAGTCTTGTAAAATTTTCTTTTTGCTGAACCACTGAATAGTAAGTTGCAGACATAGTAGCACTTCACCTCTAAATACTTCAGCATATACTCAATACATTTAATTTAACATGGATATAACATTACATTGCAGATTTCCCCAGTTGCCCTCTGTTGCTGTTTTGTTTCTTTATCCAGGATTCAGTCAAGGGTCATGTATTGCTTTTAGTTGACATCTCTTTTGTTCCTTTAATCTAGAGCTCTTCTGTCACTTTTGGAGAGGGAAGGGTTCTTTTGTGACAGTGACATTTTTTCATTGTCCAGGCCAATTGTCTTTAGAATGTCTCACTGTTTGGGTTTATCTGATTGTTTTCGATAGAAACACACATTATATAGAGAGTTATGGGGTCTAGAAGTATGAAAACACTATAAATATTCTTCTTAGAATTAATACAATAAAAATGTGTGAGCCAAACTGAAAAATCTGCTGTGGCGTCTGGATTTTAGTCTTGGCATGACCTCACCCCTGGACCTCTAGTTTTGCTTCTGGGTATCATTTGTTGAACACATTTTTTTTTTTTTTTTTGGTTATTACAATAAAACGTGGTCTGTGCTCTCAGGGAGTTAACAAATGAGCTGGGAGCACATGAGTAATTGCCTGTAATAGAAATGCACTCACACTATAATGGAGAGCTGTACAAAGTGTCAGAGAAGCACAGTGCCTGGAGGCACAGGAGAGGATAGAAGAGGCCACATTTGATCAGGGCCTTGGAAAAGGTCTAGGATTTCTTGCAGCTTCAGCAAATTAAGGCAATATCTGTTAAAATGTACAGAGAAGTTTTTAAATTAAAAAAGCGAGAAATTAACAAATACAGATTGTGCCCCACGGTGCATATTTTAAAAACCCAGGCATGTAGAAAAGGACCCCAAGCAACAGTTAACACTTGGTGAGTATTGTTGCCAGTTCTTCCAAAGAGCTCAGAGAAGAGAGCATCCCTATAGACTCTATGAAGTAGAATTCTATTGTGGAATTCAAAGGAGTGGGAAGTTTTGCCTTAGCAACTGTCAGGTCGTTCAAATAATGTACATAGTAGCATAATTCTTCTATTAAGGTAGTAATCTGTCACATGGGCCAGAATCCTTGTTTAGTCAAGAAACTCTCTCCCTTGGGCTTCCCTGGTGGCACAGTGGTTAAGAATCCACCTGCCAGTGCAGAGGACACGGGTTTGAGCCCTGGTCCGGGAAGATCCCACGTGCCGCAGAGCAACTAAGCCCGTCTGCCACAACTACTGAGCATGCACTCTAGAGCCCTCGAGCCACAATTACTGAAGCCCTCACACCTAGAGCCCGTGCTCCACAACAAGAGAAGCCACCGCAATGAGAAGCCTGCTCACCGCAATGAAGAGTAGCCCCCACTTGCCTCAACTAGAGAAGGCCCGCATGGAGCAACGAAGACCCAACTCAGCCAAAAATAAAATAAATAAATTAAAAAAAAGAAACTCTCTCCCTTAACCTAGACTGTGTTGGAAATTCACTGACAAATTCTTGCTGTTTGGTTCTGGTACCCGCTCCCCACCCCTATGCAGACTACTTTCCATCCATAGCATTTTCTTCTTGTAGGCTTATTAATGTCTTTGATTAGGCTTCAGCTTCCTTTCACACCTGTCCTATTCTAATTATACCTTCTTAGGCAGCTTCTTGATTCTCTTGTTTGAGTTTCCAAAAAAGCCCCACTTTTTGCTTGGTAGTGGGAATATCCAATTTCGGTAAAGCTGTGATTTTCACACTTGGCTGCACATCAGAATTATCTGGGGAGAAAGATAAAAATACAGATTACTGAGTTTCACCTGGGGTTCTGTAAATTTGAATTGCATTTTGATACTCTACTTTTAACAGTTTACCATGTGATTTTGCTGCACTTCTGGTTTTAGGATGGATAGTTTTCAAGGCAGCATGTCAAACTTTAATGTGTACATGAATCACCCGAAGATTTTGAGAAACTGCAAATCCTAATTTTAGTAAGCCTGAGATTCTGACTTTATTTCAAGCCTCATAGATAATGCCAATCACATCTTGAGTAGCAAGCTTTGAAGGTAACTGGAATTAGTGAATTTCATCTGATGTGTATTAATTTTTACTCAACTGAATCTCAGAGGGATAACCTTTTTGAGTTCCAGGGCAGTGGTTCTCAAACTGTGGACCTCAGACCAGCAGAGTTAGTATCGCATGGGAATTGTTAGAAATGCAAATTGAGACTCTTTCCTAGTCCTTTGAATCAGAAGCTGTTTTAATTAGAATCAGCTCTCCAGGTGATTCTGATGTGCAAAATTTGAAGACCATGTTCTAGGACTTCTCAGGGTAGTCCTCTATTTATTTACATAGTGAGGAGTAAAAACACATTTCTGACATCTGCAGATAATGTAAAGACATCATTTTCTTGTGTAATTGCATAGGCTAGAGTTTGAAACTACTGATTCTTTCAGCAAAGTGTTTCAATTTTACATATATATATTCTTTTTCATATTCTTTTCCATTATGGTTTATCATAGGCTATTGAATATAGTCACCTGTGCTATGCAGTAGGACCTTGTTGTTTACCATCCTATATATAATAGTTTGCGTCTGCTAATCCCATACTCCCAATCCTTCCCACCTCCACCCCACCCCTGCCCCTGCTTGGCAACCACAAGTCTGTTCTGTATGTCTGTGAGTCAGTTTCTGTTTCAAAGATATGTTCATTTGTGTCATATTTTAGATTCCACATGTAAGTGATATCGTATGGTATTTGTCTTTTTTTTTTCCCTTAAAATTTATTTATTTAGTTAGTTTTGGCTGTGTTGGGTCTTCGTTGCCGCGCATGGGCTTTCTCTAGTTGCGGCAAACGGGGCAACTTTTCATTGTGGTGCACAGGCTTCTTATTGCAGGGGCTTCTCTTGTTGGGGAGCAAGGCCTCTAGGCACCTGAGCTTCAGTAGTTGTGGCACGTGGGCTCAGTAGTTGTGGTTCATGGGCTCTAGAGCACAGGCTCAGTAGTTGTGCATGGGCTTAGTTGCTCCGCGGCATGTGTGATCTTCCCGGACCAGGGTTTGAACCCGTGTCCCCTGCATTGGCAGGTGGATTCTTAACCACTGCACTACCAGGGAAGCCCTGTCTTTCTCTTTCCGATTTACTTCACTTAGTATGATAATCTCTAGGTCCATCCATGTTGCTGCAAATGGCATTATTCTTTTTTATGGCTGAGTAATATTCCTGTGTGTGTGTGTGTGTGTGTGTGTGTGTGTATTACATCTTCTCTGTCCATTTACCTGTCAATGGATGGACATTTAGGTTGCTTCCATGCCTTGGCTATTGTAAATAGTGCTGCTGTGAACATAGGGGTGCATGTGTCTTTTGAATTATAGTTTTGTCTGGGTATATGCCCAGGAGTAGGATTGCTGGATCATACGGCAACTCTATTTTTAGTTTTTTGAGGAACCTCCATACTGTTTTCCATAGTGGCTGCACCAATTTACATTCTCACCAACAGTGTAGGGAGGGTTCCCTTTTCTCCACACCCCCTCCGGCACTTATTATTTGTAGACTTTTTAATGATGGCCATTCTGACCAGTATGAGGTGGTACCTCATTGTAGTTTTGATTTGCATTACTCTAATAATTAGTGATGATGAGGATCTTTTTGTGTGCCTACTAAACTCCTGATTCTTTCAGTAAATATTAAGTATTCACAGCAGCAGAAATACACAGACAAAACTCCCTGCCCTTAAGGAGATTACATTCTAGTGTTGATGTTAACTACTAGTTCATATATATATTATATATATACATCCATTCATCCATAAGCAGTAGATAAAACTGTTTCGCATGGTTCCAAATTGTTTATCCTTTTGTAGCAATTTTTTTTTGGTAGCAATTTCATTTGTTTCGTGGTGTTGTTATGATTGATCCATGCTGACATATGTAGCCCTTGACTGCTCTATAGAATTTTATCAAATGGGGAATTCCCTGGTGGTCCACTGGTTAGGACTCCGTGCTTTCACTGCTGGGGGCCCGGGTTTGATCCCTGGTCAGGGAACTAGGATCCCGCAAGCCAAGCAGCATGGCCCCCAAAAAAGGATTCTATCAGATGAATGTTCCACAATTTAATCGTTCTCCTGTTGATGTACCTTTTGGTTGTTTCCAGCTTGATTGACCGCTTGCTTTTATACGCAATGTTCAGTGTTCTGCATATGTATAAGGAGAGTTTCTCTAGAGAAGTGTTTTTCTTTCTTTTTTGGTGGGGGTGGGCTGGGGTGTGGCTTGTGGGATCTTAGTTCCCTGACCAGGGATCAAACCTGGGCCCTCGGCAGTGAAAGCTCAGAGTCCTAACCACTGGACTGCCGGGGAATTCCTGCGAAGTGTTTTTCAAACTGTGGGCTGCAACCAGCATAATTTAAAAGCAGAAAGAGAATGGAATAGAAGGTATTGGAATGGGATGGAGGAGAAGATATTAGTATAAGAGTAGTGCTTTGTAGAACTTTAGTTTGGGGGTAGGTGTGTACTAGATTTAAATGTAAGATGTATTTCTTACTTTGGGTCATGGGCAAAAAAAATTCAAACCTTCCCTTCAGGGCTGTGTGCACAACCTTAACCTGACTGTTACTGAATTGCTCTCCAAAGTGGTGATGCCACTTTACAGTCCTGAGTGTGGTATACCGGTGTCTGTGTTGTTCTCCGTTCTTCCCAAAAGTTTGTTTGGATGGACTTTAAAATTTTTGTCCATTGTTGAGTATGAAAGAGTATCTCATTGTGGTTTTAATTTGCCTTTTCCTGATGGCTAGTGAGGTTGACGTTAATCCCTTTTTTTTTAATACAGGAAAATTAATATACTTTATCTGCTAGATAGTAGATCAGTGTTGAAAATGGTAATAAGTGTAATCCTCAGTGGTATATTATAAATACATTTCCCTGAATAGTTGAAATATCTTGACTTGCTAATACTAATGATTGACAGTTGAGGGGCTTAAGTGGTTTAATTTTATGAGTTTTCTCTTTATACACTGTAATCTGTGCTCAGTTCTGTAAACCCAAATCTTTGAATTTGGCAAAATGACCTTATATTTGTATTCATACAAGACCATCAGTAGCCATTACTAGCAGCATCATTTTATTGATTTAAATATTAATATTAATTTTTATATATTTGTATAGATACCTGCCCAATATTTTTCTTTTAAAATATTATAATAAAAGTATATGCATGTGGTATTTAAGAATATAAAAGGATAAAAAAATTAGTCTTTCTTTTTTTTCCTCCATTTCTCTTCCCTAGGAACAGCTACTTTAAAAAGATTCATATATGACCTCTTCGATGTATATACTTTATTATTGTTCTCTTTTCTCTTTTTGTTTCTAATTTTGTTTCTCAAATGACATTCTAGTCATTGTTCTGTAGATGGCTTTTTCATCTACTTAATAATATATCTTAAAGATTTCTTATTTCAGCACATGAATTTTACCTTATTCCCGCATGCGTGCTGCAACTAAAAGATCCCCTGTGCCGCAACTAAGACCTGGCGCAGCCTAAATAAATAAATTTTTAAAAATTGAATCGATTTAAACTCCCAATAATGCTTCAGAATGAACCGGCCAGTATTTAATGTGAACTTGTAAAAGTGCTCACATTGTTCAGTATGTATGTAGTTGTAGTTTGAATAGATACTATTTTGTGGTTTCCAGCTAGATGATAGAATGTAGAATTTATGAACCTTTGTTTGCCTTTCTTCCTTTTACCTTAGAAAGCTAACAGACTTTAGCTTAATATAAAGCTAAATGAACTGTTAAATATTAGAATAATACATGCTTATCCAAAATCTTTCAGAATTTGTGAAAGCTGATATTTTAAAATTAGATATCAAATTAAGTTAGACTACTATTACTAAGTTAATTTACTACAAAAGAGTACTATCAACAGTCTTTTTTTTTTAAACATTAACTGCTCTCATTGATAGTCTTGAAATAGCAATTTACTGAGTTTCTCATTATAAAAGGTTTGTATACAGTGTTGGATACTGTTTTAATCAGTACTCTTTTATTTGCAAGGAACAGAAAACCAACATGTTCACTTAAGCAAAAGGGGAGTGGTTTTTGGTCTGTGTGACTGGGAAATTTGTTTTTTAAAAATAAATTTATTTATTTATTTATTGTCTGCATTGGGTCTTCGTTGCTGTGCGCGGGCTTTCTCTAGTTGCGGCGAGCGGGGGCTATTCTTCGTGCTGGTGCGTGGGCTTCTCACTGTGGTGGCTTTCTTGTTGCAGAACCTGGGCTGTAGGTGTGCGGGATTCAGTAGTTGTGGCACGTGGGCTCTCGAGTGCAGGCTCAGTAGTTGTGGTGCACAGGCCCAGTTGCCCTGCAGCATGTGGGATCTTCCTGGACCAGGGATCGAACCCGTGTCCCCTGCATTGGCAGGCGGATTCTTAACCATTGCGCCACCAGGGAAGTCCTGACTGGGAAATTTGAATGACAGGTTCTGTCAGTACTCGTGAGTTATCAATACTTATCTCCCATTTCTGCTTCTGTCTCTTGTCCTTATTCCCTTCTTCCACAAGGGAGGTAAAGGTGGGTTAGCCACATACAATACAGCCTCTGGCCACCTTCATGGAAAGAACGAGCTTCAGAGCACTTCTCACTCAGCATCTGAATATAAAATCCCAGGCAAGACTCTCACTGGCCTGCCTTGCCAGTAATCAAGAGGTGGAATACTGTGCTTGGGGGCCCCATCAGAATCACATGGTGTAGGAGAAGGGTAATTCTCTAAAGGGAATGATGCTAGCAAATGCTTCCAATAAAACAAACGTGCCAGATCTTTCTTTGGCATAAGAGGTGGGTGTTCAGCTATGGAGGTGGAATGGATACCATGAATAGGTAAATTGTAGGGTAACAAATGATTCAAAGAAGGCTACGAGAATTCAGAAGAGTTTGGCGGAGTTAGAATAGTTTTTTGGAGGAAATGGTACCAGAGTTAAATCTTAGGGTGGTGGTGTTATGTTCCACACCAGTTGGTTTCTTTCTTCGTAAGGTCACTTTTATTCATCTTTTTCTTCATTCCCACAGCCAGACTCTGAATCCAGGTCTTTATCTTCTGGATAGTTGCAGAAGATGCCCTGTGTCTGGTTTGTTCCCCCTGTCCTATTCATTGTATACACTGAAGCCAGAGAAGTCTTTCTGGAACATTCTTCTCATGTCCCTGCCCTGCTCAAAAAGTCTTCATTACTTCATTCAAAGCCATCAACCTACATTACTGCCAGAATAAAGTGCTGTACAAATGCCTACACCTAACATTTACGGATCCATGTTCTGATCCTAGAACTACTTTTCCAGCCTTTCCTTATGTAATCCTTTGCTTGGACTCTGTTTGACAGCATTTTGCATAAACAGCCGAGAGGAACATAGGGACTGTTTCTATAAGCAGGTTTGTCTCATTTGGTGACTTGTGTTTCTTCTCTTGCATTTGAGGGTATTCCTCTAGTGTCAGTCTTCCCTTTAATCCTTTTCTGCTTTCTCTCATTTATACTTATGCAAATGAGGCCCAAATAACTTCCAGAAGACAGTGAAATGGACTGGATTACTATCGTGATGCTTATTACTAGCATGGTGATTCTGTGATTTAATTGAATCTGTGAAAACTGCATCTTTGTAGTAGATGGATATTTGCTGAGATGGAGGAGGTTTCTTACGATGTAGGCTCACCAGCAAAGTCTGGCCCAGAGTGATCCCTTGGACTTTTTTCTGCAGAAACTAATGGATATAATCTTATTTGGAAAATCTTTCCAGTGAATGAACATGGGGGGGTGCATTGTATAAAAGATCTTGACCTTTTATATTCTTTAGCATACTTTCTTTTTCTGGTGCCCTGTACCCTTTTAGTTTGTACATGATGAGAGTTCACTAGATGTGAGGAGGGCACAGCAATGGGGAAGGGAGGAGGCAGTTAAGAGGTGACCAGCAACCCAAAACCATAGTTAATAAAACTTAGTTAATAAAACAATTGCACAAAAATAAATTTAATGTTAATTGAACTCACAAAAAGTCTGCTATTTAAAAGTACATTTCCTATTCTGTAAATATCATTGGAAAGTGTAATAATAATAATAATGCAGGCATGGGCATGGCAATTCTGGAGAAAATTGTTTCTTTCCATAAGTTACTTATTAATACCTCATAGACTTGTTCAGAGGATTAAATGAGATCTGCTTGCTTGTTATGAACTAAGGTCTCAAATGC
Organism: Lipotes vexillifer; assembly: GCF_000442215.2. Taxonomy (NCBI): domain Eukaryota; kingdom Metazoa; phylum Chordata; class Mammalia; order Artiodactyla; family Lipotidae; genus Lipotes; species Lipotes vexillifer. The sequence goes on along the minus strand of NW_006784347.1, from coordinate 3,017,221 downwards.
TATATATTGATACATTTACATACATATATGTTCCTGGACTGTACATTTCATAAATTGGCGAACAGGCACGCCTCCTGTTGCTTAATTTACAGCTAAAAATTATAATCTGTTGTCTCTTTCCTGAGTGAGCCGCGCTCCCCGTTTTGCTCCCAGTGTTGGAACCCTGCTTCTCTTCTCTCCTCCTTACTCCTGCTTCCTTTCTGTCTCAGCCCTAACCTTGTGCTTCACTGTGGAGCTCCCCATTACATGGCTCTCAGGAAGAGCTGGCCAAGGAAAGGGTGCGCTGCACCAGAGAACTTCCTGTCTGATTGCTGAGAGGCATTTCTTAGTGCAGCTGGCACCATGTGAGATCTGTTACGCCTGTTCTCTTCTTTGGAGATGTCTTTTTCTCATTTATGTTCTTGTCAGATCTTTCACAAATGCACTGTTATTTTTTATCATGGTTACCTGTAAACCAGTTAACCCCTCTAGGTAATTGAGAACTGATTATAATTGTAATTTTTTTTTTTACTTCTGGTTTGTGATATAATGGGAAAACTTTAAATTTAGATTTTCTATAGACTTAAAGATTAGAGCTAAATCATTGCTTCTTGGTATTATTTTAACTTGACAGTTTATTAGAAAAATAGAAGTATGCTTATCTCTTTTGGGGGGTATATGTCCAAATAGGAAAACCCGGAAAATCCTTAGTTTGTAGAAATGATGTATTGATCTGTAATTATACCATTTCTTTATTTACAGGTAGGCGAAAACCGAGAGTACATCGGCCTCGTTCTCCAATATTGGAAGAAAAAGACATCCCACCCCTTGAATTTCCCAAGTCCTCTGAGGATTTAATGGTGCCTAACGAGCATATAATGAATGTTATTGCCATTTATGAGGTACTGCGGAACTTTGGTACAGTTTTAAGGTTATCTCCTTTTCGCTTTGAGGACTTTTGTGCAGCTCTGGTGAGTCAAGAGCAGTGCACACTTATGGCGGAGATGCACGTAGTGCTTTTGAAAGCAGTTTTGCGTGAAGAAGACACTTCCAATACTACCTTTGGACCTGCCGATCTGAAAGATAGCGTGAATTCCACGCTATATTTCATCGATGGCATGACGTGGCCAGAGGTGCTGCGGGTGTACTGTGAGAGCGACAAGGAGTACCATCATGTCCTTCCTTACCAAGAAGCAGAGGACTATCCTTATGGACCAGTAGAGAACAAAATCAAAGTTCTGCAGTTCTTAGTCGATCAGTTTCTTACCACAAACATTGCTCGTGAGGAGTTGATGTCTGAAGGGGTGATCCAGTACGATGACCACTGTAGGGTTTGTCACAAACTCGGGGATTTGCTTTGCTGTGAGACCTGCTCAGCAGTGTACCATTTGGAATGTGTGAAGCCGCCTCTCGAGGAGGTGCCAGAGGATGAGTGGCAGTGTGAAGTCTGTGTAGCACATAAGGTTCCTGGTGTGACTGACTGCGTTGCTGAAATCCAAAAAAACAAACCATATATTCGACATGAACCTATTGGATATGACAGAAGTCGGAGGAAATACTGGTTCTTAAACCGAAGACTCATAATGTGAGTAAATCTGGTCTTAAATTTTTGTATGTATTTAAAATTAAGCCAACTTCCTTCATGATTGATGTAGAGCTGTGCTGCTTATGTGATGTAAACCTTGGTGATTTAATAATGAGTTGTACAGTTTAATAATTTCTAACTTGAAAGAATATGTACATTAAAACAGTTTTTAAAATTGTAAGGAAAGAAGGGTGTATGAAAAAAAGCAAAATACACACCATTGTACTCAATGCCTAGGATGGAAAGCAGAACGTTACTTACTAGGTGGGATGCCACATGCCATTGTGGGCCCTTCCCCCGTTAGATTCCCTGCAGCCCACCATGAGGTAATCTGCATCCTAACTTTGGTGTTAGGATTTTCTTGCTTCTCTTTTTAGTTTTACTATATTTGTATATAAAATGGAGCAGCAAGAACAAGGAAACTGTCTAAGGAAAGATCAGTGCTGCCGTGATTGGTTGCAGCCTCCCAGGAGAAGCCCAACCTGAGGGTTTTCACGAGATTCTTCCGGGCAGGACAGTGGGAAGGGCGGGAGGAAGTCTGGGGAAGTGAGGGTGCTTGGCAGGGTTGTAGTGTGGACTTGGTTTTGGACATCCTGTAGAAGTATGGTCAGAGGGAGTGGGTTACTTTGTATTTTCAGCTTCTAAAGCTTTTCTTTTTAAAATATTTTATTTATTCATTCATTCATTTGTTTATTTATTTATTTTCTTTTGGCTGCGCTGTGTGACATGTGGGATCTTAGTTCCCCGACTAGGGATCGAACACCCTGTACGCCCTGCAGTGGAAGCGCGGTGTCTTGACCACTGGACCACCAGGGAGGTCCTCAGCTTCTAAAGTTTTCAAAGCCTTCTTCAAGCTCTCAGAATTAGGTCAAATCAGAAAATTTGTGGTGAGATGAAATGAAAGAGCAGGCGTGGAGAGGAGAGAAGGAACTTCATCAGCACATGGTCAGGCCAAGCCAGGTACAGAGAAGTATCTTAGCCAGGTCCACCCTTAGTTTTTAAAGATGGTACAGAATAAACAGCGAATTTCAGAATTTTGTACAGTTGTCTTCTTGTAGTGTTGCTGTTGAGAAATCTGAATCCATTCATTGATTCTTTGTATATAACCACTTTGGACTTACCTGGAAACTTGTAGAATCTTCTCTTTGCCTTTGGTGTTTTCTGCAGTTTTCGAGTGATAGGGCCTTGTGTGGGTCTGTTTTCATCCTTTGTGTGTGTGGTGGGCACTTGGAATCTGACAGTTGAGTCAGTTCTGAGAACTTCCCTTGAGGACTTCTTCCTCTCCTTTTGCCTGTTGTATTTATCTTGAACTATTACTTTATTGAATGTTGGGCTTCCTATTTTGGTCTTCTGATTTTATCTTTTCACTCCAGTTTTCCTCTTTGTCTTTGTCCTCTTTGGAATGTGCGTGCACGTGCGCGCACGCGCGCGTGTGTGTGCGTGTGTGTGCGTGTGTGTTACTCAATTTTTCTAGATTTCCTTATCTTAGTCTTTAAGCCCTACTATTTATTTTTTCTATTCTATCACATTTTTATTTTCTAAGAGCTCTTTTGTTTTTAAAATCATCCTCCTTTTTAAAAAATAAAATAAAATCTTAGTTTTCTATTTTCTGGAAATAATAATTTCTCTTACTTTCGAGGATGTTATTGATAGTTTTTTCATGTGTTTTTCCCCACAGTGAATGGTGTGTTTCTTCCAGGCTGCTTCTTCCTGCTGTGTGTATTGGTCTGTCTCTTCCATCCTCAGATGTCTATTAATCCTTAATTTTCTACTCCTGATTAGCACTGCGGGTTTATACAGCTGATTGGAAGTTCTGAGCAAGTGTGTAGGCCATATCAATTTTGAGCTTAATCGTTGGGTGATTTTCTTAATCTTTTTTCTTGGTGGTCCCTGATGTCACTCACTATCATTAGTCCTTCCTTCTGAGCTGGTCAGGTGACCCAGAGAGGCCTTCTCTGGTGTTCTGCTTGGAGCATGAAGGTTTGGCTGGCTGGGTGGTGGAGGCGGGCTGCATTTACCATGCACACCGCATTTACTTTGTACATAGCCACTCAGTACCTTGGTTTTCTGTACAGTACCTTTGTTCACACCTGCGCCTGGTGTCCCCTGGTCCAGAGAACCTCACTTTTACCTCCTGTAGAGACTAAACCTTTAGTGGCTTGAAGTGGATAGATAGGTGGCCTTGGGATCTGCTCCTAAAACAGCTTACAAGCGCTTCTCTGCTGTCAATACTCCCCTCCTCATTTTGGTGATTGTTGGTTCTCAGCTCCACCCTTTATGTTTCGGATTGGGCTTTCTTGGCTCTGGTTAAAGGCGGTTATCACTTGTCCATTTGCTTTCCTGCTTCCAAAAATTTTTTTGTTGTCTCTCTTATTTTCTCTAATCTTGTAAGTTTAAATCTTTAAAAATATTTCTTTAGTGGTTTTAAGAGGGTTTCAAGAGGGAGCAAACTGAGATGTGTGGATTCAGTCTACTACCTTAATCCAGAAACTGATATGAGAAACAGTATATGAAGTTTTAAAAGTTTTAAATATACAAAGTATATTTTGTGTGTTTTGGTTTGGATCAGTTATTTTAAAATTTTGTATAATTTTTTTTTTTTTTGCCCCCGTATCTCCCAAATATCTGGTTGTGGTGTTTATTGTGCCACCTTTCTCATATCATGCTATGGAGATGTAGCATGGAAACTTGTACTGGCGAGGTCAGTACAAATGGAAAGATAACTGTAACCATATTTTGGTTTGAAGTTTAATGCAGTCTTTCATTCTATGTGAAAAGTCAGTGAGACTGCCTTTCAGGGAGCCTGGTGCTTGTACTCTCTAGATGTTCAGCACAGCAGTTTACAGACCCTATCCACTCAGTCTCATGTGCCTTCCCGGAAGGTCTCAGAGCCATCAGGATTGCTGTGAACAAATCAGGAAGTAAATGAAATTTATTCTGTGCTCCTGTTCTCCCATTCTTATGTTCCCTTCCCTATCCTGCCTTTCTTCACCCTTTTTGGATGTTCATTCTCACTGCCTCTCACTTCCTTCCCTGTGCTGCTGTTTTGGGCCCCAGACATGCCAAAGGTGCTTTGTCCACATATAGGTAGGCCTTGACATCTGTAATGTAAGGCTTATCACACAATAATCAGTGGTGTAGGCCTTGGTGTTAGGGACCTATAGGTGGAACTAGTTGCTGATGGGTTAGTAATAACAATAGCCAACATCAACATTTATTCAGCACTTAATATATGCTGTACAGTTTTTTTGTTTGTTTGTTTTTTGCTTTTTGCGTATTATATTTACGTAGAAAAAAAGGAAGTTAAAATTTCAACAGCTTTTTTTTTTTTAAACAAAAAGTATATCCCCAGCCAGGAAAATGGGTAAATCTAGAGAGATCCTCAAGGAGTCTATTAAACTGTCAACTTGCCCTACGGACAGTAACAGATTTAATTTATCATTGGATTGAAAACTTCATTTTTATATAACCTAAATAGTAAATTTGCCTTTTCTCTGAAAATTTTATACACAATTTTATAACCTTCAAAAATGACAATAAAATCAAATTATGTTTATAAATTTTTGTTATTTCAGTATATAAGAACCTTTTTCTTTCTTTTTGACATTTACGGTTTCACAATATATATCTTAAATTTGTATGTTTACTTTTTTTTTTTTTTTGTCTTTATCCAGGTCATTTATTACTAGACAGTTGTCATACAGAGTGGTTAAATATTAAAGCTCTGAAACTAGCCCTGGTTTGCATTCCTGGCCTCGTTAATTACAAGTTCTGTGTCATATTAAAGCACCTACAACCCTTCTAAGCCTGATTATTTTCACCTATAAAATGAGAATTGTCATTGCTTCATGAATTGTGAATGCTTGTATGTTTATTTATTTATAAAATTTATTTATTTGTTTATTTATTTTTGGCCGCGTTGGGTCTTTGTTGCTGCATGCGGGCTTTCTCTAGTTGCGGGGAGTGGGCGCTACTCTTTTTTGCGGTGCGCAGGCTTCTCATTGTGGTGGCTTCTCTTGTTGCAGAGCGCGGGCTCTAGGCGCGTGGGCCTCAGCAGCTGTGGCAGGTGGGCTTAGCAGCTGTGGCTCGTGGGCTCCAGAGCGCAGGCTCAGCAGTTGTGGCACACAGGCCCAGTTGCTCCACGGCATGTGGGATCCTCCTGGACCAGGGCTTGAGCCCGTGTCCCCCTGCATTGGCACACGGATTCCCAACCACTGTGCCACCAGGGAAGCCCCTGTATGTTTACATTAGTAATCAAGACACTATTTGTGAAGTATACCTAGTATTTTTATTATTCTGTTATTTACTTTAACAGCTTTATTGAGTTGGGGTTTTTTTTGTTTTTTTGTTTTTGGTCGTGCTGTGCTGCTTGTGGGATCAAACCTGTGCCCCCTGCAGTGGAAGCACAGGGTCCTAACCCCTGGACCACCAGGGAATTCCCTGAGCTGTTTATTAATTTATGTATTATAAAATTCTATTGTTGTAGATGTACAATTCTATAATTTTAGTAAATTAGCACTGAAAGTCCCACATCCCAGGAAACATTTTCTTCTAAGACAAATCCAAGTGGTTGGTTACTCCACATTTCAGTCATTCTGAAAGTGGTCTCATATCTGTTTACAGTTAATCTTACTCTCATTCTCAGCCTTAGAAAAATCACTCTGTTGTTTGTGTAAATTTGCCTTTTCTAAACATTTCATGTAAAAAGAAACATATAATAATTTTATTTTGTATCTCAGTTCTTTCACTTAGAATAATGTGTGCCTTACAGTTTTCTAATAAGCATTTTGTATATACATTTTTTTCATTAACCCTCACAACAACCCAGTAATGTGGGTACTATTTTTGTACATTTTATAGATGAAGAACTAAACTCAGAGAAGTTAAATAACTTGCTCTAGGACTTGCCCAAGACTCTATGGCTATTAGGAAGTAGGACCTAGAATTTTTTTTTCAGGACCTATTTGTAAGAATATTCTCTTTTCTTGTTTCTTCTTTTCTTTTTTTTGGCCACACTGTGCGGCTTGCAGGATCTTAGTTCCCCGACCAGGGATTGAATCCGGGCCATGGCAGTGAAAGCGTGGAGTCCTAACCACTGGACCGCCAGGGAACTCCCAAGAATATTTTCAATAGCCAATTTTATACTGTAGTCTAGTTTCCAAGCCATCATCTTGAGAAGTCTGCAATTCGCCTTGTTTTAGCTGTTAAAAGCAATGCTTATAACTGGGGGGAGAAAGATAGTATAATGGTTTTGGCTCTGTTGGGACTGGGTTTTTCTGAGATCTTATAAATTTGAAACACAGGCATTTTTAGAAAATATGACATAAATTAAGTGATGTTTCAAAAAAGTCCTGTTTATTGATAATTCAATATCAGTATATAAAACAACACTCAGACAAGTAGAAGAGAAGACCCTTTGAATGTGGTTAAATAGGTGCAAAGCTTTAAAATTACAGGAGTGAAAGGACTTAAGAAGGTACCCATGCATGGATTTGTGGTACATTACCAATGAAATGAAATAATCTACTTTTCTAAATTGAACAACTTCTTTAAATTACATGTTTGTCAGGGAAACTATTCACTTACATTTATTTGCTTTAAAAGCTTTAGTCATAATCTCTAAAACTGCCTTTCTTATTGCATAATAAAGTACACAGAATTTAATGAAAATCTCAGATGAACAAGTATGATCCTTTTTTTCATGTGTTGTGACATTTTGACTATTTTCTTTGTAAAAAGTCAGATACAAAGAGTTTTTCAATTTTTAAAAATATTTTTTTATTTATTTGGTTGCGCTGGGTCTTAGTTGTGGCTCACCAGCTCCTTAGTTGCAGTACGTGGTCTCCTTATTTGTGGTATGTGAACTCTTAGTTGCAGCATGCATGTGGGATCTAGTTCCCTGACCAGGGATCGAACCCAGGCCCCCTGCATTTGGAGCACCACCAGGAAAGTCTCTAAATATCATCGTTAATAATAATTGTTCCTTGTGAATAATTTGAGTAAATGTGAAAGATTTTACATCATTTTAAAATTTAGATCAAAACAATTTCCGTTTAAGCGCCCCCTTGTGGTAGATGATATGTGGACTCCTGATGGAAGTTTTGAAACCATTGTAAATTGCTCAGCTTATGTTATGTGGAGGTCTGGTATGTTTTCCCTGGAAGTCCAGAAGCTTAAAATGATGGACTTATTGCCCAAGGGGGTTCTGTCTAAAACAAAGTCTGGGGCAGTGAACACTTTTTAATTGTAATGCTAATAGTTTATAGAAACTATTTTCCTCTTATTGCTTTTATTTGTTTAATACTCATTTAAAGATATGTTATTTGAATAGGTTAGGGAATAAAAGAAAAGTTCTTAAGCATCAGTTTATAGTCTACCTGAGGAACCAGGATACTTACTGAGCAAACAATTTAGAGATCAGTTTCAATCTGTTATGTAAGAGGGCCAGTCTTTCTTAAATATTGCTTTCATTCTATCAATCCTTTGCTCTCAAATTGGGACTTCTAGTAAAATAGGAACTGCCAGATTAGACTAGCACCGTTTCCTGTCACTGTCTGTTCTGAATAAAATTACCTTGAACACAGCATTTTAAAACTCTGCATTTTTTCATTTTCCAGATGAACTAATTTATGCTTTTTAACCTGTACAGCTTTCCACCTGCACCTCCACGTTCTAGCCATAAGCCACCTATTTACTTGCTGACTCAGTTGCCATCAGACCTACGCCTTTAATCCTTCTGCCTGTGTCCAGTTCTGCATACCAGCAGCCTCCTGGACAAGTCCACATAGCAGGCACCTCAGATACAACATGTCTAAAACTGCATGCATCACTTGCCCCCATTACCTACCCTTCATTCAGTGTTGCCATCTTAGTAAATGGGGTCACCATCCTACTGGCTGCTCAAGCTAGAAACCTGGGAATAGTCTTTTGTCCTATGTTGTTTGTTATACATTTTAATTACCTCTTAAATATTGAATCCATTTCTCTCCATTCTCACTGTCAACATCATCTTGATTAGACTAGTTAAGTAGTCTCCAAACTGGTGTATGTGTAACTCCCCAATTCTATTCTCTATTCCATAGCTGGATTATTATTATTTTTTAAAAAAAATATTTATTTATTTATTTATTTTGGCTGTATCAGGTCTTTGTTGTGGCACACGGGATCATTTAGTTGCGGCATGTGAACTCTTAGTTGCAGCATGTGGGATCTAGTTCCCCGACCAGGGATTGAACCTGAGCCCTCTGCATTGGGAGCGTGGAGTCTTAGCCACCGGACCACCAGGGAAATCCCCATAGCTGGGTTATTTTTAAAACAGCCATTCTGATCGGGTCTTTTCCCCCCAAATTGAAAAACCTTTCAATTACATACTTCCATTTGCTCTTAACAGAAAGTTCACAGATCCCTAATTTTGTGTATTTATTTCTTTTGCTTCCCACCACCCAAAACAAAATCAATAAAAAGCAAACTAAAAACCCTCAAAGCCTTTCGACTAACTTATCCTTCAAGTCAGCCTATTTATGCCATTTCCTAGGGCTTTTTCCCCTGAATTTCTTTCCCTCTTGTACCGTGAAACACATCTTTTTTTTAAAACACCCATTAAACTTGTAATTATTTGTTTTAAGGTAAATATCATATACTTCATCAGATGAAGAACATAATAGCAAACCCTGCAGATTGCACCCACCACGTGCTGTCAGTGTTCGAAGCACTTTGTATGTTTTATCCTCACAACAGCATTTTGATGTAAGTACTGTCACCCCATTTTTCAGATGGAGAAGTTGAGGCAAGAGAGAGGTTAAGTAATTTATCCAGTATCATACAACTAGTAAGTGGCAGAATCAGAATTCAGTCCCAGGCATTGTGACTCCAGAATGTGTGTTTTTAACCTCCTTGGGCTGCCTTTAATCTCTGACTCCTGAACCGCATTAGTTTCCTGTGGCTGCTGTAACAAGGCAAAGTGAGAGATTAATTTTCTCACAGTTCTGGAGGCTAGAAGTAAAAAATCAAGGTGTCAGTGGGCCCACTCCCTCCAAAGACTCTAGGAAAGAATTCTTTTCTTGCCCTTTCCAGCTTCTAGTGCCCCAAGTGTTCCTTGGCTTGCTGGCAGCATAATTCCAATCTCTGCCAACCTCTGTCTCTTCAAGAAAGTCTAGGCCTTTTCTGTCAAGTGCCTCAAAATTCTTCCAGCCTTTTCCCATTTCCCAGTTCCTAAGCCACTCCCACGTTTTTAAGTATCTGTTGTAGCAGCACTTCCTTTCCCAGTATCAGAATCTGTTTTAGGGGACTTCCCTGGTGGCGCAGTGGTTAAGAATCTGCCTGCCAGTGCAGGGGACACGGGTTCGAGCCTGGTCTGAGAAGATCCCACATGCCGTGGAACAGCTAAGCCTGTGTGCCACAACTACTGAGCCTGCGGTCTAGAGCCCACAAGCCACAACTACTGAAGGCCGCATGCCACAACTACTGAGCCTGCGCTCTAGAGCCCACGAGCCACAACTACTGAGCCTGCGTGCCACAACTACTGAAGCCCTCATGCCACAACTACTGAGCCTGCGCTCTAGAGTCCGCGAGCCACAACTACTGAAGCCCGTGCACCTAGAGCCCATGCTCCACAACAAAGAGAAGCCACTGCGGTGAGAAGCCCGCACGTCACAACTAGTGAAGCCCTCATGCCACAACTACTGAGCCTTGCGCTCTAGAGCCCGCGAGCCACAACTACTGAAGCCCGCGCACCTAGAGCCCATGCTCCGCAACAAAGAGAAGCCACTGCGGTGAGAAGCCCGCGCGCCACAATGAAGAGTGCCACAACTAGAGAAAGCCACAACTAGAGAAAGCCCACGTGCAGCAACAAAGACCCAATGCAGCCAAAAAAATAAGTTAAAAAATTAAATCATAAAAAAAAAAGCATGAAATCAAAGTCTGTTTTAGTTTCCTAGGGCTGCCATAACAAATTGACCATAAAATGAGTTGTTTAAAGCAACAGGAATTTATTCTCTCGCGATTCTGGCGGCTAGAAGTTTGAAACCAGTGTCAGCAGGATTGTTTCTTTCTGGAGGCTCAGGGAGACTCTGTTCCATGCCTGTCTCCTAGCTTCTGGTGGTTGCTGGCCTTCCTTGGCATCTCCTGGCTCATAGGCAAAGGCACATCACTTGAATCTCTGCCTCCATCTTCACATCACCTTCTCCATGTGTCTCTGAATCCTCTCCTCTTGTAAGGATAGCAGTCATTTGATTTAGGGCTCACCCTAAATCCAGAATGATTTCATCTCAGGATCCTTAGCTAATTACATCTGCAAAGACCGTATTTCCAAATAAGGTCACATTCTACGGTTTCAGGTGGACATACCTTTTTGTCAACCCACCACACTAGCGTTCCTCACTCTTATTAGTTTCTGTGGGTTTGTTTAGAAATGAAACTCAAAACGTACTGTTAGTCATTAACCTCTTACTTATCTTGCCTAAGTAAAAGCCAAACAGACTTTAAAATGTAGGCACATAATCTGTAAGTTTGCTGTTAATTGTATTTTTGGCCCATATTTTCATTCCATTCTGTCCTCCGCTGTGACTTCAGGGAAGCCAGGCCAGTTTGGGTGTGCAGAAAGAATGTTGTAGAGACAGAGCTTCTGTAGAAACCAAATTCTAACCCCATAAACAAAGGTACTTACAAATTGATGTATATTCATCTAGGAAAGCAGTTGTCACTTTTACAATTAGATAATCTTGGTTATATAAACTGTAAATGTGCCCAAGTACATCAATATTAAAACTTCTTTGAAAGCATTAGCTGTCATTGTTCACTCAGTTTTGCTACTTTATGCTTTTGATGAATTTATCCTTCTGTAACTTCAAGAAGAAAAAAAATGGTCATTGTTGAGTATTATCTTTGATGAGCAGAATGAAAAATAGAGCTAATTTTACTTTTTTTTTTTTTAATATATATTTTTGGCCGCATCGGGTCTTAGTTGCGGCATGTGGGATCTTTCGTTGTATCTTGTGGGCTTCTCTCTAGTTGTGGCATGCTGGCTCCAGAGCGCATGGGCTCTGTAGTTGCGGCATGCGGGCTTAGTAGTTGTGGGTGTGGGCTTAGTTGCCCCGCTTCATGTGGGATCTTAGTTCCCCAACCGGGGATTGAACCCGTGTCCCTTGCATTGGAAGGTGGATTCTTAACCCCTGGACCACCAGGGAAGTCCCCCAATAGAGCTGTTTTTAGAGGGACATTGACAAAACTGTACATTTAGGGGAAGAATATCAGGGTAGTGACGACTGGAAAACATGCTGTATGAGGAATAAAGTATTTGAGCATGTTTGGCCTGAAAAGAAAAAAAGTGGGGTAAAATTATAGATGTTGTGAAAGAGTTGATGGACTGTGTGTGGAGGAGGCATTAGGTTTATTTCAGAGAATTCTAGCAGGCAGAATCAGGATGGATTGGTGGAAACACTAGGTGTGTGTCATCTCTTAAAAGGAAAAAACTTTCTAACAGAGCAGTTCCAATCTAGAATAGACTGCCACCATATAAAGTTGTGAATTCTCTGTTAAGATGAAAATTAAGATTAAAATTAAGTGTTCTCCGCTAAGATGGAAATTATGCAGATGCCAGCATGGGCTAAGTCAGTCAACTGATAAGGACCCTTTTAGTAGCCTGTGAGTTGCTTGAAAAATTGGACAGAATGTCCATTTAATTAAATTTGTTCCCATAGCATCTCACTTTCATGTAGAAATCTTATGCTCATGAATTGTTTTCTACCCAAAAAACGTTTTTATGTAGAATATTTTTCTTGTTCCATTGAAATTTGTAGATATTTCTGAATCAAGAGGAAAAAAGCAAATAAGGAAAGAATTTGATATCTTTAAACAGAGGAAAAATCCTTAAGATTGAAATCTTAGAAAACAAAGAATTAGGCTGTCCTGTGACTCTTGTGCTCCGTCAAAGCTCACTATGTACTTTTTATTTATTTATTATGTATTTTTGGCAGCATTGGGTCTTTCTTGCTGCGTGGGCTTTCTCTAGTTGCGGCAAGCGCAGGCTACTCTTAGTTGCGGTGCGCGGGCTTCTCATTGCGGTGGCTTCTCTTGTTGCAGAGCTCAGGCTCTAGGTGCGTGGGCTTCAGTAGTTGTGGTACGTGGGCTCAGTAGTTGTGGCTCATGGGCTCTAGAATGAAGGCTCAGTACTTGTGGCCCACGGGCTCAGCCACTCCACAGCATTTGGGATCCTCCCGGACCAGGGCTTGAACCCGTGTCCCCTGCGTTGGCAGGCGGATTCTTAACCACTGCGCCACCAGGGAAGCCCCCTATTAATCTTTTTATTTAGAGGATTCTGACATCTTTAACATTTTAAATTGGAGTAGACCGTTGTTATCACTCAGTCATAAAAAGTCAGTAGAAATACCCACTGTAGAGTGAAATCTAGAGCAGCTTAAAAAAATGATTTTCAGAAATTTTTGTAAAAAGCTTCTAACAGAAATATATTAATATCATATGTCAGCAGATGCTGATTTGAAAGAGGGAAAACAGGGACCCTTTATTAATCTCTTTTTCTTTAAAATTTTTGATAATTTTGATATCCTTTTATTTATCCATGATTTAATATATCCCTTCTTTGTTCAGAATTATTGAATGTCTCATTCCTGGAATTCTACATTTTAATTTATTTACTACCTTACTAGTAACAATAATATTTTCTGTGTATTGATCACTAATGATGTTTTCCAGACACTATGATAGATGCCTTATTATAATACCTTTATTTACCTTATAGTATCTTACAGTGTCCCTCAAGACAGGTACTGTTGTCCCCATTTTACCAGTGAGGTGAATAAAATGTCTCAGAGGCTCAGAGGAGTTGTGTCTTGTCCCTGTTCACATATCTCATTTAAATCCATATCTTCCTTAAAGTGCTCTTCTTTCAGCTTCGTGAGTTTGCCTTTGAGCAGACAGGAATGTTAGACTCTTTCTTGTTAGGTACCTCACACACACTCCTGAATTCTTCTGAATGAGAGAAGAACTAAGTCACATATGTTTCTCAAAGTCTGGTCCTAGACATTAATTTGCCTTGTGTTTTTAGTTATTAGTGTTGACGTCTCCACCTCCATTACAAGTGACTGGCATCGTTAGAGAGATTTAAGCAGGAAAAGAAGCTGCTGTGCTCTTCTTCTCTCCAGTTTGAGCTTTGATTGTCTGTTAAGAAAGAGAGATGAGGCATTGTTACTTGATTGAGATGACTCCTTCAGGGGCCAGAATTTCGCAGAGCATTTACACCATTTGGATGGAAATGTTTCTAAACTATACTGTAATGTGAACCTGCTCTGTACCTACCAAGTACTGAACATAGTTTAAGTATTTCTGGTTATTCTGCTCCTCGCATTGTTACAGTGATGATCTTAAAGTTGATTGAAGTGTAACCAAGACTGTCCTCCACCAAGTACTCACACGCTCTGAATTTTAAGGTCATGTTTCTGCATGTCATGTTTTTAGATATCTTTCTTTGCTGCTATACTAATTCCTCTCTTCCCACTACTACAAGCAAATTATTTTATCCTAAGCTGCTATGGGCTAGGAAATCAAAATAATTAGAGGTTCAAATAAAATGAGTACCTTGAGTTTGAATGAGACTTGATAGGATCTCTTATGAGCAAATATACTGAGCTTTAGTGCACAATCTTTGTGTGTTTTAACTTCCACTGGTTAGATAAAATTGTCAGGCAAGTGCCATTTTGTCTAACATCAAAGTGTTTTTGTGCTTTTTTTAAACAGAGAAGAAGATACAGAAAATGAAAATGAAAAGAAAATTTGGTACTACAGCACAAAGGTCCAGCTTGCAGAATTAATTGACTGTCTAGACAAAGATTACTGGGAAGCAGAACTCTGCAAAATCCTAGAAGAAATGCGTGAAGAAATCCACCGGCACATGGACATAACTGAAGACCTGACCAATAAGGCTCGGGGCAGTAATAAATCCTTTCTGGCGGCAGCTAATGGTGAGAGGGAAATTTTCTTATTTTACTTTTTGTTACATTTCCTGGTATGAAATCACTGCAAAATATGAAAATATATTAAAATTCTCAAGTATGATTATTTTAATTCTCTATATTTCATTTTCTCATCCTATATTTCATTTTGTTCATCCTAACATAAATTGGGGATCCTGTGCATTTTAGTGTTTTGTACCTTGCCTTGCTCATTACTGATATTCCCCAAATTATATTTGTTTCTTTCTTTAATTCAAGAATTTTATTAATAAAGCTTTTAGGGAGTCCTATTTTTAATTATGAGAAATGGTATTCCTTTAAAATTTACTCTTTGCTTTCTTTTTTTCTAATAAACTTTTGATTTTAGAATAATTTTAGAGTTACAGAAAAGTTGCTAAGATAACACAGAGGGTTTCACGTACCCTGCAGCATGCTTCCCCTATTGTCAACATCTTTTTTTTTTTTTGCGATACGCGGGCCTCTCACTGCTGTGGCCTCTCCCATCGCTGAGCACAGGCTCCGGACACGCAGGCCCAGTGGCCATGGCTCACGGGCCCAGCCGCTCTGCGGCATGTGGGATCTTCCCAGACCGGGGCACGAACCTGTGTCCCCTGCATCGGCAGGCGGACTCTCAACCTATGCGCCACCAGGGAAGCCCGTGGGGGCCACTCTTCATCACGGTGCGTGGGCCTCTCACTATTGCGGCCTCTCTTTTTGCAGAGCACAGGCTCCAGACGCGCAGGCTCAGTAGTTGTGGCTCACGGGCCTAGTTGCTCCGCGGCACGTGGGATCCTCCCAGACCAGGGCTCAAACCTGCGTCCCCTGCATTAGCAGGCAGATTCTCAACCACTACGCCACCAGGGAAGCCCCAGATCATGACTTCTAAATCTCATTCTCCAGGGGTTCCCTGGTGGCGCAGTGGTTGGGAGTCCGCCAGCCGATGCAGGGGACGCAGGTTCGTGCCCCGGTCCGGGAAGATACCACGTGCTGTGGAGCAGCTGGGCCCGTGAGCCATGGCCGCTGAGCCTGTGCATCCAGAGCCTATGCTCCGCAGCGGGAGAAGCCACAGCAGTGAGAGGCCCGTGTACCGCAAAAAAATTAAAAAAAGAAAAAAGAAAAAAAAAAATCTCATTCTCCAATTAAAAAAAGAATCAAGACTCCTTGAGAATTCTAGGGCTGGGGCAAAGAAAATACAAGGTGCGTCTGGAACATCTTGCAGTGCTGGAAAGTGAGGAAGCACAGAAGGAAGGAAGGTGCGAAGGAAGTGTGCTTAATGGTTACAGGACTCATGTGTTTAAAGGATACAGGACTTAACTAGAAAAGCTCCCAATGGCCAAAAGCTGGACCGATTTGAGCAACAAAGTAAAAATGATAGTACTGGATCATAACCCAAAGAACATTATTAATATACAGGAGTCTATGCTGATATAACTTGTGGTCTGCACCCATGCCGTAGTATCACTCCACCCTAGTTGAAAGAAAATTAGAGCCATTAGGGATTTATTGACTTCTAGAAAGTTATGGGACTTCAGAGAGAAATGTTTCCAAATGGGCCTCTGTTTTCTCATTTTACAGTGGAGGCCTGAAGATTTAGTAGCCTACCCCCAGGCTCACGTAGTTAATTCAGGTCAGATCTGTGCTAGGTCCTGGGTCTCTAGGTTTTTGTTACGGTACCACACTGCCCAGACTGTGGGTCTGTGTCAGCTTAACAGGTTTTCTCCTATGGCAGAGGATATCACAGTAATCTATATCAATTTTAAAAGATAGACTAATTTTTCTTTCTTTTTTTAAAAAGAAATTAGAGCCTATATTATCATGTATTTTCTAGAAGTGAAGATAACCAAATCGATTGAGTTCTCTAAACATCAAAATGTTACTGGTAATCTTGATCCTTATTTCATAGTTTTTAATGCTTTTAGCAAATTTATCTTTAATAACTTGTATTGAAACTCTTAAGTGGCATTTGTAGTACTTTTATACTTGGTATATATGGAAACATAATTTTTTATTTGTTTTATTATAGAAGAAATTTTGGAATCTATAAGAGCCAAAAAAGGAGACATTGATATTGTTAAAAGTCCAGAAGAAATAGAAAAGGAGAAGAATGAGACTGAGAATAATAACTCCAAAGATGCTGAGAAAAGCAGAGAGGAGTTTGAAGACCAGAGTCTTGAAAAAGACAGTGATGACAAAACACCAGATGATCCTGAGCAAGGAAAATCTGAGGGTAAAAACATTATTTGGTTGAAAAGAAATATTTCATCAGTGTTACTTATGAAAACTCCAGTTTTACTTGCAAAATGAAAATGAATCTTTTTTATTGCAAACAACTATTTAATTTTACATTTCTGAAGAGATTAGGATACCCTTCCTCCTTATATAACATGTACAGTCATTGTAATGAGTTTTATATATTGGTGGATTTACTATAATGTTATACCCATATCTCTATTTATACTTCTTAATAAGGTGCCATTTCCCTATAAGATTTTTTTGGTGAAAATCACTGTTTTTATACCAGAATATACACTTTTGTATGTGATATAATACGTTCCTTTTCATGTTAACTACTTAAACATTCTTAATATATCAAATATTCTTAAATACCCTTTGGATTACCTGCTGCAAAATTATCCCAGAATCTAATTGCTTCAAAGTGGCCATCGAATAGAAGCCAGGTTTTTTGGTGATCATTCATTTTTAGTAGTTGACTGAATGTGGCCATTTGTCCTAAAGCAATTTTAAAGGATATCTTTAAAGTTTTGTTGTGCATTTTACTGTAGAGCCAACAGAAGTTGGGGATAAAGGTAACTCTGTGTCAGCAAATCTTGGCGACAACACAACAAATGCTTCTTCAGAAGAGACTAGTCCCTCTGAAGGGAGGAGTCCCGTGGGGTGTCTCTCAGAAACCCATGATAGCAGCAACATGGCAGAGAAGAAGGTGGCATCTGAGCTCCCCCAGGATGTGCCAGGTACAGAGGGCAGTGTATCAATGCCTCTGTAATGGGGGGGAAATCCTTCCCTTTAGTAGTAAAAGCTGAATGTCACCTAAAACTTTAAAGTATGTGTTCATTCATGCTGCTTGCTTACATGAGTGCCATCCCTGATTGCTAAGTTGTCACCTAACATTTGGAGTTTGACAGATGTTCTTGCATTTAGTGCTTGAAACTCATCATAATCTTCATGCTTTTTAAAGTTCATTTAGCTGTTTTTGTCTAATAGACTTATTTTTATATTTTATCACCAGACCATAGTGGCAGATATTTTGGTTTTAAGTACTCACATACTAATGGCTCAGTGTTGAATGATTTGACCATTCCAATTCTGTATGTACTAACAGATTAATTTTATGTTTGCATGTGGTCATGTAAGTTTTTTTTAACAACATCTCAAACCATAATGTTATAATAGAAAACCATTGTCACAATATATTTTGACATGAAAATGTAAATTAACCAGTAATAAATATTTTAAGCTTTTTAAAATTAAAATTATACTCAAAATAAGTTATATCACACCAAGAATGTTATTATGCCTTTCCTTTTGCCTTTTTTAAAAATGAAAAAAAACTTTTTTCTTATAGGAGCTGTGTGTATATTTTTGAAAAACAAATTAGAAAACTTAGATGAGCAAAACAAGAAAAAAAATACTGGTAATCCTATCAAAAGTCAATAATTATAGTTAATACTGTATTGGAAATCCTTAAAGAGTTTTTCTGTGTATTACAAGAATGTCATGTAGTTCTTTCCTTTTTTTTCCCCGCCTCTCTTTATTTTAGCCATTCTGGTAGGAATGTAAGGATATCTTATTGTGATTTGAACTTGTAGTTCCCTGGTGACTAAGGATGTTGAGCACCTTTCGTGTGTGTGTGTGCGTGTGTGCGCACGCCTATATATGTGTGTGTATATATATATATTAGACATTTGGATAACTTCTTTTGAGAATTGCCTGTCAGTTCTTTTGTTCATTTTCTATCAAGTGGTCTCTTTTTTGTGTGTGTGGCTGTTTCATTGGCTGGGCTAAGTCCAGTCCGTCTACTCCATCCTGACTGGAAGCAAAAGTTTTTCCATTGATATTTTAAAAAATGTTAACCCAATCTCATCATATTCCTGGAATAAATACAACTTGGTTGTGATATGTTCTTGTTCTTATGTATTGTTGCATTTCATTTTTTAATATTTTGTTTAGGATTTTTGCGTCAACTTTCATGAATGAGATTGACTTGCAATTTTCTTTCTGTGATAATGTCCATGTCAGGGTTTGAAGCCTAGATTATGCTGGCCTCATAAAATGAGTTGGTACAAGTTCCCACTTTTCCTTTTGTCTGCAAGAATTTCTGTGGGTTGGTGTTATTTATTCCTTAAATGTTTGCTAAAGTCTTCTGGTCCTGGAGTTTTCATTGTGGGAAAGTTATTCATTGTAGATTTCATTTCTGTGGTAGATAGTAGGCTATTCGTATTTTTTCTTGTTTTCTTGTGTCAGTTTTAGTAAATTTTATTTTTCTAGGAATCTACCATTTCATTTAAATTTAAAATTTTATTGACATAATAACATCCTATTTTTTAAATGTCTGTAGCATCTGTAGTGATCTCTTTTTTCAGTCGAGAAATTGGTTATCTGTTTTCTCTTAATCATTTCATAAGACTATTAAAAATTTTTATGAGTCTTTAAAAAAATAACTTTGGGCTTTGTTTATCCTCTCTATATTTTTTCTAGGTTTTTATCTTATTTTTATTTCATTCCTTTTATTTTTTTTCATTTTTGTGAATTTTTCTTCCCTGTCTTTTTTTTTTTTTCAAAACCACTCTATTGAGGTATAATTAATATACAAAAACTGTACATATTTAATATGTACAACTTGATGAGTTTGGAGATAAATATATACCTGTGAAACCATCACCACAATCTATGACATAAACATATCCATCACCTCCAGAAGTTTCCCATACCCTCTTTTTCTTTTTTTTTTGGTTGTGGACCATTTTTAAAGTCTTTATTGAATTTGTCAGAGTATTGCTTCTGTTTTATATTTTGGTTTTTTGGCCGTGAGGCATGTGGGATCTTAGCTCCCTGACCAGGGATTGAACCTTCCTCCCCTGCACTGGAAGGCAAAGTCCTAACCATTGGACTGCCAGGGAAGTCCCTCTCATACACTCTTTTTTTTTTTTTTTAACATCTTTATTGGAGTATAATTGCTTTACAATGGTGTGCTAGTTTCTGCTTTATAACAACGTGAATCAGTTATACATATACATATATCTGATACCCTCTTTATTATTTTTTTCTTCTAGCTTCTTAAGATGGATGCTTTGATTATTTTTTATTTTTTCTATGTCTGTTGTCAAGGCTATAAATTTCCCTCTATGTACTGCTGTAGCTGCATCTCACAAACTTTAATGTGTTATTTTGTCTTTATCATTCAGTTTAAAATACTTTCTAATTTCTATTATGATGTGGTTTTTTTTAACCCATTGCTTATTTAGAAATATTGTTTAATACTCAAACATTTAGAGATTTTCTTTTTTTTTAAATTAATTAATTTTTGGCTGCTTTGGGTCTTCATTGCTGTGCACAGGCTTTCTCTAGTTGTGGTGAGTGGGGGCTCCTCTTCCTTGCGGTGCAGGGGCTTCTCATTCCAGTGGCTTCTCTTGTTGTGGAGCACAGGCTCTAGGCACGAGGGCTTCAGTAGTTGTGGCACGCTGCTCAGTAGTTGTGGCTCTCAGGCTGTAGAGCTCAGGCTCAGTAGTTGTGGCGCATGGGCTTAGTTGCTCTGCAGTGTGTGGGATCTTCCTGGACTAGGGCTTGAACCCATGTCCCGTGCATTGGCAGGCGGATTCTTAACCACTGTGCCACCAGGGAAGTCCTAGAGATTTCTAGTTATCTTTTTTATTGATTTCTAGTTTAACACGCTGTAGTCAGAGAACATTCTGTACATGATTTATGTCCTTTAAGATTTGTTGAGGCTTGTCTTGTGGTCCAGCATTTGGTTAATGTTGATGAACTGTCTCATATACACTTGAAGAGGATATCTGTTTTTAGTTTTGGGGTGCAGTACAGAACAACTAGGTCAGGGTTTTAATTGTGTTGTTGAAATCTATATGTTTGCTATTTTTTTCCCTCTATGGAAGATAATTTTTTTAACATCTTTATTGGAGTATAATTGCTTTATAATGGTGTGTTAGTTTCTGCTTTATAACATATGCAAGATACTTTTAAGTTATTTCTATTTACTGTGGGGTTGCCTTTTTATCTTTTAAATATTTTTAGTTTTTGCATTATATAGTTTGAGCCTGTGTTATTAGGTGCACATAATTTTTATATTGTTGAATTAACTATCTTTGTGAAATGTCCTTTATCTTTAATAATACTACTAAACTACAGCAGCTTTCTTTTGATTAGCGTTTGTATTTTATATCTTTTCTAGAATGGAAAGATACTTAAAAATAACTTGAGAATTTAAAATCTCTTTCAAAATACATCTACTTTAGAATTTCTTTAGAAATATATACACACATATGTATACATATATATGGATATGCATATTTATTTATTTCAAGCTGTATTTTGTCAAGTCCTGTCAGAGAGCACTATCATTTTCTTATGATAGACGACATTATGCAAAGGAAAAATTATAAGTCTGTGGTCTAAAAATCTAAAGGAGTGAGAACATAAGAAAAATGGGCAGATTTCATGATTTCAAATTGGGTATGATTCAGAAAGATTTTATGTGGCTGAGGTTGAAGTTTAAACTGAAAAGTTGAGCCATATTTTGGGAAATGTTTGTAGACATCACTTAAAAAAGTTAATCTCTGGGGCTTCCCTGGTGGCGCAGTGGTTGAGCGTCCGCCTGCCGATGCAGGGGACGCGGGTTCGTGCCCTGGTCCGGTAGGATCCCACATGCCGCGGCGCGGCTGGGCCCGTGGGCCATGGACGCTGGGCCTGCGCATCCGGAGCCTGTGCTCCACAACAGGAGAGCCCACGGCAGTGGGAGCCCCGCGTATCGCAAAAAAAAAACAACAAAAAAAGTTAATCTCTGAATATCTGTTCCTGAGATTTTCCACCACTGCATCTGTATTCCAGACATTTCACTTCAGTTCATGAAAATGGTTATGTTGCCAAAAACGGCCCCTTATAGCAAGTGTACTGTTTATTATTCAGTATAACTTCTTTGTTGTTAACAAATAGCTCAATTTCAGAATTACACTTTTGTTCTGGATTTTAGATTAGAAACTTTTGTACCAGATTGCCAAATTTTCAGTATATAAGGAGAGACAGGGGCATGTGTCTTTCTAGCATCTTAACCTCAAATGTACTAGTGAGAATTTGTATTCAAACATATAATGAAGACAGCATTTGTTTTATTAAAGTTATGCCTCTAGATTTAATGACTGGGACTAAGAAAATAGCAGCAGTAGATAAAACTGGCTTTATTTCCATAACTATTTAATAATTGCTTTAAAAGTGTTTCCATGGACATATTGAAAGTCTAACATCTGTAAAGTTGAACTATAAGAACATATTAGTTTAACCTATTTCTTAACTTTTTGGGATAACGACATCTTAAAAGATAGTATTTTGCTTTAGGTTTGGATTTTATTGTAAGGAAATTAAGTGGAGGTAAGAGGCTGCTGATACTGGATGCTGAACTGAGGTGCTTCCCGTTTACTTTTACCTCATTGAGTTGATTGATAATGGCTTTTAGAGGTTCTGCAGCTAACTCTTACTCTTACTCTTACTCTTACTTAACTTACTTACTTAACTCTTACTCTTTTGTTTCTTCTTCTTCTTTTTTTTTTGAGGTACGCGGGCCTCTCACCGCTGGGGCCCCTCCCGTCGCGGAGCACAGGCTCCAGACGCGCGGGCCCAGCCGCTCCGCGGCACGTGGGGTGCTCCCGGACCGGGGCACAAACCCACGTCCCCTGCACCGGCAGGCGGACTCCCAACCACTGCGCCACCAGGGAAGCCCTTCTTATTCTTTTAAATGTGTTTGGTTTTAGCTTCTAGTCTAGAATATTTGAACTGTGAGGACTATTGGTAGGTGATACCTTCTTTGTGGTGTTTTAAAGCAAATGCTTGAGATTTCTTTAATCCTAATGAAGTAAGGATGTAAAGAGGTCTAGAGCAATTCCTCTCAACTGAAATGGAGGAAAACTTAAGGCAAATTAACTTGGGACAAGTCAACAGAAAAGCTATGTATTATGAGTTATGGTAGTCCTCAGCTTGTTAGCACCTTGAAAGTTTAAATGGACAGATTCTGAATTCAGTTTGCTTTCAGTGGGGTAATAGTTTTTTTTAAGATCAAAATACCTTGGGATGGGATTGATTGCCTATTCTTTTGTGAAGTACCATTATCTTCCTAATAGCAGAGGGCACTTTCTATGAAGTATTTTAAGATATGATTAGGTGGCATCTCTTAAGTCCTATCCCAGAGTTATTGTCTTGGTTAAAACCATACTTGGGGTGTATTGTATGCTGAAATAGTTTTTTGTGGGCTAGTTTAGAACCCAATCACTTTTTATTATACTTCTGTGAGAAAATGCACTCTGATGAATTCTGAGCTCATGAATGAGGGGATGTCTATATACTGTTTCATTATTCGAGAAGATGATCTTTAGACAATTATAAATTAAGAATACAGCACATATCAAA
Source organism: Lipotes vexillifer (assembly GCF_000442215.2). Classification (NCBI taxonomy): domain Eukaryota; kingdom Metazoa; phylum Chordata; class Mammalia; order Artiodactyla; family Lipotidae; genus Lipotes; species Lipotes vexillifer. The sequence continues at coordinate 2,994,043 of NW_006784347.1, read as the reverse complement.
ACTAGATCTACAGATGTGAAAGGAATGATTACTGAGGAATTTGATGCTATTCATGTGAGACTTCTTTTCTTCCAAATATATGCATTTTCCAACGTGAGTTAGTTGATTATATTACTGGTTTGCAGCTGTCAGATTTTAAGTTTGCCATTTCTATCTTTCATGTAAAATTTTCTTATTATGAACATGCACAAAAGTTAAGAGAATAGTATAGTGACCCCTCCCCCATATTTTAACACTTAGATTAAAAAATCATCAATATTTTGTCATACTAGTTTTACTCATGCTTTTCTTTTTTAACTGCTCTTTTGAGTGGGGAGGACTCCAATTTTTAAAAACCATCCCCTTTTGAGCCCATGTGTACACTATTAGATAAATCATAATCCTTAGTTAATTGCACTCATCATTGGTCATTGCATAGTCCCCCTTAATTTATTCATTCACGTTTGAAATGATCTTTATTAATGAAATAAACACCTAGGAACCCATCTCCCAAAGCAGAAGTCTAAGTCCTGCTTTGAAACTCACCTGTATCAAGCCATCTCCCCGTTCTCATCGCCTGCATCCTTCTACCCTACCTGAAGTGATTGTCACCCTGAATCCTGTGTTCACTAATATTTTCTTTCCTTTTTATAACAGAAATCCAGTAGAATTAAGACTGTTGATACTAAAGGTCAAAGTGATGTATAGCCCACATAACTGTTGCTTCATTGAGTTGATCTACATGGTTTGCTAAAAACTATGTATTTCTGTTTCGGTTGTTTTTTAAATTTTATTATTATTATTTTTTTTTTGCGGTACGCGGGCCTCTCACTGCTGAGGCCTCTCCCGTTGCGGAGCAACAGGCTCCGGACGCGCAGCCTCAGCGGCCATGGCCCATGGGCCCAGCCGCTCCGTGGCATGTGGGATCCTCCCAGACTGGGGCACGAACCCGTGTCCACTGCATCAGCAGGTGGACTCTCAACCACTGCGCCACCAGGGAAGCCCTCGGTTGTTTTAAACTGTGTAGCAAGTGTGTTAAGTATGTCTTATTAAGTGTATGTGTTAAGTATAACTTCGGGGAACTTAATCCTTTCGCTTTATATTACTAACATATTGTTGTATGTTGCTGGAGTTCTTTCACATTAACTGTATTACAATACTCCTCTGTGTAACTATACCACAGTTTATCCCCTTTCCTGATGATGTGAATTTGGGTTGTTTCCTTACTGCAGTATCCTAAAGCAAATCCCAGACCTCATGTTATATCAGTCCTACATACATTTCTAAAGAATATGGACATTTTCTTATATAATTACAGTGCCATTATCATTTTAATAAAATTGACAGCAATTCCTTACTGTCATCTACTATCCAGTCAATTTAAATTTCCTCACTTAAAAAAAATTTTTTAAACATTGGCTGTGTTTTAAATAACTCCAAATAAGATCCCCGTGTGACATGACATTTGGTTTTATGTCTACTGAGTCTCTTAATCTAGAGCATTCTCCCCTTCCCTGACTTTTTAAAGAATCCTAGTATATCCTACTATGGAATATCCCACATCCAGGATTTTCTTTCCTTCTTCTTAGTGTTTAATTTGTTCTAAAGGCTTGATTAAATTCATTTTCAACGATTTTTGGCAAGAATACTTCCTAAGCTGTGTTCTGGGTATTTCACATCATATTGCATCAAAAGGCTCATCATGATGTCTGTATGTTTTACCTTTACAAATTCTAAGATTGAGCAGTGAGTTCAAAATCAGCTGTCTATTTGGAAGTTATAGTATATGATTTCTAATTCTATAATTTTTTTCAGTATTTTTTTAACTGGAATTCTTCTGTAAAGAATTTTCCCTCATTAACTAAGTCTATTTGAATACCTTGAAATATAATTAGAGCAGAAATAAATGCTTAATTATTTCTCTGAAAATCTGATTTTCAGAGTCAGGAGTTGGTGTCCAGTTACCTTCAGTGGTGATTTTTGAGTTATGAACTTTGGGGGGAGGGGCATGATTTTCTCATTTTAAGTATCTGTTTGAACTCATGGGTCTTTATGTATGCAGTTTGTTTCAGTCAGTTGTAGTTATCATTAATTTGGTTACATTGATTTTCAGGAGCCCCTTTATGTTGGCTTTTGAGTCCTTTTTGCTGTGTATGACCCCAGTAGTCTCTTTTGCTTTTTTGCTTTTTGGCAGAATAAGATGTATGTGGCTTATCTTATACATTTCTTACCCCAGACCTGGAATCAGTAATTCCTGCAAGAAGCCCTGGTTCCTTTTTGTGGGGAATGATATTTAGAGACTGTCATCTGGGCTCAAGAATATTTACTGCTCTTGGGCTCTCACTGCCTCTAGGCTTTTTTATTGGGTAGTGTTAGGAAATAGGTATTTTGGAAAAGAAAAAAAACAATTCATGTTGACATTTCAAATTCAGATTGAGGATTGAATACTTAGTTTCTTTTTTTACACTTGTATCTCTTTTCCTTTATACTGAATGCCTTAGTTCCTAACAACAGTAACTTAATTATATACTTGCTTTATCCTGTTATAGATGTCCATTAATAATATATATTATTTTTATAATTATTATTAATATCCTGATGTGCATTAATAACAGTAATAAGAAGTGATTTAAATAGCATAGTAATTTCATAATACCAATATTATTGCTCACAGTAAGACTACTGAACCGCATTTAAGATTTTTTTGCAGCTCTTTTTTTTTTTTTTTTTTTTTTTTTGGCACGCGGGATCCTCCCGAAACGGGGCACAAACCCGCGCCTCCTGCATCGGCAGGCGGACTCTCAACGACTGCGCCACCAGGGAAGCCCTGCAGCTCTTTTTATACCATATTTCCAGTAAGAATGTATAGTCAAAATTCTGTGTTCCAAAGTCACTTGAAATAATCTTTTTCTCTGTGTGGTTATGCCAACAACTTGATACACAGTTAAGCTGTTTTCTTTCAGTTTTTAGGGGCTGCATTTCTAACTTGAATTTTTAAAAAATGTAAAACATTTACATGATTCCAAAGTCAAACTTTGTAACTGTTATCTATTCAGAGACTTTCCAGTTTCATCCCTTCCTTCTCTAGGTAACCATTTCCTTCCTTTCCCTTACAGGTAGCCATTTTTATTAAATTTTGGTTATTCTTCTAGTGTTATTTTTTTTTGTATAGAAAAGCAAAATGTGTGCATAAATTCATATTTCTCTCCCTTTCTTACATGAAATTAGCAGACTCTAAGTACTGTTCTGCATCTTTCTTTTTACATTTAATCTTGAGATCATTTCATATGTGGATATAATGATTTCCTCAGTCCTTGTTATGGTGCATGATATTTTATTGTATGTACCACCTTTTATTCAGCCAGTGCCGTATTGATGGGCATTTTGTTTTTTCTAGTCTTTTGCCATTATAAATAGTGCTACAGTGAATACCTCTGTAAATATCAGTAAGTAGTATTTTCGCCAGTGTATTTCAGGGTAGATTGCTAGGTTAAGAGTAAATGCATCTGTAATTTTTCTAGATATTGTCAGTTCCCTTTTATCCAGTTTGCACCATTTTACAGTCCTACAACAATGTGTGGCAGTACCCCTTAACCCACCGCCTCTCTACCTGAGTGTATCGTGAGACTTGGATTTTTGGCCAGTCTGGTAGCTGAGAGGTAGTTTCTCTATACGATTTTACTTTGCATTTCTCTTACTTTGAATTAAGTGAGCATATTTCGATGTTTAAAGGCCATTTTTCTTTTTCTTTTTCTTTTTTGTGGCTGAATCGCATGGCTTGTGAGATTTCAGTTCCCTGACTAGGGATTGAACCGGGGCCCTTGGCAGTGAAAGCGCGGAGTCTGAACCACTGGACCGCCAGGGAATTCCCGCCATTTTCATTTCTTTCGTCACTGTTCATATATTTTTCCCATTTTTCTATCAGGTTGTTGGTTTTTTACTCAAAAAAAAATTTAGGAGCTCATGATGCACTACAGATAGCCTTTGTGATTTACTGTCGACGACTTTTAATTTAGGGGATTGATTTAAAAGGTATCTTAATAGTGGCAAAATGAAATGCACAGGGAGGCTCTAGATTTCTGAACTGCCGAGGAAAGACCTAGGCTTTCAGTTCATGGTAGTATTCATTTTGATATACTTTTAGGAACTATACTCTTAGTGATACTATTTTATTGGTCTTAAAATGAACAATCACTTAGGTATTACCTTCTAGTTAAATTTGGGGGTATAGAATTCAGGCAGAAAACCTTAGAGATAAATAATCCTGTTTAATTCTGTTTCGAATACTGTTTGAATACTTTATGAAAAGTAAGAATATAAATTTCAGATTTTGAGGGATTTTCTTCACAAAATCACTTCTGCAGTATCTGGCACATCATAAATTTTGTGAGATTGTTATATCACTTTATTATTCTGAAAGATTGTCTGCTTTGTACTATACACTAAGGTGATAAGAGCCTGAGTTAATACTGGGAGACTTAAAAAACAATTCATAGGATGTTGTTTACAAATTTTTTTTCATACATTGCATTATTCATACATGAGCAGCTTTTTAAAATCTAGCTTTGTAATGCAACCCTAAAACAATTAAATGTCTTTTCTGACAATTAGTTGTTTTTGATGTGATTTCCAATTTAAAAATCAGATATTCTATTTTTCTAGAAGAACCTAACAAGACATGTGACAGCAGTAACACTAGTGCTACCACTACCTCCACCCAGCCTAATCTGGAAAACAGTAACAGCAGCAGTGAACTAAATTCTTCCCAGAGTGAATCTGCTAAGGCAGCTGATGATCCTGAAAATGGAGAAAGAGAATCTCATACACCTGTCTCTATTCAAGAAGAGATAGGTAAGAATACACTTCATACATTGAAAGGAGCTTTTTTATTTTTTTGATTTTTAATTTTTTAAATAAAAGTTTGATGGGGGTGGGAAGATTTGGATTTTCTTTTCCTTTTTTTTTTTTTTTAAACACAAGTGACACTTGCACTCAGTGTTTTTGTTTTAAAAAAATAAAAAAGCACTTGGGAAAAAATACATCTTTTTCACACCCCCTCCCCAAAGGTAACCACCATTATTTGGTGTGTAACATTTTATATCTTTCTCCGTGCAGTTACATTAATGTATGTATGTTTACAAAAAGTTTTTTTTTTTTTTTTTTAATATAAACGGGATCATTCTGCATGTGTTGTTCTGCATCTTGCTTTTTTCACTCAGTAATACATGTAGGGGTTCTTTTCATGTAATGAATTGAATTTATTCTTTTTTTAACTGCTGCATGGTACTCCACAGTACAGATGAACCATAATTCATTTACTATTTCTCTATTAATGGACATTTAGGCTAACAGTTTTTTCATTATTACAACTAGTGGTGCTTTTTAACATCCTCACCATATATCTCCGTGTACTTGTATTTCTGGCAGTATAGATACAGTAAATGGAATTGCTGGATCATATGGTAGGTACATTTAAAAAATAGTGATGGCTACTGCTTAATTGTACGTTAAAAGGAATTTATACTAATCATTTACATGTACGTGTATTTCTTCATATTCTCGCTAAATTTGACATCATCTATCTGTTACATTTTTGCCAATGGTGAAAAGTATTTCATTTTAAAATTTGCATATCCCTGCTTACTAATGTGGTTGACTTTCTTTTCATGTGTTTGCTGAACTTTCTGTGAATTGCTTATTCATATTTTTTGCTGATTTGTTCCTACTGAATTTTGATATTTTTCCCAAATGAGTTTTAGGAATGCTTTATGTATTGTGGGTATTAATTTTTGATTTTACCTATATATTTATATAGTCATTGCTTGTTTTTAACCCTTTCTGTTGTTTTATAAAGAAATTTTTATATTTTTTATGCAGTTAAATTTATCAGTCTTTTTCTTTAGGATTTCTCTGGATTTTGTGTCTTACTAAGGAAGACCATCCCTATCCCAAGAACATACATATATTTTACAGTAATTTCACATAATACTTCTATAACTTCGTTTTTAATCCTTCTGGTGTATAATTTTGTGTATGATATGAGATGGAGATCTGTCTTAATTAGAACCTTTTCAATTGCAAGTGACCAAACCAGCTTAAACTAGCTTAAGCGAAAAGGGAATTTAATTAGCTCATATAATTCGGAAGTCCAAGCCATCACCAGGCATAACTGGACCTCCAGGTATCAAAACTCTTTCCATTTTCCTCTTTCTGTCTCACCTTTTGGATCTGCATATGTTTGTGTGTTAACCTCATTCTCTCCTAATACAGACAGGCTTTCCCCAAGTGGCAGGGAAGATGGCATCAGCGGTTTGTATTCATATCTTTCCAAGGTCTGTGACCCAAAGGCAAGGCCCCTACTCCTGCTCCAAATCAAAAGTCCTTGAGGAAGGAATTTGAGTGGCCTATCTTGGACATATTGTTCCTACTCCTGTGGCCAGGGCAGGCAAGGTATTATGATTGATGGCTCCAGCAAAAGTATATAATTGGAGTGGGGTAGGAATGGTTTTCCAAAGAAGGAGAGATGCTGTGAAGATAGGAAACAGCAAATATCCACAGTTCCACCCTAGCTCAATACAAACATGTGTATTCAAATTAAAAAATGCCTCTGCCTAACACAATGGAAAGATCTCACCCACAACTGAAAATTTTTTCAAAAACTTCTCTCCCAAAATGAACATCTGGTAATTTTAACTGTATCTAGGAATTCTGTGTATTGTGTGTATTATTTTGATTATGTGTGGTTGTGGCTTATCTTGATCTTATAATCCATGAGCCAAATTATGAACTTAGCTACTTGTAACACTCATTAACCTGATGGTGGATGGTGTTCTCTGATAAACCTGGCTGCCCTTTTCTGGGAGGTTTTCTGGGAGAATGGATATGGATGAGAAGTGAGAAGCATATGGGAAGATCCCCCTTCTGGAGGCCGTTCTTCTTTAACAGCCTAGATCCAGCTGACTTCTGTCAGGGATGGCCTGCTGGAAATTGCTGTAGGTTTGAATAATTATACATCCCAGTGTGACACGTTTGGGTTTTTTTCTGGCAGTAACACCCCCTTATAGATTGCCTGAATACCCAGCTAGTATCTAATGCCCAGAAACTTGGCTCAGAGTCTCTGAGGGTAAACCCCCTCTACTTGCCCAGTTTGTCTGCCCCAGCCCCCAGGTGAGCAAAGTCTGTCTAGGCTCCTGCCTCTTGACCCATTAAACAGTGAGTTAGGGAGGCTAGGGACCAGGCAGCTCTGTACTCAGCCTCCAGGCTGCATCACAGTGATCCACTCCTTTAAACAGGAATGTGGCATTTGGGCAGGGTGTGCTAGACAATGACCTCCACTCTTAGCCTTGTTCCCTCTCTCTGTTCCTTCAAGTCGTACCCCCAAGGATGAATTTTCTGCCTCCTTTCCCTTATTTGCACTAAACTTAGCAAGTGGCAAAGGATTGACTCTCACCTGTTGGATTGTTGGCTCTAAATTGAGGCGCTTAATTTAAAAAGTGCTGTGCCATTCCCTTTCTGCTTTTAGGAAGTCTGGCCTTGACTAAATGATGTCTAAAAAGTCTTTATTGTAGAGCTTCAAAGACAGTCCCAAGAAGTAGCCACTGTAGGGAATTCTCTGGCAGTTCAGTGGTTGAGACTCCACACTCTCACTGCTGAGGGCCCGGGTTCAGTTGCTGGTTGGGAAGCTAAAATCCCACAAGCCGCATGATGTGGCCCCCCAAAAAATTGCCGCTATAGTTCATCATGTTGGCACAGAACTCTAGCATGGGTAGAATCATGGTCTGAGAGCCGAGAGAAAATCGTGGATAGTCTAACTAACCAACTGCTTTGCTACCACACATTGAAGGTTACTAGCTTTCCAGCCTGAGATGGCAAGATACCCAGTACTCCTACCCCATCTTGATTTAGTCAGTGCCATATTTTCTGCTTGGATTTTCATTTACCAGTGCCACACTGTCTTAGTTTTTAAAAGCTTTAAATTAAGAAAGAAACATGAGATCTTGTTCAGCTGTCTGGCCAGTGGAAATTGGATAGTGATGCAGTCATTTTAGAACGCATAGAAATTTTCAGCTGAAGTGAGATTTTTGGAAAAGCAGAAATTGCTCCTTGGCAGTTAAATCTGTTACTTTAAAAAATTAAGATATTATGAAAATGTGAGAGGCCTTTATTATATCTAAAAAAGCTAATGTAGTTGATTTTCACATGTACAGTTATCTGCATACACAGATAATTGTCTAGATTCTTTAGGAAAGAATTCACTTGACATTTATGTTTATAAGCTTTAAATTATTGGGTATTTAAACAGAATTTCAGTGGAAATCTTTCTAAAATTAATTATATTCTTTTAATATAGAAATCCATGTCGAATATATAAGGCAATATTTTATTAGTGTGCATTTTGAGTTATGTTTATTACTTGTAAATCTGTAGCAGCCCTTCCTCTTTTCTAGTAGCTGAGCTTTAAAACAGATAACTTGGCATGTTTGAATTTTCTGTAAAATAATAAATGACTTACAGTAAAGTTCTGACATACTTTCTTTGGAGTAAAACTTTAAGAATTAATGCATTTGCTTTGGCTGTTCAAGGACTTTTTATTTTCTGGATCTTAGTTGTCTACCAGATAGAAGTTTTGGATAAGTAAGGTGTTATTACTGTATGTAATTTACTTACTGTTAGCAATTACTTTTGGCTTTTTATTTGGTAACAGGTGATTTCAAATCAGAGAAGTCTAATGGGGAAATAAGTGAGTCTCCTGGAGGTGGAAGAGGAGCATCTGGTTCAACTCGGATTATCACCAGGTTACGGAATCCAGACAGCAAACTGAGTCAGCTGAAGAGCCAACAGGTGGCAGCCGCAGCCCACGAAGCAAATAAATTATTTAAGGAGGGGAAAGAGGTGTGTTTTTCCTGTTTAAAACAAAAATCTCTGGAATGTAAAATGATTTTTAAAATAGGGGCAGGAAGTTTGTAGAGGTACTTTTGAACTGTATTTTCCTCACTTCCGAGAGTGTAACGAGATTAAAAGTGTTAGGTTTGTATTATGATAAGTATAGCTGTACACCCAAATTTCAATCCATGCATAGAAATGCTGTAAATGGGTAGTATTCTTTCTTACTATATGGTTAGTTTTATTGTATATAATTCTAAAGAGATAGAGGCTGCTTCTTCACATGTGGGAACAGGTAGGCTATTTGTGGGCTTTATTAAAGATTTAATACTCAGTTCTGGCTGTAGTCATTTTAGATGAACCTGCAGCTAAAAAGTAAGACTTACCCCTTGATAGCAGAGCACAGTGTATAGAACAGCACAGCATCTCAACTATGACTGTGAACAAAAAGATTGAAGCTAGGACTCAGTATTTCTGTCTCTCAGCAAGCCATGATGGTAGAATAAGGGCCACAGCTGTGTCTCTCAGATTTGAGAATTATTTGCAGGGTAGATATGCAAGATAATGCAGTGTTTTGTTTTGTTTTGTTTTTTAATGCAGTGTTTTTAACATCAAAGAAATGGCTTTAAGGCAGTGGCTTTCAGGCTTCTTTTTACTCTGACCCTCACTAAGACATTTTTCATAGCAACTCAGTGCATACATTCAAAAGTTTCCTGAAGTAGGGCTTCCCTGGTGGCGCAGTGGCTGAGAGTCCACCTGCCGATGCAGGGGATGCGGGTTCGTACTCTGGTCCGGGAAGATCCCACATGCCGCGAAGCGGCTGGGCCCGTGAGCCATGGCCGCTGAGCCTGCGCGTCCGGAGCCTGTGCTCCGCAATGGGAGAGGCCACAACAGTGAGAGGCCCGCGTACCGCAAAAAAAAAAAAAAAAGTTTCCTGAAGTAGTATTTTACCATGTGGGAAGCATTCTGGTATTTTCTTTTCCAGTCTGTTGTATTATATTTCATTTTTTTAAAAGCTGAATAAGCCCCACTGTTGATTTCACAGTCCACTAAAGGATTGGAATCAACTATTTGAAACACTATTTTAATGTATCCATGGGCTCTTATTTAAAGCTGGAATGATGAAAGGAGCAGAAGAAAAGGTATTTTTAGGAATATATGTTTGTGGGAATAGTACATGTAATGCCCTCATGCCCTCTTTTGTCTCTAACCCCTGTATATTGTAAGCTTGAGAAAATGATTGGTGAATGATTTATATATCACACATTTAGTTTCATGTGTATATTTGAGATACATGAAAGTACTTAATAATGTCCAACATATAATAGGCACTTTAATAGAGCTTAGTTTTCTTTCTTTTTGCTGGCATATCTTGGTTGTTTAATTATAAACAATTAGCTTTAGCTTTTAACTCAGCTTTTAAACTTCAGAAGTTTAGGGACTTCCCTGGCCGTCCAGTGGTTAAGACTTCGCCTTCCAGTGCAGGGGGCGCGGGTTCGATCCCTGATCGGAGAGCTAAGATCCCACATGCCTCTCGGCCAAAAAACCAAAGCATAGAAAAACAGAAGCAGTATTGTAACAAATTCAATAAAAGACTTTTAAAAATGGTCCACATCAAAAAAATCTTTAAACTTCAAAAGTTCAGTCATAAGATGTATCTTAACTTATTTTGAATGATAAATTACAAATTATTGAAAGACAATTGATCAAATTTACATATTTGACGTAAATAATGGAATCTTTTTATTTTCTTGATCAGGTACTGGTAGTTAATTCTCAAGGAGAAATTTCACGGTTGAGCACCAAAAAGGAAGTGGTCATGAAGGGAAATATCAACAATTATTTTAAGTTGGGTCAAGAAGGAAAGTATCGCGTCTACCACAATCAGTACTCCACCAATTCATTTGCTTTGAATAAGCACCAGCACAGAGAAGACCATGATAAGAGAAGGCATCTTGCACATAAATTCTGTCTGACTCCAGCTGGAGAGTTCAAATGGAATGGTTCTGTCCATGGATCCAAAGTTCTTACCATATCTACTCTGAGACTGACTATCACCCAGTTGGAAAACAATATCCCTTCCTCCTTTCTTCATCCCAACTGGGCTTCACACAGGTAAAGGAAACTAAGGTTTATTTATTGCTGTAAATATAGTAAATATTTACAAAATGATTATTGCAGTTGCACACTTTAAACTGTCATTATTAATGAATTGAATGAAGTCATTTTAGTCAGCAGAACCCTGAGGATGTTAGGAATATGAGTAACTTTACGTCTAAAGTTACTGATCCAACACTAACATTGGGAAGATTTCTGGAAAGCAGAGTCTTTATTCCTGGAACCAAGTGGAGTCCAGACAGAGTTCCATAACATCATAGAAGGTTTAAAGATTTGGAGGATGAATTGACCTCTGAGATTCCTCCAGTGTTTAAAACCTGTGATTCTGTGAGGTAGAAACTTCCAGTAGCAGTGTATTTTATACCTGCTTAGCCTAGAAGCATATGCCCTATAAGATGAAGTCTTCATAAATTACAGCTCTTGTGCTTTTAATTTAAGATCAACAAGATGAAATTTTGTTTTTTCCTTTTTTTTTTTTCCCTTCTGAAATTTAGGGCAAATTGGATCAAGGCCGTTCAGATGTGTAGCAAACCCAGAGAATTTGCGTTGGCTTTAGCTATTTTGGAATGTGCAGTTAAACCAGTTGTGATGCTCCCAATCTGGCGGGAATCTTTAGGACATACCAGGTAAGTGAATTCTGAGCCTTGTGAATGGTGTGTTAGTCTCCCTTTTGGAATATTAGTCTATTAATAATGAAAGTTAATGTGTTGAAAAGGCCATAATAAAGACTTAACTCTTCTTGACCTCATTTTCCTCCTATAAGATGGAGGGAAACATGTTAAGATGTAAACCTGAATAAACATTAGTTCTTATTTAGGATATAGGATTATAATGAAGATGAGAAGAGATCAGGTATATGAAAATTAAAAACATGTTCTAAAGTAAAAAAATGTTTTTATTGAATAGAAGGAATGCTTATATTTTTTGAATATTTATTCTGGAGTGTGCTAGACATCTTGATTTATTTAGAGTCGAGTATCTGGCCAAAGATCATGTAGCTCCTAAGTAGACCCAGAGTTGTGTGACTTTAGCAGACGGTTAACAAAAAAGATAAATTTTGTGACTTGAATCTACTTTTTAGCCCTAATGGATTTATTTTTTAACTTTAATTTTTAAAAAGTTCTTCTTATAAACCCAATATAAGCTTATGGTAAAAAATGTAAATTATTATTCAATGTAAAAAGTAAGGCTCCTTCTACCTTCCCTGCCCCTCTACAGGGCCCACTCCAAAGGTATAATGCTGTATTTTTAAAAAATTTAAATATATTTTGTGTTGCTTTCTACACCTGTGTTTTATCTTTTTTAAAAAAATACATTTTAAAAAAAAAAATAAATAAATCATTTATTTATTCATTTATTTATTTATTTATTTATTTATTTATTGGCTGCGTTGGGTTTTTGTTGCTCCGCACGGGCTTTCTTTAGTTGCAGTGAGTGGGGGCTACTCTTCGTTGTGGTGCGCGGGCTTTTCATTGTGGTGGCTTCTCTTGTTGCGGAGCCCAGGCTCTAGGTGTTCGGGCTCCAGTAGCTGTGGCACGCGGGATCAGTAGTTGTGGCTCGCGGGCTCTAGAGCTCAGGCTCAGTAGTTGTGGCACATGGGCTTAGTTGCTCTGTGGCATGTGGGATCTTCGTGGACCAGGACTGGAACCTGTGTCCCCTGCGTTGGCAGATGGATTCTTAACCACTGCACCACCAGGGAAGCCCCCTGTGTTTTATCTTATAATGAAAAATTTTAAGAAAAATAAATATGCCTACTAAATATTTTTCATCTGCTAAGGGTTGCTTTCAGTTTTCTGTAGTGTTTTCCCCCCATAAATCTTATGGATACTCTTTCCTCTCTGCCTCCTATTTTGATTGTAATTGCTGCTACTGGTAGAAGCTTCCACAAATGGAATGGACTTAATTCTTCCTAGGATTAAAAGAAAAAAACACAACAGGGTTACGTTAAGGTGCTACGAACGCTGCAGCCCAGGAGAGGAGAGCTAAATGGGTGGCATGCCTGTATTTTTCTCACTGCCGCCTTTTCTCAGGGCAGGGAGAGCAAGGGGAAAGTCAGAGGCAATTGTGAGGCCTATATTTCTGTTTTTCCTTCTTGCATTTACTTCCAGACTTTCCCCAAACTCTTCTGTCCCAACAGTCTCCTATTCAGTGCTCATCCTGAAACTTGTGTTGGTGGTCTCTGATGGCAGAGACCAATATTTTGAGAACTAAAGCTAAGCTAAATGTTGCCAAAGAAAACTTCAGTACTCGAATGTAACTTAAAATGACTAAGTCAGGGCTTCCCTGGTGGCTCAGTGGTTGAGAGTCCGCCTGCCGATGCAGGGGACACGGGTTCGTGCCCCGGTCTGGGAAGATCCCACGTGCCGTGGAGCGGCTGGGCCCGTGAGCCATGGCCGCTGAGCCTGCGCGTCCGGAGCCTGTGCTCCGCAACGGGAGAGGCCACAACAGTGAGAGGCCTGCGTACCGAAAAAAAAAAAAAAGGACTAAGTCAAAGCTTTTATAAATCATTTCTAAATATTAAACATTCTAATGAAAATGCAATTCATTTTTTTTTAGCTAGGGTTTTTTCCCCTCCTGGTATGTCATCATGACTAGTCTTTTATCCTGTTTTATTTTTATTTTTTAATTTTTTTTGGTGCACTGCGTGGCATGTGGGATCTTCTTTTCCCTGACCAGGGATTGAACCCGGGCCCTCGGCAGTGAGATCGTGGAGTCCTAAACTTTGGGCAGCCAGGGAATTCCCATGACTAGTCTTTTAAACCTGTAACTAGAGTTATAAAGCTGTATCATGAATTGTATTAGTATGACACATCTGGTAATATATACGAAAGAACTTTTTTTAAAATTTTGATGTGGTGATATAAAATACCATACTATGAATTTTTAAAAAAATTAGAGACCATGATTCATGAAAATTAGAAATTAATAGTAGGACTTTCACTTTGGCAGTAGTATGGTCACAAATGTTTAGGTGACAGACTTCTAAGACTTGATCCTAAGGCAGTATCTAGAAATTCAACCAAATATTTTATTATAAAATGTTCATTTATTATGATATTCAATAGTAAAGGTTTGGAGGCAGGATCTTTTTTGAAAAAGTTATGAAGTCTTGGTTGAAAAACATTAAAGAACACCTAAATAAATGAAAATATATCTCCTGTTCACATATAGGAAGACTCAGTGTCTTGACAATGTCAATTTTTCTCACCTTAATATACAGATTAAGTTCAAACACATTAATAATTATAGTTGGGCTTCCTGTAGAATTTCACAAGATGGTTAAAAAGTTTTTATGGAAAGGGGCAACAATAGAAAAGGTAAATTGAGGGACGAGGTGGAAGGACTTGCCCTCCCATGTAACAAAACTTACTTGGTAGCTATAATACTGTGGTATAAACAAATAGACCAGTGGTACAGAATAAACAGTCCAGAAAGAGACCAACCCATATATGGAAATACAGTATGTGATGGAAGTAGCACTGGAAAGGATGAACTGTCCAATAGAAGATGAGGAGGAAATTAGTTGTCCGTACAGTGGTAAATTGAACTTTATTCTTTATATTATACACAATAGTTAGTTCCAGATAGAGTAAATTCTAAATGTGAAAAGCAAACGTTAAAACTCTAAGGAGAGAATATAAGAGATTATCTTTGTGACTCTGGAGCAAAAAAAATTCTCTTCTTCCTCCCTCCCTCTCTCCTTCTCCATTTCCTTCCCTTTTTCCTCCTTTCTTTGCCTCTCTTTCCTTTCCCTCTTTCCTTCTTCCTGCTTTTCTTCCTGCCATACTTCCTTCCTTTTCTCTTCTGATTGTTTTATTTCCTTCTTGATTCATTCAGTATCTCCCCTAACATAGCTAAGGCAGGCTTTATTTATTTCATTTGTAAGAGTGCTGTCTGTCAGATTTGAATGAGTGTGCATGTGTATGCCTGTGTGTGTGCACGTACTAAAAGTGACTTTCCTTCTTCACATTTATTGTGTGATATGTACATAAGATTGTGTGAAATACATAAGCTATAATGGGTAATAATAAAATGAACACCTGTGAATTCACCACCCAATTTAAAAATAAGAACATTATTATTGCATTTACTTTGCATTCATATTACCTTGCCTTTCCTGAGAGATAACCATCATTTTTACATTTGTGTTTTGTTACACCCTTCCTTTTACTGTGTAGTTTTATCACATATGTATATAGCAGTAAACAATGGTTTCCTGTGGTTTGAGTTTTATAATAATGTGTCATCCTAAAAGACTGAATCCTAGACTGGTTGAAGGTGTTTTTATTGTTTTATTATACTATAATCAAAAAAGGGTTAGTATACACAGTATATTCAAGAACTTCTACAGTTCAGTAAGAAAAAAAATCAAACTATTTAGTAGAAAAAAAGGCCAGAGGTACACACATAATTTAGGGAAAAGGAGACACAAATAGCCAAGAAACGTGAAAAGATGCTTAACCTCCCTAGTAAGTTGGGGAAAAAGCACATTAAAACTAGGGGTTGGGGGCTTCCCTGGTGGTGCAGTGGTTGAGAGTTCGCCTGCCGATGCAGGGGACACGGGTTCGTGCCCCAGTCCGGGAGTATCCCACATGCCGCGGAGCGGCTGGGCCCGTGAGCCATGGCTGCTGAGCCTGCGCGTCCGGAGCCTGTGCTCCGCAACGGGAGAGGCCACAACAGTGAGAGGCCCGTGTACCGCAAAAAAAAAAAAAACAACTAGGGGTTGGGCCAACATCATTTTCAATGATGAAAAACTGAAACCATTTCTGCTAAGATCAGGAACAAGATAAGGTTGCCCACTCTCACCACTATTATTCAACATAGTTTTGGAAGCTTTAGCCACAGCAGTCAGAGAAGAAAAAGAATTAAAAGTAATCCAAATTGGAAAAGAAGAAGTAAAACTGTCACTGTTTGCAGATGACATGATACTATACATAGAGAATCCTGAAGATATTACCAGAAAACTACTAGAGCTAATCAATGAATTGGGTAAAGTAGCAGGATACAAAATTAATGCACAGAAATCTCGTGTTCCTATACACTAATGATGAAAAATCTGAAAGAGAAATTAAGGAAACACTCCCATTTACCATTGCAGCAAGAAGAATAAAACACTAGGAATAAACCTACCTAAGGAGACAAAAGACCTGTATGCAGAAAACTATAAGACACTGATGAAAGAAATTAACGATGATACAAACAGATGAAGAGATATACCATGTTCTTGGATTGGAAGAATTAACAGTCTGAAAATGACTATACTACCCAAAGCAATCTACAGATTCAGTGCAATCTCTATTAAACTACCAATGGCATTTTTCACAGAACTAGAACAAAAAATTTCACAATTTGTATGGAAACACAAAAGACCCCAAATAGTCAAAGCAGTCTTGAGAAAGAAAAACAGAGCTGGAGGAGTCAGGCTCCCTGTCTTCAGACTATACTACAAAGCTACAGTAATCAAGACAGTATGGTACTGGCACAAAAACAGAAATATAGATCAATGGAACAGGATAGAAAGCCCAGAGATAAACCCATGTGCATATGGTCACCTTATCTTTGATAAAGGAGACAAGAATATACAGTGGAGCAAAGACAACCTCTTCAATAAGTGGTGCTGGGAAAGCTGGACAGCTACATGTAAAAGAATGAAATTAGAACACTCCCTAACACCATACACAAAAATAAACTCAAAATGGATTAAAGACCTAAATGTACGGCCAGACACTATAAAACTCTTAGAGGAAAACATAGGCAAAACACTCTATGACATAAATCACAGCAAGATCCTTTTTGACTCACCTCCTAGAGAAATGGAAGTAAAAACAAAAGTAAGCAAATGGGACCTAATGAAACTTAAAAGCTTTTGCACAGCAAAGGAAACCATAAAGAAGACGAAAAGACAGCCCTCAGAATGGGAGAAAATAGTTGCAAACGAAGCAACTGACAAAGGATTAATCTCCAAAATATACAAGCAGCTCATGCAGCTCAATATCAAAAAATTAAACAACCCAATCCAAAAATGGGCAGAAGACCTAAATAGGCATTTCTCCAAAGAAGATATACAGATTGCCAACAAACACATGAAAGGATGCTCAACATCACTAATCATTAGAGAAATGCAAATCAAAACTACAATGAGGTATCACCTCACACCAGTCAGAATGGCCATCATCAAAAAATCTAGAAACAATAAATGCTGGAGAGGGTGTGGAGAAAAGGGAACATTCTTGCACTGCTGGTGGGAATGTGAATTGGTACAGCCACTATGGAGAACGGTATGGAGCTTCCTTAAAAAGCTACAAATAGAACTACCATACGACCCAGCAGTCCCACTACTGGGCATATACCCTGAGAAAACCATAATTCAAAAAGAGTCATGTACCAAAATGTTCATTGCAGCTCTATTTACATAGCCTGAAGATGGAAACAACCTAAGTGTCCGTCATTGGATGAATGGATAAAGAAGATGTGGTACATATCTACAATGGAATATTACTCAGCCATAAAAAGAAAAGAAATTGAGCTATTTGTATTGAGGTGAAGTGAAGTAAGTCAGAAAGAGAAAGACAAATACTGTATGCTAACACATATATATGGAATTTAAGAAAAAAAAATGTCATGAAGAACCTAGGGGTAAGACAGGAATAAAGGCACAGACCTATGAGAGAATGGACTTGAGGATATGGGGAGGTGGAAGGGTAAGCTGTGACAAAGCGAGAGAGAGGCATGGACATATATACACTACCAAACATAAAATAGATAGCTAGTGGGAAGCCGCCGCATAGCTCAGGGAGATCAGCTCGGTGCTTTGTGCCCGCCTGGAGGGGTGGGATAGGGAGGTTGGGAGGGAGGGAGACGCAAGAGGGAAGAGATATGGGAATATATATATATGTATAACTGATTCACTTTGTTATAAAGCAGAAACTAACACACCATTGTAAAGCAATTATACTCCAATAAAGATGTAAAAAGACAATCTACAACCAGTAAATGCTGGAGAGCATGTGGAGAAAAGGGAAGCCTTTTGCACTGTTGGTGGGAATGTAAATTGATACAGCCACTATGGAGAACAGTATGGAGGTTCCTTAAAAAACTAAAAATAGGGGCTTCCCTGGTGGCGCAGTGGTTGAGAGTCCGCCTACTGATGCATGGGACATGGGTTCGTGCCCCGGTCTGGGAAGATCCCACATGCCGCGGAGCGGCTAGGCCTGTGAGCCATGGCCGCTGAGCCTGTGCGTCCAGAGCCTGTGCTCCGCAGCGGGAAAGGCCACTGCAGTGAGAGGCCTGCGTACCACACACACACATAAAAAACCTAAAAACAGAACTAACATACGATGCAGCAATGCCACTACTGGGCCTATACCCTGAGAAAACCATAATTCAAAAAGAGTCATGTACCACAGTGTTCATTACAGCTCTGTTTACAATAGCCAGGACATGGAAGCAATCTAAGCATCCATTGACAGATGAATGGATAAAGATGTGGCACATATATACAATGGAATATTACTCAGCCATAAAAAGAAACGAAATTGTGTTATTTGTAGTGAGGTGGATGAACCTAGAGACTGTCATACAGCGTGAAATAAGTCAGAAGGAGAAAAACAAATACCGTATGCTAACACATGTATATGGAATTAAAAAAAAAAAAAGGTTCTGAAGAACCTAGTGGCAGGACAGGAATAAAGACACAGACGTAGAGAATGGACTTGAGGATACAGGGACGAAGTGAGAGAGTGGCATGGACATATATACACTACTAAATGTAAAACAGATAGCTAGTGGGAAACAGCCGCATAGCACAGGGAGATCAGCTTGGTGCTTTGTGTCCACCTGGAGGGGTGGGATAGGGAGGGTGGGAGGGAGAAGCAAGAGGGAGGAGATATAGGGATGTATGTATATGTATAGCTGATTCACTTTGTTATACAGCAGAAGCTAACACACCATTGTGAAGCAGTTTTACTCCAATAAAGATGTCAAAAAAAACCCCCACAAAACTAGGGGCTGGGGCCTTCCATGGTAGTCCAGTGGTTAAGACTCTGTGCTTCCACTGCAGGGGGCATGGATTTGACCCCTGGTCAGGGAAGATCTCACATGTCACGGGGCATGGCCAAAAAAAAAAAAAGTTCTGAGAATATATTCCAGGATGAATGTGGGCTTGTAGAGGTGATTCTGCTGGTTTGAAAACAGTTTCAGTCCCTACGTACCACTCACAATGCAGGCATATTTGCCAGACTTTGAGATCTTACTGTGTAAAGACTCATGGTGTCTTTGGAGTAACAGATCCTAAATGCAATCAAAATATTCAAAAAAAAACCCAAACCCCCAAAACTAGGGGCTATTATTTCACATCCATTGGACTGTCGTAAATTTAAAGAGTATTGGCAACTGTGTGATATAATAGGAAGAGAATTCTGATATGTTGTCGATAAAAGAGCTAAATACTACAACCGTCTTAGAGCACAGTTTGGTAATAGTAATATTGAGAATACAATCCTGTTCCTAACTAAAAACCTTATCGAGACCTTGTATCTGTACATGAAGACACATGTAGAAAGGTGTTCTTTATAATATTTTGTAATGGTGAAAATTGGTCACAGTCCCTAAATGCCCATAATCAGGCATGTTTAAATTATGGTGTGGTTCTCTAATAGCATACTGTACAGCAGTAAAGGAGCAAACCAGAGCAACATGAGTCAATGAGATTGACTCTCAAAAATGTACAGCAGAGTGAAACAATTCTTCGCCTGAAAATATGTGTAGTGTGATTCTATTTATGTAAAGGTTAAAAGAATATATGCTAGTATAATGCTGTATTGTTTAGGGATGTAGACATTTGTGGTAAAAGTTTAAAGAAGTGTAAGGCCTATATGCTTGACACTTAAGAAATATGCTTCTAAATAAATAACAAATGGTCAAAAAATCATAATGGAAACTAGAAAACATTATGAATTGAATGTTCATGAGAATACAACATAAATTGAAATTTGTGGGAAACAGCTAAAGAGTACCTAGGGGAAATGGGTAGCCTTCAGTGCTTACACTAAACAAGAAAAACTGCAAATTAAATAGCTAGGCATGCATCTCAATGAGTCAAACCAAAGATGGGAAATATTTCAATATTTGATTAAATAGAAAACAGATGTGTAACTTAGATACTATTATATTTACAAACCTCTGATGAGATTATCAGGAACGGGGGGCGGGGTGGGGGATAAAGAACAAATAACCAATATCAAGAATGAAAAAGGGGTCGTAACAAACAATATTTCTGAACCTGTCTCACTGATACTTTGGATTTCAAACCTTCACAGAGTCCACTAACATAGCATTCAGGCTTCCTACATCCGTAGAGAAAGTGCCCCACTGGACTCCTCCTTTTGGGTGGGGGAAGGGTTGGGGAGGAAGAGTTCCACTGATCTGAATCATTGGACAGTAGAGCAGAGGCCACACTCTTGGGCAAGAAAAGGATTTCTGGTTCAGTTTGAAGGATATCACTGCACCCATCAGTAAGGAGATGGGCAGGACCAGATGATTTCATGAGGAAGTTCTTCAAATTTTAGGAAACAGGTAATTCTATTTAAACTGTTCCATAAAATAGAAAAAGAAGGAAATCCGGTTCAGTATTATTTCTGTTAGTAAATAAACTGTTCTAAAACTTGTTAAATAGATAAATAGAAAATCATGGCCCTGTCTCATTTATTAATATTTACCATTGATTAATAATTAATAGCAAATAGAAGTGTATGCAAGAAATCTTAGAGCATTAGCAAATATAGTCAAGAGTAAATTAAAAGAATAATAAATCATGACTAATTTGACTTCCTCTAGGTATGGAAGATTTGTCTGTTCTTAGGAGATTATTAATACGTTGCTATTTTAAGAAGTCAAAGAAAGAAAACTTTGATTTTCTCATTAGATGTCAAGAAGGTATTTGTTTATTAAGAAGATATAAGTTCATTATTAATTCTTGGTTTATAAAAAAAACTTGGGTAAGTAGAAATAGATGAATGCCCCCTCCCCTTTTTCGTAAAGATGTGTTTCAAACCAAACCGTCTTGTTTTTTGATGAAACCCTTGAAGTATTCCCATTAACATTTAGGTGGAACAAAACAGAGATCCCCACTGTTGCTGTTATCTTTTAACTTTTCTTAAAAGTATTAATGCAATTTACTGAGAGAAATAAAACGTAAATAGGTAAATGTAGGGACAGTTATGTATAGTTGATCTCATTATATACTTAATTGACTGAAAAACTATAAAACAATATGAAAATTAATTAAGGTGACCCCCATACTGAACAGTCGGTTTTATCTATGCAGATAGTAACCATGAAGAAAAGCGGGAGTTCTGAGTTAAAATAACAAACTGAATGAGCACATCTAATTTTGCTCCCCACTGAACTCCACCAAAACTATGGCAAAGGGATTTTTTCAAAGCATAAACCCACAGGGACAAGGGGAACAACGGAGAAGACAGCACCAGTAAAACTGCAAGCAGTCTTGCCAGAGGATGAGTGGTACCCTACCCAGGAAAGCCAAATCCCAAGTCAGTGGGGGAGAACTGAGAATTTTCACCAGGCACGCCATAGAATCCTGAAAAGGCACAAAAGCAGGAAGAGCAGAGCAATGCATGATTCTGTCTCTGCAGTGCACCTGTTTACACATGCCAGGTACCCTGAGTGTGGTGAGCGCACTGTCTTCTAGGCTTTGCTTATGACTGCGCCCTCTGATTGCACCACAAGAGGCTCTTAACTTGTGAAAGGTGACCTGGAGACAAATTCATTTTTTCCTGGGAACCTTCTTTTAATAGTGACAATATTGTTCTTGCTCATGCAACTAGTTTTCTTCTTGTTGAGTTTTCAAAAGCCAAACTTTATATTGTTTGGGATACACACATAGGTGGTGGTAAAACTATAAAGAAAAGCAAGGGAATGATAACACAAAAGTCAGGATAGTGGCTGCCTGGGGGTGGGACACACTAGTTTTGGATGTAGTGGTTATTGATAAGGTTCTGTTTCTTAACTTGGTTACAGTTTACATATTTTTAAAAGTTACAATGAAGAAAACATCCAGCAACGACAAAACACCTCAAACCAGGAATATATTTAATAAATATTTAGGAGCATGTAAAGAAATCGTTAAAACTTTACTAAGGATATAAAGGGTACTTTGGGACTTCCTTGGCAGTCCAGTAGTTAGGACTTTGCACTTCCACCGTGGGTTCAATCCCTGGTCATTTGCATTGTGAATAGGAGTTTTCTTCCTGGAGGGAGAGGGAGGCATGACCAAAATGATACTAATATTTCCTCTAGAAAATGTGTAAGAAAAGGGAAGTAGGTATTACGAAAAAAGGGAATAGATATTTAGAATGTATCTGGAAGCTATGATAATCAGAATAATTTGTACTACAGAAGAAGGAGAGCAGTGGAATCAAACAGAGAATCCAGAAATAGACCTAAACACATGTGGGAATCCACTGTGAGAGCTTTGCCTGTCAGAGAAGGAAAGGAGGGCGTGTTTGGGGAAAATATCACCCAGATTCCTGCCTCAGCAAAAACATTGAGACAAATGATTGAAAAATACCCAATATATTGTTAAAAACTATGACAAAAAGCTTAAGAGCGCGCGGATTAATTTATGTTTCTGTTGTGATACTTTCTTTTCAAACAGATATAAAACCCAGATGCCATAGATGAAAAAAGTGGATATATGTATTTAAAATTCTGAGTGGAAAAATATTATAATCAAATCCAAAAGACAGATGACACACTGAGGAAAAATATGTGCACCACAAATGGAAACTTTCCTTTTATAAATGAAAAAGACCTTTTATAAATGAAAAGCCCATTACAGATAAGACACAGGATTTGAACAGGCACTTGGCAGAAAAATAAATATAAAAGGCCAGTAGACATAAAAAAGTGGTTACTTCTCTCATAATTAAAGAAATGTAAATAAAAGCAGTGGGATAGTATTTCTTCTCTCTCAGTTGGGCTGGTAATTTAGAAGTTTGGGACCAACTTGAGTGAAGGTGCGGGAAAGCAGGGTTGCTTTATAATTGATGGCAGTGTGAAGCGTACAGATCTGAAGAGCAATTGGGCACCATCTGTCAGCACTTTAAATATAATACTCTTTGGACTCAGCCATTCTACCAGTGGGAAACATAAAGGGATATTCCTCAAGTTTGCTAAGAAACACGTAAAACATGGTTTCCTGTAGCTTTGTTTGTAATAGGAAGAGAAACACAACAAAACCCCGTGGAGGTGGGGAACAGAGTTGAGGCTCAGTCCACACTCCTGGCCCGGCTCTCTGAACCGAGGATGTGTGGAGGGAGCCCCTGCCCCCAGTGCACCCGCCAGTATGGAGTGGTGTCTGGAGGCTCGTAGTACCAGCGTCAGGCTGCCAGCAGTAGCCAAGATTTCTGCCCAACTAAATGGAATTGAACCCCTGCAGAGCTCACCTTCCCTGCTGCCTTTTCCCATAAGGATTGTGTTGGAGGTAGTGAGAACAGTAGAATCTATTCTGGGAGAGCGGACCTCACAGTTTAGCTACAATACTACCTCACTGGCCTGGCGTCAGCAGTGAAGCCTTTGTCTTTGATGATGAAGATGGACCTGTTCGCCACGTGAACACCAAGAGCACAAGCTGAGCGCCCAGCTTAGCCGTGCGTTCCCAGAGTGTCACTGTACTGGTGTTCTCCCCAGACAGTGTTCCATTCCTGGCCACCATCTGTGAAGATGGCTCAGTTGCTGTGCCAGACCTGGCCTTTTGTAGGTGTTTAAAGCTGAACCCACAAAAACCCTGTTGAGAAATACTACTTGGTCGTAGCTCAGTCACTACTACTTTACTCTGGAGAGCTGAGGCTGGCAGGTTATCCACTATGTTGTGCCTCCAGCGTTTTCCCCACTCCCTGGTTGCAAATTATGGTATCTGAGACTAAATTAGTCCCCAGTGAGAATCCACTCCCTTTCCTCTCCCATCAGTACTGAGAGATGAATCTTTGCTATACTAGTTGTGTGCAGTTAACAGGCATGAGCTCTTGGCCTGGGGGACACTAGATTCTAGGGTGCTGTAATCACAAGGACACAAAACTTTATTCAAAGTGGAGATAGATAAATAGGAAGTTTTTGGTGGAGGGACAGAGGTGAAAAGAATTAAATCCCCTCTCACATCTTTCTTCTGCTCCCCCAAGTTAACAAAACATCTCTTTATTCTTTTCACATAGCTGTGCATTTGAAATTGGCTACGTCTGGGTAGGGTATGATAAAAGCAATTCTTCTACCACTAGGACTCTTAGAGACCGGAGCTCCTTTCTTTGTAGATTTTGGTTAATGTTCTTCATTATGGGAAATATTCCCATTCATGAAAATCTAATCACCTTAAAGTAGAACCTCACCAGAGACCTGCCCATCTCCTTACTGGTAGGTGCAGTGATATCTATTTTCTTACCTGGAAAAAGAGTGTGATCTGTGCCCTAGGCCTAATGATTAGTGCCCAGTCCATGTGGTCCTTCCTGCCCAACCCTTCCTGTCATCCAGAAGCAGGAGCCCTGTGGGTCCCTTTCACTGTGGTTGTAGGAAACCTGAGTTCTATGTTAGTGGACCCTCTGAAGACTTAAAAATCCCAAGTAGTAGTAGAAATTGGAATATTGGTTGATAAAATAAGAGTTTTGGGATTTGTTGGTCTTTTTGGGGGAAGGAAAGAAGATATGTGTCTTCTGGTATGGAAAGATCTAGTGCAGTTTTTCATTGATTAAAGACTGTGTAACAGTATTTATAATTACACAAAAAGGATATTATATTACAGCATTGATGTATGCATAAATAAGTCATAAGTGAGTATATTTCTTATGGAGAGGCATATGAGAAGGATAGCATGTTCTTTTTTTTTTTTCCTTTTTGTACTATTTGATTTTTTTCCTATTAGAGAATTGTACA
Organism: Lipotes vexillifer; assembly: GCF_000442215.2. NCBI lineage: Eukaryota > Metazoa > Chordata > Mammalia > Artiodactyla > Lipotidae > Lipotes > Lipotes vexillifer. Next base: position 2,969,122 of record NW_006784347.1, on the reverse strand, counting down.
TCTGCTTATTTTTATGAGTCTGGGTTTTCTGGGCTGTGGGATTATAGCTAACCATTCTTTGTTTTTGTCTTCCTAATTTTCAGTACTATATTTTTATCTTTTTTTGTTTATATTTTATAGTTGAGTGTAATTCTGTCTTTCTATCCATATATTCTTAGGTTACATAGAATGACATCAATTGAAAGAGAAGAAAAGGAGAAAGTCAAAAAAAAAGAGAAAAAACAAGAAGAGGAAGAAACAATGCAACAAGCTACATGGGTAAAATATACGTTTCCAGTTAAACATCAGGTAATTTTGGTATGATCTTTTAAATTGTGTTAGCCGTTTCTGAGACTTTGATTCTGCAGTTTTGAATACTTAGTAATTTTTGTTTACTTTTGACACACTTTTAATTAACGTAGTCGGAATGAAGTAATTCTTTCTGGCAATTTTATAAGCATAGGTTTATGTTAGTAGAATATAGGTGAGTCATTAGACCAATTTGTAGAAATTGTTATAAATGTAAAATTGTTTTATATTTTTCATATTAGAAAGGAATATTAAGTTTCTTCATAAATCTTTGATTCTCAGTGAAAATAAAATGGACTGGTAGATTAATTTGCCTGACCATTGATTTTATTTAGTAAAAATGTGCAAAACCACACGTGCTTTATAAAACATTCTCATTCTTGTTTAATCAGCATGTTTTCACTTACACCAGGTTTGGAAACAAAAAGGAGAGGAATACAGAGTAACAGGATATGGTGGTTGGAGCTGGATTAGTAAAACTCATGTTTATAGGTTTGTTCCTAAATTGCCAGGCAATACTAATGTGAATTACAGAAAGTCATTAGAAGAAAGTAAGTAATTTAAGCTGTTTTTCCTGCATAATTGTTTCTGATTTGTATTCTTATAAATTTGTATTACATTGACTATATTTTGGATGAAAGTGTTTTTCTGCACTTCTTACTAGAATGCAAAATTACTAATGTAGTTTAATAATTATAAACTAAAGTTTTTAAAATTACCTTTATTCATGGGATTTTGATATCTAGGATTTTAGCTTACAAAGATGATAGAATAGAACTTGTTAAAAGAAAGAAGGCCTCAGCTACCTAACTGTTTTTCTAAAATCTTAAATTCAGTACCGCCTGACTTCTTGAGGAAACACAGTCTGGTGACCTCAGCACTGTAACGTTTAACAAAACCAGAAAGAAAGCGATAGAGGCTTCCATAACACTATCACATAAAGGAGATAGTAACTCAGTTTATGCAACTGGCTAATGACTTTATTAATTTATTTTTTGGCTGCGTTTGGTCTTCGTTGCTGCACCTGAGCTTTCTCTAGTTGTGGCGAGTGGGGGCTACTCTTTGTTGCGGTGTGTGGGCTTCTCATTGTGGTGGCTTCTCTTGTTGTGGAGCACGGGCTGTAGGCGTGCGGGCTTCAGTAGTTGCGGCTCGCAGGCTCAGTAGTTGTGGCTTGTGGGCTCTAGAGCACAACCTCAGTAGTTGTGGTGCACGGGCGTAGTTGTTCTGCAGCCTGTGGGATCTTCCCGGACCAGGGCTCGAACCTGTGTCCCCTGCATTGGCAGGCGGATTCTTAACCACTCTGCCACCTGGGAAGTCCCAACTTTAGTGTTTAGAATCACAGAACTCTAGAGGTGAACTGCCCTTTTAGGAGGTAAATATTTTGAAACTCATGTTACATAAACAAATTATTTCATGAAGATGTTAAGTGCCATACTGAAGGTCACACAGATAGTGCTTCCGTTGCCCTTTTTGCACTCTACCATGTTGTCTCTCCTTTGTTATCTAAGCAATTTTCAAAAGCAGTTCTGTTCACTCTGCAGCGTATTTGCTAATTTGTGGTGTGATATGGTCTTTCCTGTGAAGCCCATGCTGTAGTGCCAAATAAGTGCTATGTACACACCTAGCTAACTGATTTGGCTTCCTTGTGAATGGTTCTCATGAAATCTGAACCAGTAGATTTTTGAAACTGTTAATGTGGGAAAGTTGTCACTGAATTACCTTTTAACAGAAAAAAACATGTATTTTATAGAGCTCACTGGAATTTATTTTATAGGGACTAGGAGTGTCTTGCATATAGCAGATGTTCAATAACTGTTTCTATTTGCTACATAGAAATATGCAATATTCATTTACATTATCTGATTATATTCAAGCTAAATGTCCATTATAATAAATTCTAAAAGATTGTTATAATTCTTATTACTATTTCATTGTTCCAGTTACCTGTGTAGCACTTAGAAAGAATTATAGAGAGCTTTTCTTTAATTGTGTTTGACCTATGTAATAAAATCCAGGTTATCAATATGCAAAATATTTAGGCTTTTGCAAATTTATTTTGTATCCACTTTCCTTAGCATGGGGTTTTCTATTGTCCAAATGCTTGGCCTTTATCTAGCAGGTACCAAGTTGGTCTTGGAGCATCTTTTGAGTCTTTTCCACCCATTTGGTAGCAGGGAAGAAACCAGTAGTAAATCAGGTCCAAACAAGGCTACACATTGCATTTGGTTATTTCTCTTTTCTGTGATACAGACTTAACTATTCTTAACTTGGATTCTGTAGATAAACTTCAAATGTATTCAAGAATCCATTGAAATTTATTACAAAAGTTTGTGTATGTACTTTTTTTCTGGGTAGGGGATCATAGCATTTACCCAATTCTAATATGGTTCTGTAATACAAAGTATGTTAGAAACCACTGATACAGACTTCCTGAAGTCAGTGAACAGGTTGAAATAGTCTCATATTTGAAGGCTTCTGAAGTACATCTAAGCTGTAGTCATTACTTCTATGCTTTAGGTCAGCTGAGCATATAAGAAAGAATGTAATAGCTTCAACTTCTGTATTTTGGGTGTTTTGGATAAAAAAAAAGTATAAATTGCTGGAATATACTTGATAATTTCCACTAAACTAGGTGTATTAAAGTAAATTGCTAATATTTGACATACTTGTAATTATAACTATATACTTGGGGTTTTTTTTAGCTAAAAGTAATATGGATGAAAATATGGATGAATCAGATAGAAGAAAAAATCCACGAAGTCCAAAAAAAATAAAAACAGAGTCTGATTCTGAGAAAGGCGAGGTAAAAGATTCAGATACTACAAAAGGAGCAGACCAAAGTGACATGGACATTTCAAAGGTTACTGAGAAGAAGGACCAAGGTAAGGAGAGAAAAGTGTGGAGGGCAGCCTGGGGGTGATAAGAAAGCACTGGATCTAGTTCGCACAGCAGCAAAGGTACTGCACTGTCTCTTTTTGATAATAGCATTATTGAAACATGATTCATATGCCATATAACTCACCCACTTACAGTGTACAATTCAGTAGTTTTTACTATATTCACAGAGTTGTTTATCTATCACCATACTCCATTTTAGAACATTTTTCATCACCCCAAAAAGAAACCTCATACCCACTAGCAGTCAGTCCTCCCTAAATCCCCGTCTACTTTCTGTCTCTATGGATTTGCCTGTTTTGGACATTCCATATAAATGGAATCAGGTAGTATGTGGTCCTTTGTGTCTGGCTTCTTTCGCTTAGCGTGTTTTCAAAGTTCATCCATGTTGTAGCATGTATCAGTACTTCATTCCTTTTTATTTACAAATGATATTCTGTTGTATGGATACGTCATGTTGTGTTTATCCATTCATGGTGGACATTTGGGTGGTTTCTTTTTGGCTCTTAAGAATAATGGAAATATGAACATTCATATACAAGTTTTTATATGGACATATGTTTTCATTTCTCTTGGGTAAATACATAGGGGTGGAATTGCTGGATCAAGAGATAACTCTATGTTCAGCCTTTTGAGGAACTTACATTGACTTTTGTGAAAAGTTGTTTTTTTAAAAACTAGATAAGTTAGATAATGCATGAGGCTTAATATGTTTTATAACCATAAAATACTCTTCACAAAATCTTATGTGAAGGTACTGCTATATGCAATAGCTATCACATACTAAGTTATTTTTCCTTGTGGCATTCCATCATTTTTAGATACTAGGAATCAGAATATTTAAATATTTGGAATGTATGTGTTTTTTAACCTTTTATAAAGTTTAGCCCTCTCCATTGACCTATTTTAATCATATCTGGAACTTTTAAATATATAGCTATTTATAGTTAAGGTTTTGAGTAAAAATCAGAAAAATGGTACTTTTTGAAGTGAAAATATTATCATGAATTCCACATTTCAGACTAAAAATTACATTTATATAAATGTCTTTGTTTCACAGATGTAAAAGAAGTTTTAGACTCTGACAATGATAAATCCTTTAAGGAAGAACCGATGGAAATAGATGATGATGTGAAAACAGAGTCACATATAAATTGTCAGGAAAGTTCTCAAGTAGATGTGGTCAATGTCAGTGAGGGTTTTCATCTAAGGACTAGTTATAAAAAGAAAATCAAATCATCCAAACTAGATGGACTTCTTGAAAGGAGAATTAAACAGTTTACACTGGAAGAAAAACAACGCCACGAGAAAATGAAGTTGGAGGGTGGAATTAAGGGTATAGGAAAGACCTGCACAAGTTCTTCGAAAAGTCTGTCTGAATCACCAGTAATAACAAAAGTAAAAGAAGGGTGTCAAAGTGACTTGCTTACACAAGAACAGAGCCCTAATGCAAGTAACGATAAATCTGAAGACTTGATTCGGGGATGTTCACAAAATGATTCCTCGGTTCTTGGAATCAGTGATCCTGATCATACAACAAACAAACTTTATTCAAAAGATCAAATGCTAGATGATGCCTCCATTCAGAGCTCAGAGACAAACCGTCAGAAACAAAATTCTGTTCGAAATGACATAAATGCGAGTCTCTCTGACCCTGCCAGTAAAGGCCAGGAACCCAGTAAGATTAAAACAAAAGGAAGTGATTTTCTCATTGATGACGCTAAACTAGCCAGTGCAGATGAAATTGGTACTTTGATCTATAAGAATAAAAAACCACTCATGCAGGAAGATAATGACACCATTGTGTCTCCTTCCCAGAGCCCTTTACTTCCATCAGTACCTAAAAGTACTGATGAGAGAGATATCCCATCTCTGTCAAAAGCAATAGACTTTGAAGGAAAATTGGGATGTGATTCTGAATATAATAGCACTTTGGAAAATAGTTCTGATACTATGTCTATTCAAGACAGCAGTGAAGAAGATATGATTGTTCAGAATAGCAATGAAAGTATTTCTGAACAGTTAATAACTCAAGAACAAGGTAGTGAAGGCTTAGAACCATTGAAACATGAGTTTGTTTCAGATAAGACCACTGGAAACTGTGGCGACAGGCTGCAGGCTAAGGTAAATGAAGCAAATGGTAAAAAAACAAGTCAAGATCAGAAATTAGAGGAGAGACCACTTAATAAATGTATCGATCAAATCAATCTGAAAAGTGTCACTGACAAAAAGAATAATGAAAACCGAGAGTCTGAAAAGAAAGGACAGAAAGCAAGTACCTTTCAAATAAATGGAAAAGATAATAAACCTAATATATATTTGAAAGGTGAATGCTTGAAAGACATTTCTGAGAGTAAAGTAGGAAGTTGTGACATTGAACCAAAGGTTAATAATATAAATAAAATAATTCCTGAAAACGATATTAAGTCTTTAACTGTTAAAGAATCTGCTGTAAAGCCATTCATGAATGGTGATGTTATCATGGAAGATTTTAATGAAAAAAACAACTTGGAAACAAAATCATGTTTACTGAGGTCTTCGGATACTGAAGGTGACTACCAAGATCGCCTAGAGACCCTGCCGTCAACCAAAGAGTCTGAGGGTACCCAAGCTACCACGCCTCTGCCATCTTGTCCAGAAAGCAGTTCAGCCAATCAGGAAGAAGATATGGAAATTGAAACCTGCGAAGTTAAGAAAGTTACTTCGTCTCCTGTTACTTCTGGAGAGGACTCTAACTTCAGTAATGATTTTATTGATGAAAATGGCCCGCCCACCAACAAAGATGAAAATGTCAATGGAGAGTCTAAAAGAAAAACAATCATCACAGAAGTCACCACCATGACGTCCACAGTAGCCACAGAATCAAAAACCGTAATTAAGGTAGCAAAAGTTGATAAGCAGACTGTGGTCTCTTCCACAGAAAACTGTGCCAAGTCCACTGTCACAACCACCACTACAACAGTAACAAAGCTTTCCACGCCCTCCACAGGCAGCAGTGTGGACATAATCTCTGTGAAGGAGCAGAGCAAAACTGTGGTCACCACGACAGTGACAGACTCACTGACCACCGCAGGAGGCACTCTGGTAACATCTATGACCGTGAGCAAAGAATATTCCACAAGAGACAAAGTGAAACTCATGAAGTTTTCAAGACCCAAGAAGGCTCGTTCAGGTACAGCTCTGCCGTCGTACAGAAAGTTCATCACCAAGAGCAGCAAGAAGAGCATATTTGTTTTGCCCAATGATGACCTAAAAAAATTGGCCAGAAAAGGAGGAATCCGAGAAGTCCCTTATTTTAATTACAATGCAAAACCTGCCTTGGATATATGGCCATATCCTTCTCCTAGACCAACCTTTGGTATCACTTGGAGGTATGTACTTTAAAATGCATTTGGGGGAGGGAGAAAGTTTTTAAAGAATTATCTAATAAAAATATCTCATTTATGAGATAACAGAAATAAGACAGGGAAATATATATTTGATGGTCAAAGTTAGTAATGGAAGTAAGATACAGAGAGGTTTTAGCTCGGTCAGCTGGTGGGTACTAAAGTTTACTTAGGGGAAAATGCTTAAAGACTGAAAATGTAAGGGAATCCTTTAAAATGAAATTCAGCTTCACTTTTCACAAGACAAAAGAAATGTGTCAAACATAGTTGTTTTCGTGGTCTAAGCTCCCAAGTTATTGCCATGTGTTTGCTTTGGGAGTGAGATAATCACAGAATTGGATAATCACCAACTTTCTGGAATGTTTGTATTTTATTTCTATTAGGTAATTCATAAAAACATGAGACATAGGAAACGTGCCTGTAAATCACACAAGGTTCATCATAATGTAGAAATCTTCTTAATGTAATTTGTTTGCATGATAGGCATTTGTTTTGGAGTTCTCTGTTATTTATGTGAGAAAAGGTAGTCTGAGATTCCTTAGGGAGTTTCTTTAAACCCAGAAATAGTCTTAATTTAAAATTTTCTGGGCATTAAGCTTTGGGGATAAATTATAAGTACGTAGAGTTGGCAGTTGTAAGATCATGTAGTTTTAAATTGGGAAAGGATCTTAGAAATTCGTATCTTTTTTAGATGCATAATAATTTGCCTCTGGTCCCAGAGGGACTGAGTTAGGAATAGTGCCTGGTTTTCCTAAATCCCAGTCCAGTACTTCATCTTCTATATCACATTTCACGTATTTGTCCTTGCTTTGTGCTTTTCCATGTCCTTGTCTTTTTATCTTTTCACCCTTAAAATTGAAAAGGATGGAACATGAACATTGAAAACATAAGAGTTCTGTGGGACATGCTCAGAAACTAGGAACGGTCTTGTTTGCAGTGAGATTTCGCTAGGATCCTCAAGTTCATGATGTCAGCAGGTTCCTGAGCAGACTCCATTTCACTTTAGGCTTCATTTCTGTGTGTCTTTAGTATGGTTCCTTTAAGTTGAAATCATACTTTTCTTGTTTTCTTTATATTACAATTAGCTAGTATTAAAAAAAAACTGTAAATGAGTACTCTCTATAAAGGAATTAATTAATATGACCAGTCATAGTTGGTTTGACCAAGTTTTTAATAACTCATCTTTTGATTTGAATTAAAATATCATCACTCCATTACACATTCAATAGAGACAGCTGAAAAGTACAATTTCTCTGCAGGGCCTGCAATGAAGGATTTGCAGAATCCTGCAGGGAATCAAGGAACTCTTCATTACAGTTCATGGATTTGTAGGATTACTCTGCACTTTTCTGCTTTCTTCATTGAGAGCGGTCCCAAAATGTATCCTTGACTGTCCTGCAGGTAACTTCTTTCCCACTGGAAAAGTTACTATGTACAAATACTTTAATTAAAGTGACCTGGCAGTTGTGGAGGCCGACCTTTCTGCTCTTTTCTATTCTGTAAATGGAAGGTAGGCTTGACTGCGAAGCACTTTTCTCTGAACCAGTTCTGTTCACGTGTTGCCCAGGGCCCTTTTCTGCACGGCTGGGTTTCAGAAACCTTGTATTGTTATGTTTTAATATGCACTGGGGGCACAGTTTTTATCTGTTTAGTTAATTTCTCATTTTTTAATGGAAGGAGGTACCTTCCTGTATGTTTTAAACAGATACTGCCTTCAGATATATGCTAACGTCTTAATTTGCTGAAGTTGAGAGAAACATAATCCCTTCTATCTAACGGAGGCATGGGTAAAAATGTAAATTATTCTTGACTTTAGAATGCATTTTTTAAAAATGTATCGCTATAAAAACCATGCATGTGAAATGCATTTTTCTACTCACACTTGAGTAAAATATGTCTGATGCTTAGAGTAGGTGCTAAGAATGCCAAAGGCGCATGTTTGGTCTTTATTAAATTTAACTTTAAGGCTGAGCAGTATTGAAAAAGTGAAACTTGTCTCATTGACTCATTAGGGCCTCTTTTTCCCTCCATTCCCTTACTCCCTTTTCCCCAGGCCCTGATTCTGTGTTTCATGATCACTTTGAACCAGTAGTTTTCTCCATGGTGCTGTCAGAAGGATCCTCCTAAAATGCAGATCTATCCTGTGAATGTTCTGACTGAGCTGAGGAGGCATTTAAAGAGGATGTGTTAACCACCACAGGGCTGGGAAGGGGAAAGCGTTTGTCACCTGTCCACCACGTCTATGAGAAATACTCCCCTTTATAACCCATGCAAAACTGGCTACATTTCAGAGATCTCCTTATAGATGGCCGCTGATGCTCTTTAATCCTTCCATTTGGTGCAGCACATTTTGGCTTCTGCCTTCTCTCGTGCCAGCTTCATCTCTCGCTGCACCTTCACACCCCTTCCCTCCAGCCAAAGTACACCGGATGTGGTTTTCAGGAAGAAGTGTGTGCTTTTGCACACCTTCCTCCTCAGCACCTGTGTGCCCCCTTGCCTTTGGTCAGCCGCCCCCTCACCCTTGTCCTCTGAGACTCCAGCAAAGCTCTCATCCCCATCCCTGGGCCCAATCAGGTACCACTCCCTTGTGCTTTCCTCTGTTACAGCTCCTGAGGATGCAGGAAGACATTATAAATTCATTTCTGTGTCCCCAGCTCCTTTCACTTAGTTTAACACATAGAAGAAACTCAAGTATTTTTTGAATGAATAAATGAATGGACACGCTCTAATGCATGAGATGTGTTCCCCACCTGGTGTTGTTTCCATTGTAAAATAGAGATGCTTTCAAGTTGTTGTTTGTTGGGAGTGATTGGAGGAAGAAGAGAGAGAATGAGAAACAACTCTCTTTCCAAATAAATATTCATTTGTTTTCTCCCATGAGTCCAAAGTTCCCTAGGCATTTCTTTAGGGTGTGTGATCTGAAAGTGACAGACACTTTCCCCCCTCTCAGGACATCCTTGCACTGATTAACATTTGCCCTCTAATTTAAGAACCCTCTGTCCAGGTCAGAGGATTCACAGGGTGATAGCACAACAAAGAAAATAATGGTGTCACAGCTGGAGAGGGGAAATTAAGAAGTTGCAGCAACTTTTTGGCTAGAGCTTTCTCTTTCTCACGTTGTTTGCTTTTCTAACTTAACGTTAAGAATAGAAAGCATTGCTTTTCAAATATAAATTGTCTGAGACTTACCTTGTATACCTCTATTAGAGGAGGAAATTA
>NW_006784347.1:2953369-2959324 GCF_000442215.2 Lipotes vexillifer | reverse complement strand
CCCTACAGTACAATCAATCAGTATATTCATTTAAGTATGTGGAAACGTCAATAAAATATTTAATTATACAAAACCACTAATAGAGAATTGACAGCCTAGGCCTGCTTTAAAATGTTCTATGGTTAACTCCATTTTAAGACATGATATTCATTGCAGTTGTAAATTCATTCTGAAATGTGTTTTTAATATTATTTTTAAAAGAATATCTAAAATGTTCAATAACTTTGTATACAGTATTTAGAAGAAACCTGAACACAAAGATTCCTTTGTCTCCTGACTAGTAACTAACATAGTAATGTCCTTTTTTATTATTCATTGTATCATAGGATTCTAAAACTACACTAATGTTGTTAAAGTAACGTTAGTATTAGCAGCATTCATCATCCAGTACTTTGTGTTTTGCAGAACCACCATTTCAGTACAAAATTTCTGTCCATCTGGAAAGGTCTTACTGGATTTGTGAGGTCTTTTTGTTTTGCTTTTTGAGAAAATTGAAACATTTTCAGTTTGTTTCACCAAAAATCAGTTAAGATTTTATTCTTCAGATCACTTATCACATTGTCACACAGTTATTTATTTCTCCATATATGCTCTCATTCATAATTTTTCTAACACATATTTTAGAATTAGGCTAAATTTATAAAATCTTTGTAAATTGTTGCCATATCAGTCTTACAATGAAACATGCTTTGTTTTACATATTTATATGGCATTTGAGGTAACTACAGCCCCTTTGTGAACTGTTAGATGCATGTCATGCCTGGGAACAAAAAAGTTCTTTTATTAAGGGACATATAATAACCAAAGTGCTTATAAAGCCATATGATAAATATTGAAGTCACAATGAGGACAAAAAACAATCCTTCAGTTTAGTAGAGAGAGAGAGAGAGAGAGAGAGAATGTGTGTGTGTGTGTGTGTGTGTGTGTGTGTGTATACATACATCGTTTTTCTTGGGTTTTTCTTTCAGGTATAGACTTCAGACTGTGAAGTCCTTAGCTGGAGTGAGTCTTATGTTGCGGTTACTGTGGGCAAGTCTGAGATGGGATGACATGGCAGCCAAGGCTCCTCCAGGAGGAGGGACTACACGGACAGGTAGCGGTTTTTTTATTTTCGAATTTAAGTTTAAAAGAGAAAAATCTCTTGACAGTTCACTTCATTTTAAGCATGTCTGTTATTTATTAAAATATAGTGCTAGTATTTTAAAAACAAGGCTTTGGTCAAGTTTAGCAACACATGCTATAAAATCCTGGGGGCCGGGCAGGGGGGTTTCACATTATAAGGGTAGTCACTAATGTGTGAACCAGTGTGAATTTTTAAAAGATATTTCTTACCGCACAGTATAAATCATTTAAATTGGGACATCTGGAACCCTGTGCTTGCTGCTGCTCTACTAGGGTTTTTATTATTTTGACCGAATTTTGCCACCAGGAACTAAGCTGTGCCCAAACAGCATTTTGCTCAGTTGAGAAATTTTCAGTGACGAAGAAACTCAGTATTGTTGCAATCTAGTGATGGTCCTGCAGCTGTTCATTAAGCAAATGTTTCCAAAGGTTTAGTCTTTTTTTTTGTTTGTTTTTGTTTTTACGGTAAGCGGGCCTCTCCTGTTGCGGAGCACAGGCTCCGGACGCACAGGCTCAGCGGCCATGGCTCACGGGCCCAGCCGCTCCACGGCATGTGGGATCCTCCCGGACCGGGGCACGATCCCGTATCCCCTGCATTGGCAGGCGGACTCTCAACCACTGCACCACCAGGGAAGCCCCTAGTCTCTTTTTTAAAGTACCAGATGTTGTACCTTTTTATTCTCTGAATATTTTGGGTGGTTATTAATACTATGTGAATTAAATCACCATAGAAACATCTGAAACTGAAATCACAACAACAGAAATAATTAAGAGGCGAGATGTTGGTCCTTATGGCATTCGATCTGAATATTGTATCAGGAAAATCATCTGCCCCATTGGAGTTCCAGAAGCACCAAAAGGTAAGGAGTAGAAAGAATTCTTTTCTTTTATTATTTACCTGTTAGCCATATCTTTTATGAATTGAAGTTTGATTATAATTGTTTCTTTAACTCTTTATTCAACTTTTGAAAAAAATACTTTTTCATCACAAACTATTCTGTTTTCAAAATGATATTTAATCAGTAAACATAGCAAAATTCCACGAGACACACAGTGATGCCTACAGTCATGGTACCAGGCAGAGGAGGGGTACAAATACCTCTTTTATCAGTAATTAAAGATATGGAGCAGTGGTTGACACCAGACCGTCAGCTCCAAGACTCAAGCCTTTGAGTCTGTCTGGTTGTAGTCCTGGAACCCGCTGTAGAATCTGACACATAAGTGGTCAGTGAAGATTTGTTGACTCAAGGGTTCAAGCTATTGTGTAATACTTCAGGGCTCAGGGTAGAAGTAACCTAAGAGGCGTAAAGAGTTACTCAGGAAACATTTATAGACACCTACATGATAGGCCTTAGGTGGCAAATACATAGAACAGTGGGATCCAGCCCCTATTCTAAAGGAAGCAAAGAAAAGGTATAATAATTCTGTACTTGAGAATCAAAATTATTAACACTAAGAAGGGTCCAGTAAGGTGTCCAGATTCAAGATATATAATTAGACAAAAATAAATAATTTTATTTGACATGTGTAGTAAAAATACTTAGGGGAACAACTATGAAGAAACGTGTAAAAAGAAGATGCTGTCTATAAATAGAAGCTTACTATTTTATAGAAGTTAATTGTCCCCAGATGGATAAATTTAATTTTTTGAATCTTGATTGAATCAACTCAAAAGCTCATCTTGGAGAATAAATGAGAATGGCTTTTTTGAAAAGAGTAACAATAAGGGGGTAGCTGTCCTAATAGATGATGAAATATTAGTATAATTAAAACAATGTCCTGGAACAGGAATAGACAGCTCAGTTGATAGGCAAAGACACACAGATGGAAGAAGGCGTTCCTGACCAGTTGTCAGTCTTGACTCCACAGCCGTTGATGCAAACCACTGCTATCTCCTTGAATCACTTTTCTTTTCTTGTATCACTTCATACAGTCCAGGTCCTGCTGCTGTTTCAGTTTCCTTCTGTTGCTTGCCTGTGATTCTACTGCTTCCCTCTTTCCTGAGCATCTGGGAAGGTTCAATGCTTGTCTGTCCCTACTTTTTATTTTTAGAATCTTATCACTGGAGATTATATCTATTCTTAATAGTTTCCGATCCCTCCTTTACATTAGTAAGTCTCCAGTCCCTCTTCTCGGTGCCCTGATAGGGAAATACAGATCCCCAGAGTTGTACATTTCAAGGACACCCAGCCCAGCTGGGAGGTACACTCTACGCTTCTTGAAGAAGGTTGTAGCCATGTTGCGGTCTGAAGGCTGAACTAGGCACCAGTCAAATGAGGGGGAAGGAGGCTAGGAGTAGTGTTCCAAGCAGAGGGAACAGGCTGTGTAAAGGTTAATAGGGCTTTTATATCAGGGGCCAGCAAACCATGAGCTTTGACCCGCCATCTGCTTTTGTTAATAAAGTTTGATTGGAACACAGCCACATTTTCTGACTTATGTATTGTCTTTGGCTCCTTTTATGATACAGAGTTGAGGAGTTGTAGTAGAGACCATCTGGCCTGCATAGTCTAAAGTATTTACCATCTGGCCCTTTAAGAAAATGTTTGCCAATCCCTGCTTTTCATGATATAAGAGAAGATGCCAGAAGTACTATAATTTAGAAGCTATATTGCTTAAAATACTCCGATTGCTTTTCCAAAGAAACACCTACGCCACAGAGGAAAGGCCTTCGATCGAGTGCATTGCGGCCAAAGAGACCAGAAACGCCCAAGCAAACTGGCCCTGTTATTATTGAAACCTGGGTAGCAGAGGAAGAGTTGGAATTATGGGAGATCAGGGCGTTTGCTGAGAGGTAAGGAAATGGTTTATATGTGATCAGATGCTGAAGAATTTTATCACTTCAGAATTAAAGAATTACCCCTTTAATAGTTTATTCGGTATGTCCTAATTTTGCTCCACCTTTTGATTCTCTAGCTGTGTATCGTTTATTAATGTCCTCTTTCTAATTTTTATGAGTTATTATCTACTTGTCAATTTTGAATTACCTTAATTTAAATGTTTTATTTTTAAATTGAAATAATTTTATACTTTTTGTATGATGTGGAACTTAACCAGATTTCACTTAATATTAGATGCCAGATGCCTAGTAGGATACAGGCATACTCATTTTATCACGCTTCGCAAATACTGCGTTTTTTACAAGCTGAAGACTTGTGGCAACTCTGCATTGAGAAAGTCTATAGGCACCATTTCCCCAACAGCATTTGCTTACTTTGTGTCTCTGTGTCACACTTTGGTAATTCTCACAGTATTTCAAAACTTTTCATTATTATTATATTTGTTATGATGATCTATGATGAGTGATCTTTGATGTTACTACTACGGCTCACTGAAAGCTCAGATGATTATTAGCATTTTTTAGCAATAAGGTATTTTTTAAATTAAGGTATGTACTTTTTTAGACATAATGTTATTGCACACTTAGTAGACTACAGTATAGTGTAAACATCACTTTTATATGCACTGGGAAACCAGAAAAATCATGTGACTCACTTTATTGCGACATTTGCTTTATTGCAGTGATCTGGAACCAAACCCACAATATCTATGAGGTATGCCTGTAGTTTCTGATAAATTCCTCCTTTCTTTCCCTGCAGAGTGGAGAAAGAAAAGGCACAAGCAGTTGAGCAACAGGCTAAGGTTAGTGAACAGAAGAAGGCAGAGGACTTCAAGGCCCAAATGGAGGCTCACCTCAGACAGCAGCGATTGGCTGCCCAGCAGGTGGGGGAGTTGGTACCAGTCCCACCTGGCAGCGAATTGACATTTTTAGCCAAATTCGTGCACACTAAAAGCACAGTAATTTTATATTCATGTGGTTTTATTTTTATGTGTATCTCATATATATCTTAATTTCAGTACTTGAAAATAGCTCTGTGGATATACCAAGCTTTGGTTTTGCAAAAAGTGTACACATTTGAAGAACAATGTTTGAAGTATAATTTCTCTTATTTATTATATTTATAATTCAAAGGGTAGTTTCTAAAGATAATTTTTTCCTGTAAAATTCCAGTCCGTAAAATCTCTGTAGTCTATGAAAAAGTGAGTTCTACTAAAAAGTATAAGAGTTTGTTGTAATTGGTGGTCATCAGGCTACAGTGGTCTCTTAGTATTTCCATACTGTGATGTATCATATGTGCCTGACTATTTAGGGACCCAAATAAAAGATAATTACCCCTTCCTTCTGATAAGAAGATACTATGAAAATTTTTAGCCAAACTTGAATATATAAACTTTCAGGATATTGATAAAATAGAAATAGATAAAATAGGTATCATTAACTTAGTTACACATAACTTACTTAAAAATTACATATTACATAAATAAATCAGATTCATTTCCTCATGTTTTACCTTTTTCCTCATATTTTGTAAAATATTTTTTCAAGTTCTTGTATATTTTACAGTGGTTTACTATAGGTCATCTTCACTTAGATCAAAGTTTGAGATAACAGCACTTCTGGATTTTGTCATGTCTATCTCTCCACTCATAGAAAGACTGGCTAGTTGTTTTGTTTTTCATTTTATGGATATGTTTTGTCACCTCTACAATGTAACCCAAGGTATTACTTTTTTGGGGTGCCAGGGGGTCAATTTCTTTAATTTGATAATGAGCTTTTCTCTGGCAGTTGAAAGTCAGAACCTGAACTTGGTGATGTATTACCTCTCTAAGTCCCCCAAGAACATTGTATTCTTTGCTTTTCCTATGTGTGTCAGTTTCTGAGGTGATGGACATCCACCTGTATATAGCTTAATTGAACAGAGCAGTATATACTTAATCTATATATTACTTCAAAATTTTTATTTAGGGGCTTCCCTGGTGGTGCAGTGGTTGACA
>NW_006784347.1:2943969-2952905 GCF_000442215.2 Lipotes vexillifer | reverse complement strand
AAAAAAATATATATATATATATATATATATATATATATATATATATGTTTTCCAAATTTAGCAATGAAGATGATCGAAACTTTTTTTTCCATGCAAAAATTGAGAAATAATGACAGCTAGAGTTTAATGACAAACTTGCCTTTTTGAACATGTATACAAACCCAGCAGATTTTGTGAACATGTCAAACCTGTGATTTTTTTCCCCCCTGTAATTTAAAAAAAATTTTTATACAATTTTTAAAGGTTGTACTCCATTTACAGTTATTACAAAATATTGGCTATATTTCCCATAGTCAACATTTCCAATTTTTGAAGGCATAGCCCCAGAAAATAACTATGTGTTTAGTTGTTTTGTTTTTCTTGCCTCCTTTTTTTTTTAAACTGATCCAATTGGATGACATTTCCAAGAATCCAAAACTAAGCTCCTTTTCTTCTTTTTTTTAAAATATAAATTTATTTATTTATTTATTTTTGGCTGCGTTGGGTCTTTGTTGCTGCGTGCAGGTTTTCTCTACTTGCGGCTAGTGGGGGCTACTCTTCGTTGCGGTGCGCGGGCTTCTCATTGCGGTGGCTTCTCTTGTTGCGGAGCACGGGCTCTAGGCGCACGGGCTTCAGTAGTTGTGGCTTGTGGGCTCTAGAGTGCAGGCTCAGTGGTTGTGGCGCACGGGCTTAGTTGCTCCGCTAGTTGCTCCGCAGCATGTGGGTTCTTCCCAGACCAGGGCTCGAACCCGTGTCCCCTGCATTGGCAGGCAGATTCTCAACCACTGCGCCACCAGGGAAGCCCTCATTTTCTTCTGAGGAATGAGAAATTATGTAAAATACCTCACATTATTTTAAGGCATAGAGGACATATACAAAAGTAACAGTAAAAAGACTAGGTATGCTGTCTTTGGTGAGCAGTGTTTGATGGCAAGAAATAGTTCAGCATTGGAATTTGATCTTCGTACACAACTCAGCTCCAGCATTTGGGCTAGTTTTACAACCTCTCTAAGTCTCAGTTTCCTCATCTTTAAATCACAGTACCAGCAACTTTATTGGGTTGGTCCAAGCATTAAATAAGATAATGAAGGGTAAAGGGTTTGCCACCAGGTTTGTAGTCCGTGCCAGCTGTAGGTTTTCTTTGTTTGTTTGTTTGTTTTAACATCTTTATTGGAGTATAATTGCTTTACAATGGTGTGTTAGTTTCTGCTTTATAACAAAGTGAACCAGCTGTACATATACATATATCCCCATATCTCCTCCCTCTTGCGTCTCCCTCCCACCCTCCCTGTCACACCCCTCTAGGTGGTCACAAAGCACTGAGCTGATCTCCCTGTGCTGTGTGGCTGCTTCCCACTAGCTATCTGTTTTACACTTGGTAGTGTATGTATGTCCATGCCACTCTCTCACTTCATCCCAGCTTACCCTTCCCCCTCCCCGTGTCCTCAAGTCCATTCTCTATGTCTGCATCTTTATTCCTGTCCTTCCCCTAGGTTCTTCAGAAGCAGGAAAACTGGACAGCTACATGTACAAGAATGAAATTAGAACACTCCCTAACACCATACACAAAAATAAACTCAAAATGGATTAAAGACCTAAATGTAAAGCCAGACACTATAAAACTCTTAGAGGAAAACATAGGCAGAACACCCTGTGACATAAATCACAGCAGGATCCTTTTTGACCCACCTCCTAGAGAAATGGAAATAAAAGCAAAAATAAACAAATGAGACCTAATGAAACTTAAAAGCTTTTGCACAGCAAAGGAAACCATAAACAAGGCGAAAAGACAACCCTCAGAATGGGAGAAAATAGTTGCAAACGAAGCAACTGACAAAGGATTAATCTCCAAAATTTACAAGCAGCTCATGCAGCTCAATATCAAAAAAATAAACAACCCAATCCAAAAATGGGCAGAAGACCTAAATAGACATTTCTCCAAAGAAGATATACAGATTGCCAACAAACACATGAAAGGATGCTCAACATCACTAATCATTAGAGAAATGCAAATCAAAACTACAATGAGGTATCACCTCACACCAGTCAGAATGGCCATCATCAAAAAATCTAGAAACAATAAATGCTGGAGAGGGTGTGGAGAAAAGGGAACACTCTTGCACTGCTGATGGGAATGTGAATTGGTACAGCCACTGTGGAGGACAGTATGGACGTTCCTTAAAAAAGTAAAAATAGAACTACCATACGACCCAGCAATCCCACTACTGGGCATATACACTGAGGAAACCATAATTCAAAAAGATCGAGTTGTAGTTTGTTTTTTTTTTTCTGCGGTACGCGGGCCTCTCACTGTTGTGACCTGTCCCGTTGCGGAGCACAGGCTCCGGACATGCAGGCTCAGCGGCCATGGCTGACAGGCCCAGCCGCTCCACGGCATGTGGGATCTTCCCGGACTGGGGCACGAACCCGTGTCCCCTGCATTGGCAGGCGGACTCTCAACCACTGTGCCACCAGGGAAGCCCTCGAGTTGTAGTTTTTACATGTGTAAACTTAAACTGTCATGTCGATAAGCTGTCAGGAAAAGGCAGCAATCTCTGGGAAAAGAAACGCAAATCGTCTTTAATGACACTGTAGTCTGAAAGATCCGATTATACCGTTCTGTATAAAATAGTCTAAAGGATTTTTCTGTAAAAATACTTGAACTGAAAAATATAAATCTAGTAAAATTATTCATTATTTTCAGCTTGTTTGATTGCAGGTTTGCCAACCTGAATAGTGATACTTAAATATTGACATGTTCTTTATGATTGGGTAAATTAACATGACAGGTCCCATCATTTGCTGTCTGTCTGTTCTAAACCCCACCGCTGAATCTCAAGGTATCCCTCTCTCCAGTAAGATCACCCACGTCTCTTGCACTTTCAGTCTGAAAGCTTGGACCTTTGCACATACTGGAAAAACTTGATCATTTCAAATTTCTGTTACTAAAAACTTACTGCTTTTAATAAAGTATATGTGATTTAGAGTCATAAAAATGTTGCCTTCCTTGAGAAATGAAATTCAAGTGTAAATTTGTATGGGCACATTTTCAGAAGTTAAATATTTTAGAAATTTGGTGCACTTTCTTAGATTGAGAGGAATTGTGGCTGGACTTCATGCAGAATGGTCTTTTTATTTGGAACGGTTTTGGTTCATGATTTCTCTCCCTGACTTTTCTAGAAACGATTGGAACAGCAGAAACCTACAGTAATTGCAGCTTCCACTACTTCCCCAGCAAACAGTACAACTAGTACCATCTCTCCAGCACAGAAAGTTATGGTGGCCCCCATAAGTGGCTCAGTTACAACTGGCACTAAAATGGTACTAACTACTAAAGTTGGATCTCCAGCTACAGTAACATTCCAGCAGAACAAGAACTTTCATCAGACCTTTGCTACCTGGGTTAAGCAAGGCCAGTCAAATTCAGGTACACAACTGTGATTAAATAAAAGATTGCTTTCATTCAAGAAAAAGAAATGTCAGTCCTTTACCTACTGAAATGAAATGTTTCTTTAGAAAATTATTTTTCTTCTGCAGCTGATTGAGCAGACAAACTGTAACAGTAGGTTTGTTACAGATGATATTCATAATATTACATTAGCGAAACTCCTCTCTTACATTATTTCACTTTCAGCATTTACATGGTTCACTTACTTTGAGTGGAGAGGAATGTTTTTCTTAAAAATACAAAATGAGCCACATTTCATGCATTGGTGCCTTCCTAGAAGTCACTACGTTGCTGGTTATTTTAAATCTGAAGCTTATTAAATGTCTTATACCCCATTAGCCACCAGCACAGCTGCCACATCTGCTACAACCATTGCCAGCACAGGTCAGACGTTCCAAATTACAGGCAATCCAGTCACTATGGCAGGAAAAGTAATTACCAAACTGCCACTTCCTGCAAACAGCAAGATTGTCGCTGTAAATGTGCCAGCAACGCAAGGAGGTAAGGGAGATGTGAAGAGTTTTAATTCACATTTGCCAGATCATACTGTTGCCATTATTTTTCATTTCCTTTTCACTGATTTCAGTCTTCGGATCTCACATTTTATGTAGCCCACTATAAACCCCCGCCACACCTGGTTTGTCCTCAGGAACCAAGCAATACCTGATGTTTTATGAAAGGGGCAGTTATCAATTACTTCTTCATCTTTTTTTCAAGGCGTTGTTCAAGTACAGCAGAAAGTCCTGGGTATCATTCCATCCAGTACAGGTACAAGTCAGCAAACCTTTACTTCATTCCAGCCCAGGGCAGCAACAGTCACGATTAGGCCCAATACCTCAAGCTCTGGAGGAACCGCAAGCACTTCCCAAGTAAGAGTTCTTTACAGGTTTGTTTGGTGTTAACCACATTGGTTGAAGTTTTTTGAATGGCCTCTTCCAGGATTAATCCAGCTTCTAATTTTTCTTTACCTTTCACTTAATCTGTGACAAAGTACTGATTTTTAAAAAAATCTGTTACTTATATTTCAAGTGAACTGTTAATTTTTAACACTTAGTTAATAGCACATTAGCATAGTTTATGAATCATAAGAATTGCTTTCCAGTATTTTACAAAGAAAATGTCTTTATTGAAAACAATGGGCAATACTGGATCACCCAGGAAAACGACGTGCTGTGCAGCTAAGTAGTAGAGTGAAAACATAACCCACAGCATTAACTAGTCTATCAGCTGATATGCACTCATATTAGATACGTCATTTCCTTGGCACTAGTATTATGGAAAAAGTTTAATGTTTTGCAGACTTGAGAATGTTCTAAACCTAACACTGAAAATAATATGCTGTGTAGTCTCTCCTTTAAATTATGAAAGAACTTCTGGTCTCTGATCTTGCCCCTGTGTACTCCAGGTTACAGATAAGGATTGGAGCTCAGGGAAAATAGGACTCATCATTTTCCTGTGAGCAACTGTGGTGGTTATAGAGCAGAGCTTTCTTGGGTCTTGTATCCTTCCTTTTAGTCTGTAGGCTATTCTTGGTATCAGTGACAAGGAATTTCATGCGATCTCATTTAAATTAGATTTTCTCCCCTCAAAGTTCTATCTTTATTCTGATGCTTAATATAATTTAATATGTAATGTCCAAGAGTTTCTGTAATTTCTGTAGATATGTTTATCAATATGGAATGTTTAGAGATCTCTGTTCTAAGTCCATCATGCTTTAGTCTTTTAAAAACATTTTAATTTGTTGTCCTTTGTGTTATTTGTAGGTAATCACAGGGCCTCAGATCCGCCCTGGTATGACGGTGATTAGAACACCACTCCAACAGTCAACACTAGGAAAGGCAATTATTCGAACACCTGTGATGGTACAGCCAGGTATTCATCCATACAGTATTATCATTTTACATCTAAAGAGTCAGTCTAGGAAATCTATAATATTCGGTATTTGGCACTCTGCATACTGGAAAATACCAATATGAATTTAAGATTTCGAAGCATACTAAATTTCTGATTCATCATGGGATACACCCATAAGATTTTGTTTCATTTCTGGCATTGTCAATAAGAGAAAAGCAGGTCCAAGTATGCTTGTTAAAAATGTTCTTAAAACCTCTAGTAAATGGGATATATACATTCAGATCATTGGAGTAAAGAGAATGAGCAAAGAAAACAGTCTGTGTGGCAAAAGATAAAATCAAGGAAATGGCTAAGAAGCATTTAAATGGAAAGCATAAAACAAAATTACAGAGGCAGTGCCTGCCCTTTTTAATGTAAATAAGTTAAAGCTCCCATATTAAAAGTTGAAGCCTGTAAAGATTGAGTGAAAAAAGAAATCGAACTGTGCATTTATGAGAAACATTCCTAAAAGCAAATTACCACAGAAGGTAAAACATAAAAAGATGGTCAAAGACACATGAAATAAAGGACAAAAAAAGAAAGAAAGAAGGGATAGGCAGAGGGAAGACATGCATAATCCTACTAATATTGAACAGAGTCGAATTCAGTATTTTAAAGAAACAATAACTAGGACAAAGAAAGTCACTTTATATTTGGCTTAAAGATATAGATTGCAGTGAAGGTACAGTCTTGGCTCTCTAAATAGGATGTCATTGAAGTGTATAAAGCAAAAGCTATTTGAAATCAAGGAGGGATTAGCAGAAGCATAGTAGACCAGAAACAGACTGTATCAACTTTTGTACCTTTAGGAATACACATTAGTTTTAAATATTTATGAGCTATTTGTATGAAAATGGTCTTATAATGAGCCACAGGTAAAACCTTGATGAATTCCAAAAAGTAGAATGTGTATAGGCTACATTTTTTATAGTAAAGCTAGAAATTAACATTAAGGTATTATACTAAGAACGCTTACTTGCTTGGAATTTAAAAACGTATGTTCTCAAAAGTAACTTTTATGTTAAAGAAACATCAAATGTGTCATCACAAATAGATTATCAAGTAGCAGCTAAGCCAGGCTGCAAAGCTGAACTGAGAGGCAAATTCATTCATTCAACAAATATTTTTGAGCACCTACTCTAGGCAGTTGAAACACATTGGTGAACAAAACAGGCAAAAAAAAAAAACCCGTATTAAATCTTAACCAGAAGTTGGAAAAATATATAAAACAAGTCTTAAATGAAAACAGGAAGAAGGAAGTAAAGTATAAGTAATGATTATAAGACAGAAAAGGCAAATATTAAACCATTTTTTTTTGTAAGTCTAGAGAAAGGGGAACAAAATGCTAGTTTACAAAAAGTAGGAATGAGAAAGTGCAATAAAAATAGAAGGAACTAAATCTGTTTGGCTAACAAGGCATAATTATATACTATGCTTATAAATTTCAGGTCTTAATGACTCACATCAAGGAAAGAAACTTGGAAAGTTGCCATAGTATTACCTACAAAAAAGAATTCCAGACCTCATGGTTTTATGGATAAAATTCTTCGAAATGGTTAGGAAACAATTTCCTTCTTATAAAAAATAGTTGCAGGCCATAAGGGGAAAGGGGTAGATAAATTCTTTCCCATTCATTTTACAAATTTAGCATAATTCTAATATGAAGCATAGCATAGTATTTTTTTAAAGGAAATATCCTAATGCCTAAGCAAAATTTACCCCAGAGAAGAAAGTATGATTCCTTATTTCAGTTAATGCTACAGAGACAATTGGTAAAATTCAGTATCTATTCATGTTTAAAAGTAGCTGTCAGTTAGGCAGGCAACTAAAAGGAAAGATAAAACTAATGTAAAGAAGAAAAGTTTATGGATGATAAATGGTAATATACTTAGACTTGCATATGTGAATATATAGCTTCACATATGAGTGTGTCTGGTGTGTCATATGAAAAGCAAGGTGGCCAGTGAGGCTGGTGGGGCCCAGTGAAGACAGTAAGAGTCTTAGGAGTTGTGGTCAGAGAGGTAGAGGGTGGATGGATGTGTGTAGTGTGTGTCTGAGTGTGTGCAGGTCAACTTATCCCTATTCCTACCACCACGCTAGCCTTTCCCAAAGTTGAACACTCCCAGGTTGTAATAAAAAGTGTTTTAATTTTTGAATTTTGATGATAATCTAAACATAATTGAACATGTACATATTGGGGATCATCTGAATGACCATCATATAATCAGTCAATACCAGCCCTTTTATCCATCTGTGTTTATGATGACACCATATCAATACAAGGTGATATAAGGATGTATGTATACATATAGCTGATTCACTTTGTTGTACAGCAGAAACTAACACACTGAAAAGCAATTATAGTCCATTAAAGATGGAAAAAAGAAAATACAAGGTGATAAACGGAAGTAACTTTTCATTAACTGTTCCTCAAACTGCAGTACAAGGACAGAGTGTTGGGGTCCAGAAGTTCTCAACTTCAAGCACTTGTCTATATGTACTGTACTGTTGTTTGGTTCATCTTGAAGAATAAGTGGACAACAATAACCAAGTAAAGTTTAGAAGAAAGAGTAATGATGAAAAACTTACACTGCCAGTTTCTATAGCATATTTACAAGCCACCAGAATTTAGGAGCATGATACCAAAGGAAAGTAGACCCACTGAAGTAATGCAGACACTGTGATGCTATCATACTATTTCTGATTGCTGGAATGTGATACTTTAGTGATTAGGGTTGGAAAGGGTTCAGTGAAATGGGCACCCAGTGGTGATGGGAGTATGAATGGGTATAACCTTTCTAAATTCAATTTAATACTATGTTCCTGCTATGAATCCAGTAATTTTGGGAGGAGTATATTCTAAGGAAATAATTAGAAGCACATAAAAATTTATAAGCAGGGATTTCACCAGGGTATTATTTAAAAAAAGAAAAAGGGAAAGGGTTCTAAATGTCAAAATAGGTTTAATTTTATACATAATGCAATAATATTAAGCACCGGTCATTTAAAAAAATATACACAGAAATATATATGTAGACATATGAGGAAAAACAGGAAGTGAATACAAAATTTCAGAAATATAATATTTACTAATTAATAATGAATTCAGATTTTATAAGTGTAAAATTAGCTGCCAAATAATTACCACCTGCTTTTTCTTCTAGTTTCATCAGGTTAAATGAGAAACAGAAGTTTTTAGAAGACTATGGAGCCATTTTAGTTAAACTTCATTCATTCTATAGATGTTTATTCAACAGTAACTATGGAAGCACTTGTTGAGCACCTTGCTCTAGTATTGAGGATACAGGGGTTCTTGCCCTCTTGGTTCTCCCCAACTAAGTAGCAGATAGCTGTAAGAAAAACTCATTTCTAAATATAATTGTCCCAGAATATTCCAGATTCTAAATGTTTTCTTTAAAAATCACGTAAATTAATTATTATCTTTTCATTTATATTCCTATGGAAAGGCAGCCTAATGGCACATTTTACATAGGCTCTTCCATCTTCCCTATTGTCATTTTGGCTTTAGATTCATAGGAAGAGCATTATTATTATTATTATTATTATTATTATTATTATTATTATTATTATTTTGACTACTGCAGAGAGCAGGAAT
>NW_006784347.1:2938717-2943928 GCF_000442215.2 Lipotes vexillifer | reverse complement strand
CAGGAATGGGAGAGTGGTTGTTAGTGAGCTGAGTGGAAACAGGCTCACTGACAACCAGGTGGGTCCTTTGGGTGTGGGTATATGGCTGAATGCATCAGTATGTCAGCATCCCGTAAGTCTTTTTGAAAATTGAGAAGAAAACATTCATCTGAAGCGTTAAACAACATTTCAACTCAGAGTATTGCTTAGGGCATAGAAGCATTCTAATGTTTTGCTCTTTGCATAGGGACTCCTCAACAGGTGGTGACGCAGATCATCAGAGGGCAGCCTGTTTCCACTGCGATCTCTGCCCCTAGTACAGTTTCCTCAACACCTGCACAGAAAGGACTAACTTCAGGAGCACCCACTGCAAGTCTACAGCCTTCAGCCTCACAGCCCCCTCGCCCCCAGCAAGGACAGGTGAAGCTTACCATGGCTCAACTCACCCAGTTAACACAGGGCCACGTAAGTAATGTGATTTTAACTTTACAAGTGATCTTACTTACTCTTGCTGTAAGCTTTAAAACACGTACTTATCTTTGGACGTTTAAAAATCTACTTACTTTTTTAAGTGGCTGGTTCCTAGAGTCAACAAAAATACTTTTTTTTCTTTTTTAATAAATTTATTTTATTTCTTTTTGGCTGCGTTGGGTCTTCATTGCTGTACGTGGGCTTTCTCTAGTTGTGGCGAGCAGGACCACTCTTTGTTGTAGTGCATGGGCTTCTCATTGTGGTGGCTTCTCTTTTTGTGGAGCATGGGCTCTAGGCATGCGGGCTTCAGTAGTTTTGGCTCACGGGCTCAGTAGTTGTGGCACACGGGCTTAGTTGCTCCGTGGCATGTGAGATCTTCCCGGACCAGGGCTCGAACCCATGCCCCCTGCATTGGCAGGCAGATTCTTAACCACTGCACCACCAGGGAAGCCCAGGAAAGGCTTTCTTACAGACAGAAAATACTAGCCATAAAGAAAAAGATTTATAAATTCAGCAACCTTAGAAATAAGAACTTCAGTTCATCAAACATTATAAAAGAGTGAAAAGAATGAGGGAAGGTATAAATACAACCAGCCAAGGACTGTTCTGCAGAATACATGAAGAATTACTACTACAAATTAAGAAGGAAAAAAATCCAGATAGCTCGGTAGGAAAAAAGAGCAAACAAACTTGTCGAGAAAAGAGGAAATCTAAACGTCCATAAATCCAAAAAACTGCTGAATTTTGTTAGTAATGAGGGAAATGCATATTAAAACCATATATCTAAGAGATTGGTATAAACTAAAATGTCAGACAAAAATCAAGAGACAGCAAAGACATGGAGCAGAATGAACTCTCATACACACCTGGTAGTATTATAAATTGGTTTAGCCACCTTGGAAAACTGTAGACACTATGTAGCAAAGCTGAAGACACATGCCCCACATCATAGTAGTTCTCCTTCTAGGTATGTTTCCTGGAGAAGTTCTTGTTCGTCTGAGCACCAGGACGATGGACATGAATATATACAGCAGCATTGTTCATAAGAGTCAAAAACTGGGAACAACCCAAATGTCAATCTGCAGTCAATTAGATAAATAAGTTGCCTTCCTACAGCAATGGAAGTGAACAAACAACAGCCACATAGAAGTACATTGCTGAGCTAAATAAAAAAGCAAGTAACAAACAGAATTACATTATGATCTATTTGCATAAGATTCAGAAACAGGCAAAAGTAGCTACATGTGTAGGGTTATGGGCCTGCTGCATTGCCTACCTGGAGGGGACACCATTTGAATTCTTCCTGAATGGTGCTCCTGAAGTTGTGAGTCTGTGGCCCTTAGAGAGCTATACCTAAGTGGTCGCACTATGAAGAACTGCAGTTATTGTAACAGTGAGAGTAGTGCTTACCTCTAGGGCAAAGGAGGGGAATTAAGACCAGAGCAGGTCACATGGGGGCCTTCTTGGATACTGGCAGTGATGACCTGAATGCTGGTTTTATAGACGTTCACTTTATAATTATTCGTTAAACTATACTTGGTGTTGTATGTAGTTTTGACTGTGCACAAAAATGTTTTAGAAAAGCAATAGTGAATAAGGCAGGGGTCCTCAACCGGTTTGCGGCCTGTTAGGAACCAGGCCACACGGCAGGAGGTGAGGGGTGGGCGAGCGAGCGAAGCTTCATCTGCCGTTCCCCACCCACCCCGTGGAAAAATTGTCTTCCATGAAACCAGTCCCTGGTGCCCAAAAGGCTGGGGACTGCTGTAGTAAGGGACTCCTGAGTAAAGTGCATGGAGCTTAACATCACTGTAGGAACTTTGTAGCATCAGTTTTGGCTGTTGGGAACTTAGGGTGGCTTGTTTTTACGTTTGCTTTCTAATTCTCCACCATGTTCCTGATGGTTGAGGATTAAGAAGTCCTGGACAGAAGAGGCAGTGCAGATGGAGTTTTTAATTCCTAGTCGCCATTTGGATGATTACTCAGACATTAGTGACCTTCCTCACATGGTGTTTGCGTTCCATGTCTAGAACCCTAAGCTTTCTATATGTTGGCACACACCAACACACTCCATAGGTCATTTGGTACATAGTGAAAAAACTGAAACTAGAAGACCTGGGCTTCTCATTATATCTCACCTTGAACTTGCCCTCTCACTCGGGGTAAGAGACTTGAACTTTCTAACTTGTGTTTCCTAATTGGTAGCAAGATTGTAGTAATATTTTCTCTCCCTAATCCACAAAGTCACAAGTCTATTGTGAGAATCAAATGAGGCATGTCTAAAGTATGTCTAAAGATGCTTTGAAAGTTATAAAATAATGTGAATATAAATAAGATGATTTAAAAAATCATAATTTGGTGCAGACCTTACTCACTTCACACCCTTATTTTATAGATTGGGAAGTTTAGATCCAGAGGAGCTATGTTACTTATAGACAGATAACCTGGCTGTCCATTTGGAGACCCCAGACTGGAACTCTGGATTGTTAGTTCATGTTTTTTCCACTAAACACCATCAATCTTTTAAAATAAACATTCTTATTTTAGCTTATCTGAATTTTTCTTGATACCATTCCTAGACATTCAAATACATATATTCATTATTTTAAAGGATCTATTCAACATAAAAGTGGTATACTTGCAGATCAATCCTTTGAACACTGTTTACATGTTGTGTGTTTTTTCCGTAGGGTGGCAATCAAGGTTTGACAGTAGTGATTCAAGGACAAGGCCAAACTACTGGACAGTTGCAGTTGATACCTCAAGGGGTGACTATACTTCCCGGTCCAGGACAGCAGCTGATGCAAGCCGCAATGCCAAACGGTACCGTCCAGCGGTTCCTCTTCACCCCACTGGCAACAACGGCCACGGCAACCAGCACCACCACCACCACTGTTTCCACTACAGCAGCAGGTAGAACCTGGGCTTGTCGGAAATGCTGCTTGTTAGTGTCACGGGTTGCTAGGTGACAGAGGGGGCCAGAGGGCTGGTATTTATCTTTGGGAGGATGTGCCTCAAGCTGGTGAGTGTCACAGCTGACTGGTCAGCCTCACAAGAGCTTGACCAGATCTCTTTCTCTGACAGCCTCCCTGTCACCACCACCCCCCATTAAAAACTATAGAAAGCGGGGGGTTGGCACAAAATAGTAAAGTATCTTGGTGACGGTGCCCACTCCTAACTCCTCACCAAGCCTGTAGGAACTGATTGAGTCATGACGTGCTCTCAGGGCAGGTGGGTATTTCCAGCTCATAACCTATGATTGGGAGCTTCAGGACCAGAGCACTTGGTGAGCCTCCTGCTGCAAGCGGCCGTCACTCACTGGCATCACGCCATAGGAGAGAAATGTGGGCTAGCCTTAGCCTGGGCCAGAAGACCTGGCTGATTTCCAGAGACTGCCTTGCTTTGGAAGCCAGCCCTCTGGAGACTTAGCAAAATCTGCAGAGGGCAGCCATGAACAGGGCCCGTGTTCCCCAATTTAGGAGTCCTGACCTAGGTGTTTCTAGATGGAGCATTTCTAGGGCATCAATCTTCTGTACTGAAATGCAGAATTCTCACCTTTAGAAAATCCCCTTCAAATTCTTCTTAAACCACAGTCTCATGTTCTAGAGTAAGAAATATTTGGTCTTTCCTTTTCACAGGTACAAGTGAACAAAGACAGAGTAAATTATCGCCCCTGACACAGGTGCAGCCAGCCAAGAGCCTGCCTCCAGCTCAACCGTCGAGCGTGAGTCCTGCAGAAGCCCAGCCTCAGACTGCTCAGCCCGCACAGCCTCAGCCCCCAACCCAACCCCCGTCCCCAGCTCAGCCTGAAGCCCAGACCCAAGCAACTTCTGCCTCCCACGTCCCTCCTGAAGCACAGCCCACCCAAGCACAGTCCTCCAAACCCCAAGGTGCAGGACAGTGTCAGCCTCAGAGTAATGTCCAAGGACAGTCTCCTGCTCGTGTCCAGAGTCCACCACAGACTCGAATGCGTCCATCAACTCCATCCCAGGTGTCTCCTGGACAGCAGTCCCAGGGTCAGACTACAGCCTCACAGCCGATTCCAATTCAGCCACACACATCTCTTCAGCCACCTTCCCAGGGCCAGCCACAGTCACAACCCCAGGTACAGTCTTCAACTCAAACTCTTTCATCAGGACAAACGTTAAGCCAAGTTACTGTTTCGTCCCCATCCCGTCCTCCGCTCCAAGTACGGCAGCCTCAGCCCCAAGTCCTTGCTGTGCCGCAGCTGCAACAAGTCCAGGTTCTCTCCCAGATCCAGTCACAGGTTGTGGCTCAGATACAGGCTCAGCAAGGTGGTGTGCCCCAGCAGATCAAACTCCAGGTCCCCGTTCAGATGCAGCAAAGCAGCCCTGTGCAGACTCATCAGATTCAGAATGTGGTTACAGTGCAGGCAGCCAGTGTGCAAGAGCAGTTGCAAAGGGTTCAGCAACTCAGGGATCAGCAGCAAAAGAAGAAGCAGCAACAGATAGAAATTAAGCGGGAACACACCCTCCAAGCTTCTAATCAAAGTGAAATCATTCAGAAACAGGTAAAGTTATTAAGTAAAAGCAGCATGTTCAGTAGCTTGAATTATTGTGCTGTGCATTAGACTTAGTGTTTGGTTGTGTTAGCTTTCCTTAAATAAGACACAAAAGTCATTGATGGTTCAAGTTAGAAGCAGCACTGGATTGACCAGAACGTACTGAATGACTGTTATGGTTTGGAACTCTGTTGGATATAAACAGTCAGTGCTTACTGGAAAAACTACGTGTTTTTGGGAGA
>NW_006784347.1:2913312-2938707 GCF_000442215.2 Lipotes vexillifer | reverse complement strand
GGACTTAGGAAGTTTAAGTATCATTGACATGAACCCTGAAGGTTTAACTAAGTTTTGAAGCCACTTCAGGCATCATAGCAATTTCTTTGAAGTTATTTGCAGTTGTCATTCCTTAGTTTGCACGTAGACTAAGCAAATTTTATAGACAGATTAAACTCATTTGTGTTTCCAGCCACACCTTCGTAAAAAAAGTTTTAAATAGTATTACTCCATGGCATAAATAAAAAGTGGCATTGTGCAGTAGCTTTGTAGTGAAGTAAGGCAATTTAGATGAGTTAGAATTATTCTGCTTGAAACGAAGCCACATGTATAGTGACATCCTCTATAGCATTGCGGGAGAATGTGCAGCGTTCCGCACTAGTCAGGAGTTTGTGTGGGTTTCAAGTGTTCCCAAGTCAGGAGAACCCAGTTCCTGGGTCTCCCGTTTACAGTCTGTGAAACCCACTGATCTCCCCTGAGCTATATCCTCATTAAAACTCTCTCCCTTTCAGCCACACAGGGTTACTGTAATGATTAAATGAGGTCATGTATGTAGAAGCACTTTTTATTTTATTTTTTATTGAAATATATTTGACATGTAACATTGTATAAATTTAATTTAAGGTATATGTCTTATTGATTTGATACATTCACATCTTGTAATACGACTGCCATTGTAGCAATAATTAACTCCCCTATTATGTCACATAATTTTCATTTCCTTTTAGTGGTTGGAATAATTAAGATCTAGTCTCTTAGCAACTTTGATGATTGTAATGTTGTTAGAAGTGTTTTAAGCGGCAGAGGAATTTTTTTTATTTTATTTTATTTTTTGCGGTACGCGGGCCTCACACTGTTGTGGCCTCTCCCGTTGCGGAGTACAGGCTCCGGACGCGCAGGCCCAGCGGCCATGGCTCACGGGCCCAGCCGCTCCGCGGCATGTGGGATCTTCCCGGACCGGGGCACGAACCCACGTCCCCTGCATCGGCAGGCGGACTCTCAACCACTGCGCCACCAGGGAAGCCCCAGCAGAGGGATTTTGAAGATGTATAGTAATATTCTTTAAAAATTAACGTCGTATGTAATGTGTTAAAATGCATTATTATCCAGCTTTTAGCACTCTATGGTCCATGAACTGAGAATTATTGCAATGTCTGTCTTTACCCTAATCTCTCTACAAGGTGGCAATGGGGCGGGGGTGGGGTGATCTTTAAAATGAATGCCTGGGACAGAGAGCATAATGTTAAAAACATGGTTATTGGAGGATGATAGCTGGATTAAAATTAGAGCTGTATTAATTCTTTAATCTCAAACAAGTTAGTAAGTTCTTTATGTCTCACTATCTCATTTATAAAAGTTTCCCTACCTTTCAGTGTTCTTACAGTGAATAAACAAGGTAATGTCAGCTGCTTCCCTGGGCACAGTGCCGGGTACGTGATAAGCACCCGGGCCACACGGTAGCTCTCATTTTATTAGTATTACGATATAAAATTCTTAGTTTCTTTGGGAAACATATACATGTGCTCAGATTTCTACTCTTGTTACCTGTGTGCCAACTTGTAGTCATTATAAAATATGCATTTTTGGATTTTGTTCTGTCCTGAAGGTGGTGATGAAGCATAATGCTGTAATAGAACATTTAAAACAGAAAAAGACCATGACTCCAGCTGAAAGAGAAGAGAATCAAAGGTAGGGAGAAATGTTTATAACCCATTACACTGGGTCTCACTGTTTATCAGTCTCTTCTCTTTCTCTCTCTCACACACACACACACACACACACACACACACACACACACACACACACACACACACACACAGGAATTCTGAGTTTGTATTGTTTTTATCTTGATTGAAGTTTATTAAATGAGAACACTCAGTACTAATAGATGCTCATAACTGGTTCCAGTCGCTCTGAAGCTTCCCAGTCACAGAAAGTTTGTACCAACTATAAAGACATAGAAAAATTTTGTCTTAAGCCTTTCAGAAGGAAATGCCCAGTATTACATAGATTGTGTATTTCTCTCTAGAATGATTGTCTGTAACCAGGTGATGAAGTATATTTTGGATAAGATAGATAAAGAAGAAAAACAGGCAGCAAAAAAACGGAAGCGAGAGGAGAGCGTGGAACAGAAACGTAGCAAACAGAATGCCAGCAAGCTCTCTGCACTGCTCTTCAAGCACAAAGAGCAGCTCAAAGCCGAAATACTGAAGAAGAGAGCACTGCTAGACAAAGACCTACAAATTGAAGTGCAGGTAAGAAGGTATTTTCTATCCTCCTGTGTTCAGTGTTTAGCATCAAATTTTATTCTTCTTTTCCCCTTGAAATTTCGATTAAGCTTAAAATTTGAGCTTGTTTTCTAGATTTTACATTTTTGTCCCTAGAATGAGAAGCAGTGAGACATATGTCTTTTAAAACATGACAGAGATTTTTGTATCTACATGTATATTGTAATCTCTAAACTAACCACTCGGGGAGGTTAGTCTTTTGATTAAAACATTCGAGGACCCTCTTGGCAATAGCCCTTATTGTCTGTGACGCAATCTTTGCCAAAAGTTATCAGGAGCCACGTTTCTTAAGAAAGGTAGACAGAGAAACTGCAAAATAATGTTGAAAGAAAAATAAAGTGTGCTCATTAAATAAGACCAGATTTCTTTCTTGACTTGTAAATGATCTGCAGCCATGGCTAATCCTCTGCTTACTTAGAGAATTGGTTGAAAATTGAAAGAAGACATCTATTCATACATATTTGAACAGTTTTTTAAAAGAGAAGTGGGCTATATAAAGCATCCCTAGAAGTGCCTTGTACATTTTAAGAAGGTGAGAGATGTTAAGAAAACACTGATCATCCTACTGACAAACACTGTACATAACTCTGAGACATTAGAGATCTTCCCACTGAAGTCAGAAACCAGACGGTAGTGCCCAGAATCAACATTATTGCTTAGCATCTCTAGAAATTCTAGCTAAGGTTAAGCCAAAGAAAGAAAGGAGATAAAATTTGTTATTGTATATGATATGATTATTATATCAAAACCCCAAAGAAAAATTATTAAGACCTAAGAGAGAGTTCAGTAAGGTAGTCACTGCTAAATAAATACTGAGATCGCGACCATTGTCCAAGTAAACAAAAATAAGGGTCGGTAATCTTTGATCATCCCCCCTCCAAAGATGACCATTTTAAAATAATTTTAGGATACAGCTTACATATATTACTTTTAATAAATGTATTCACATATAAACACATTTTAAACAAAATCAGAATCACGCTGGAGACAACATATACTGAACATTCTTCTTTTTCTGCACTGTACATACTATGCGGCCATTTAAAAATGTTAACAACTACTGCAAATATTCTAGTATACAGTCGTGGTGTTGTTTCTGACAATGTATCGCTTATCCAATGAGGAAGAAAAATTATACTTAAAGAAAACGTTCAGCATTATTTTAACCATAGAATTTATTGCTAAGATGATTTAGTTTGAGGAACAACATTCAAACGTATATGTACTAGCATATTTTAAAAATTATTTTTAATTATAAAGATTTTATTTTTTATTTTCAGCATATGTGATTGCTCCTTTATATCTACCTGTTCTTATATCATTTATGCTTGCCTTTTTAGAAAACAGACTTCATTTTTAAGAGCAGTTTTAAATTTACATAAAAATTATGTAGAAAGCAGAGAGTTCTCGTATACTACCCCCAACCCCAGTTTCTCCTATTATTAACATCTTGCATTAGGGTGGCATATTTGTACAATTCATAAGCCAGTATTGATACATTATTATTAACTAAAGTCCATAGTTTACATTAAGTTTCACTCTTTGTGTTGTATAGTTCTGTGCATTTGACAAATGAGTGATGTCATATAATCATGTTACATAACAATACAGAATCATATTACAGTATCATACAGAATAGCTTCACTGTCCTAAAAATGGGTTGTCTTCTACCTTTTACTCCCTGCTCCGTCCCCCTCTGCTTGTCTTTTCAATATTTCTTACTCATTTTTAATAGAACTTATGCCTTCATTTAGCTCTTTGAATATTTCATACATATTATAAAGTTTTTTGTCAGATTGTTCTATAAAACATAAAAATTCACTTGGAGTAAATTCAGATTCGGTTATTGATTTTTGTTGGTTGCTTTTTCTTTTTTTTTTTTTTTTTTTTTTTTTTTACATTACATGTTTTTATTGTTTTTCATTTGATTTTGCATTTGGAATTTTAAGTGAGAGGAGTTTTGTTTTTGTTTTTTTTTTTTTTTTTTTTTTTTTTTTTTTTTTTTTTTACATTACATGTTTTTATTGTTTTTCATTTGATTTTGCATTTGGAATTTTAAGTGAGAGGAGTTTTGTTTTTGTTTCCTCCCTCCAGAAGCCTAGTGTAGCACAGCCAGCCTTTAACATCCAGCAGGGAGCCTGCACTTCCCAGTTCTGAATCTGGAGCCCAGGAGGCCTGCAGTTTTAGCCCTGGTCATGGTTTTGTGTTTCCGTTCCATAGAGACATTTATATCTTATTCAAGCATGGCTGTCTTTTCAGTTTTCTCTTTTTTATATCTTACTACCATGGGAATGTTCTTGAAGAGGTATGTCAAAGTATGTACCTACTACACTGTCTTGACGATCTTGATTTTCCTAAAATCCATCTCTTTAGGCTATAAGCACATCATATTATTAGGAGAATGAAACTCAAGATTTACTTTCTTCCCTAGGAAAAAGTTCAGACTTTGTTTTTAAATAGAGAAGGGCTGTAGAATTGTCACACAGCATATCTTCTCAGTTATAGGACTATTTAGACTCCAGATAGAGGAAAGAGATTCATTAAACCAGGATCATTCTGGTTTATTTGTTAGAATTTTTTTGATTTTTAAAAACTTGGTCATAGCTCTGGTTTAGTTACACCAAGCTTGTTCGTGAATGCCAATCACAGTGATTTTTCTCTAAGGAAATAAAAGTTCTTTTTTTTTAAAAATTTATTTATTATTTACTTTTGGCTGTGTTGGGTCATGGTTGCTGCACGTGGGCTTTCTCTAGTTGCAGCAAGCAGGGGCTACTCTTCGTTGCGGTGTGCAGGCTTCTCATTGCTGTGGCTTCTCGTTGCAGAGCTCGGGCTCTAGGCGCAAGGGGTTCAGTAGTTGTAGCTCGCGGGCTCTAGAGCGCAGGCTCAGTAGTTGTGGCACATGGGCTTAGTTGCTCCGCGTCATGTGGGATCTTCCTGGGTCAGGGCTCGAACCCGTGTGCCCTGCATTGGCAGGCGGATTCTTAACCACTGTGCCACCAGGGAAGTCCAAGGGAAATAAAAGTTCTTTCATCATCATTTCTAAGAATAAGTTGTAGCACTAGGTAGCAGAGGTGTGTCTGTAAAATGCCTCATATGGGAAAAAGTATTTTCATTTATGCAAAATTTGTATTGAGAAAATAGCTCTCCTTGCAGTCTTAAATTCTAGCCATAGGAGCACAGTAAATAAGACACATCTGTCTTACTCTGCTCTGGGCTGGTCAGGCCACATCTGGAGTATCATGTCCAGTTCATGTCGAGACTCACTCTAAGGAGACACAAGGAGATTTGCCGGAAGAAAGCAGCCAGCGGACACTTGAAATCATGTCCTGAGTGATGACTGCAATGACCAGGGCAGGACCCTGGCATGCGGGAGGGGCCCTTCTTTCTACACACTTGCTCATCTTTCTGTCAGACCTCCTTTGAAGAGAGCTAGCAGTTTTCTAGTTGTTGTGTAATCTTCGTCTTCTATTTCTAGTTGTTTTAATTGGGTTTAAGGTGTAGTAAGAACCCTCTTACTTGGAGTTAGCAAGACTCCCCCACTTTAGGGTGAACTGTGGAGCTACTCAGACAAGGGAGGTGATGTAACGTCCTCTGGCCAGAACGTTACATAAGTCAGTTGATGGTCTTATATTCTTTGATTGACAACAGGAAGAGCTCAAGAGGGACCTGAAAATTAAGAAGGAAAAAGACATGATGCAGGCCACAGCTGTCGCTGCCACCTCCCCCGCCGCAGCACCGGCACCTCCAGCCCCTCCGCCTTCCCCGCCACCTCCGCCCCCGCCGCAGCACTCGGGCCCCCTAGCCACGGCCACGGCCACGGCCACGCTGCCTGTGGCTTCCCAGAAGAGGAAGCGAGAAGAGGAAAGAGACTCAAGCTCCAAGTCGAAGAAGAAGAAAATGATCTCTACTACCTCAAAGGAGACAAAGAAGGACACAAAGCTTTACTGTATTTGTAAAACGCCTTACGACGAGTCTAAGTGAGTAGATCTTTTTGAGCTCTAGTCTGTTTTCTTTAAAGTTTAGCTCAGTTTCCAGTTTTGAAGAAAATGAGTATATCAGTAGCAATGTAAATAAAAACAGTTAAAAATAAGGATAATAATATTTCATCTGTGGTTTTGCAGCTGATATTTTTAACGTTGACACTAGAATAAAAGTTTGGTTCTTTTTCCACGTGTTCATGATTCGTGTTTGTCCTTCATCATATTTTCTGTCAGATAAGCTTTCTGTTGCTCCTTGGCTGTCTCCTCTTCTCTCTGGATCAACTCCAGATCAGTTAGTAATGCTGTCTGGAGAAAGGTGTATTACTGTCACTGCCCAAAGTTGAGATCATCTGTTCTGGAATCTTCCCAACCCCACGGTTACATCCAGTCCTAAAGACGACCTACATACGAATGGTGCCAAGGGGCTTTTGAGTTTGAGTGGTTTTGGATTTTTATCATTTAATTTTAAGTAACTCTATGGTTTTTGTATTAGAATATTATAACCTAATATTATTTTTGTCAAAGTTCCCACTTTCTTATTGGGGACAAAAGTCAGAAAAATACAAAAAGTGATTCTTTCACTCATTCCTCAAGTGCTACACTCAAAAAATTTGATAAGCATGGCAGCTGGAAGCTGCTTTTGACAGTTGTAACTTGTATTTGGTGATATATACAAGATTTTAGAGACAGTAATCCATAAACATGGTTACACTTTTCTTTTTCCTATCATCATTATCACTCAACTAGGTATTTAGCTTCCATTTTCAACATTCAAATGCAGGCTAACTTTTAAAAGCCAAAATTAACCACAGTGTTAATTTTACAGTACCCAAAAGTTTATTTGATTGTGATAAAAAAGTATGATCATTTAGAATTAGGAATGCTTAATGTCTACTGTAAGTGGATGCCTAATCGATTTATAAAATAAAATTGTTTAATGATGTTTAAGCTGTAACATTGAAGCTGCTTTAGTGGTGCTATTTAAATTACAGTCTGTTTGCAAGTGCTAAATCAAAACTTTGTGGTAGACTTAGCTGTGTGTTGAATCAAACACAGATCAGTGTAGGCATCTTCACTTTTCATTGTCTTACTTTATGAGAAATTAGACATGATATAAAAAGTAGAACCCTATTGATTGATTTTCCCCTTATTCCAGTACAAGTCCAATGCAATTTTTGTAAATTTACTTTCTTTACAAAAGATTTTCTTTCTTTACAAAAAGATCTGCTTATGGAATTTCCTTAAATAACAAGACATTTTGGCCTATTTAAAATATTCAGATCATAGAAATTCATTTCACACACAACTTTTTTTAACACCTAAATTGCATAAAATGCAGCACACGTGTACATATGCTCATTCTATTGAGTTTGCCTCATTATTTTGGGGATATTTCATATTTTTTAGTTTTTCATTATTCACATTTCAGTATACCGGCTTCATTCATTCCCTATTCTAGTTGGCAAGAGTTAGTGGTTTTTAAGGAGTGTTTAGTGATCTCTTGTTCCAAAGTAGGCTCCTTTGGGAATCTAGTGAGAGTGACTAAACCCTGAAATTCAAGTCCTGAGCTCACTTCCAGAACACACAGCCCACCACCTGGTGAAGGCAATATACCAAAACGCCCTGAAGGCCTCCACGTGCGGCAGTGAAAATCATGCGGGAGTCATAATTCAAAAGAAAAAAGTTAGTGGCAGTAGGATACACCACACAACCATTATTCCTTTATGTTCAAAAGCAGGTTAGGTGGAAGCTTGAGGACTATTTCGATTCCTGTAGGCAAATCTGCCAAGAAACACCTTGGTGGAACCAATGGTATCAGCGAGGCCAGTCTGGTTCCCTGCAATTCACGCTTACTCTTGCCATGACTTTGACAAGGCGTTCCTCCAGAGCTTTCGTCAACACTTTGATACGCTATGTGTTTGTCATAGAGATGCTTTTCACTTTACCGTTTGGGATCTTACATTACAAAAGACTTGAGGATTAATTAACTAATAACCCACAGTTACACACTCATACGGCCCCATCTCGTATAGCCTCTTGCGGTTTTAGATTAACTATCCTTACAACACTCTCCACACCGTGTGTCCCTGTTTTTGAATTGAAGTAGCTCCTCACCAGCTATTTAAACTGGCCGCTGCACATCGTCACACACATGCTTCTAACTGAAAAAACTGGCCCATGTCATAGTCTGTTAAAATTAAATTCCAGTATGTACTTAGAAAGCTTGGTAGAAACTGAATTACTACATGTACCTTTTTTTTAGTTTTCTTCTTCATACCATGTTTTGACCATTTATCGTCTACAACTGGCCGACCTCCTGCATGTTCCTTGTAGTGTAACTTCTACTTGGTGTTTGCACTTTGCTTTGTTTTCAAATTTAAATCGTGAGATACATTTTCAAACCTATCTAAGAAATAGCCCTGATTTTGAAATGGCTTCTGTAGCATAGGTTTGACAGATGTAAGTCTTTGATTCTTTGGCTTTGGTTTTTGTGCCTGTTACAGTTTTACACACATTCATTAAGAGGGAGACATTACCATCAGTGTGTTGTTTATTTTTTCAAATTCCAGTGTGCTTTTAAAGACCCACATTTCACTAAACAGTGTATTTGTTGAAATTGATGTGAGCGACTCTGTGTCCCCACACTTGATATAGCATCAGATGCTGTAGTTTGTCAGGGTTAGAATGGTTGGATTCAGGATGTTTAGCTGACTCATTGCAGAAAGTTAATCCTGTAAGAACGTGAATCAGGACAGGGAAGACAGACTTACGTACCATGCAGCTCAAAATGACAATTACATTGTCATTTTCATTGTGAATGCTTTTAGGTTCTATATTGGCTGTGATCTTTGTACTAACTGGTATCATGGAGAATGTGTTGGCATCACAGAAAAGGAGGCTAAGAAAATGGATGTGTACATCTGTAATGATTGTAAACGGGCACAAGAGGGCAACAGTGAGGAATTGTACTGTATCTGCAGAACACCTTATGATGAGTCACAGTGAGTTCTGATAAGAGCATCATATTTAATAATTTAGGAAGCCAAATTGCTCTGACTGGTTACTTATTTGTTTTAAAATAAAAAGCAAGGTATTTTTCTGCATATATTATACACTTACATTACAAATTCTTTTCCAATTTTTTTTCTCTTCTTCCCTCTTTACCTCCCCTTCAAAATTTATGTTGCTTCATAGTGAATGTTTGAGATGCATTGGGAAAAATGTGGTTTAATGGTAGACTTGATTCTTCAATATGTAACATAGAAATTAATGAGATTAAAATAGCCTGACTTGTTTGGACTTTATCAGTGTTTTGAAATGGTGCTTTATTGCAGGTTAGAAAAACACTAATTTGGGTACAAGCTCCGAGACTCTGTTAAACAGCTTTTAGGATTTTGAACTCCCAGTTGGGTGGCCAATATCAGCTTCCCATTTGATATGGTATTAGTTGAAAGATTTTTGTCTTTATTTTGTTTTGAGCTTTGAAGTCAATTAAATGTTTTACATTTTTCTTCATATTGGTTCTCCAATTTTGACAGTGTTCTTAAACCTTTAATGCTTGTTCTTAACATCAGAAGTACTAAAGTAACTCATTGGAATGTCAATCTTCAAAAGTATTAAAACAATTATAATACTAAAACTATTTTATATCCCAGGGTTAGAATATGTTCAATGCATGTTTTATTACTTTTTAAAGTAAATTATAAGTAATGTGATCCCATCTGTTTTGAATTCACATTTCCATTTCGGATCTTGCAGATTTTATATTGGCTGTGATCGGTGTCAGAATTGGTACCATGGGCGCTGCGTTGGCATCTTGCAAAGTGAGGCAGAACTCATTGACGAGTATGTCTGTCCACAGTGCCAGTCAACAGAGGATGCCATGACAGTGCTCACGCCGCTAACAGAGAAAGATTATGAGGGTTTGAAGAGGGTGCTGCGTTCTTTACAGGTGAGAAACCACTCTCTGTGCAGCATTTAAAGATGAAATCAATCAGCATGACCTGGGAAACACGCCTGGGGTTTGACCTTTTCAATCTTAGAGCACCTGACTATTTAGTGACTCGCAGCTGAAGTGCTCCACAGGCTTCAGTCCTTCCCATGCCGATTGTTGTTGTTTAGCTAATGCTCGTGTTTAAAATGACTCATTATTTTTAACCTAAATTTTATTTTTAAAGAAAACTATCTTACCACCATTGATGGAAAAGCAATTTGATTAAATTCTAGCGAGATACAAATGCTTATCTAAGGCTCTGAGCCAAAGCCTTCCCTCCCTTATTAAAAACAAGAAGGAAGGTGGGGGTGGCTTCTAAGATTAGCAAGCATTAGAGATGTATTCCAGGCATAGGAGTGCTAGATTGACACTTCCTCCTGTTGTAATCATAATTAGAAGCATTGAAAGAACTGAAACGAGAACAATAGTCTCAATATGTGATTGAATGTTATTTAACATCACCATCACACCTCTGCCACATCATTATCCTGCAGAGGTAACCATTCCACACTTG
This sequence comes from Lipotes vexillifer, assembly GCF_000442215.2. NCBI lineage: Eukaryota > Metazoa > Chordata > Mammalia > Artiodactyla > Lipotidae > Lipotes > Lipotes vexillifer. Next base: position 2,927,952 of record NW_006784347.1, on the reverse strand, counting down.
GAACCCATCCCACTCCAGTTTAATTGGTGTGATTGCAGTGCCAACATCGCTCAGTTGGCAGGTCATCGTGAAGGGACCAGAGTACAGATTCCTTGACCCCTAAGCTAGTGCTCCACCATCCCCGCTCCAGGCCAAGGTTCCAGACCTCTCTTTGAGAACCATTATTACAGAGCATGCTCGTCTGAGATAATTTGTGACTACAGCAAAAATCATCTAAGTATAAATAATTTCATCTCTCAAGTTTAAAACTGACTCTTCCAGTTTAAAGGTCGATGGATGCAAGAACTCAAATGGGAAACTTAAGTGAAATTGTCATTTCCACCTGACAATAACCTGACAATAATGATGCCTTTTTTTTTTTTTCATTATAGGCCCATAAGATGGCCTGGCCTTTCCTTGAACCAGTGGATCCTAATGATGCGCCAGATTATTACGGTGTTATTAAGGAACCTATGGGTAAGTGCTTGAGTTGAACATGGAGTTTTTTCAGAAATCTCAGCAGCTACTTCATTTATCTTCCAAAAAATTTATATATCATGAAGATATGCTGAGCAAAACTGGTGAGAGTCCAAACTGGTATACGGTCATTTGTAGGATAAACTGGGAGCACGTATTAAAGTTCAAGTGTGTGTACCTTTGGACCCAGCAGTTTCATCTCTTAGGATTTACATGTGCACAGGTATGTTGTTCATCACAGTAGTGTTCATAATTGCAGAAATACTGAAAATGAAATAAATAGACATCAGTAGAGGAGTAGCTAAATCAAAGGATGAGCAGAGTATTCTCTACTGTATAATGAGTGAAATCAGTGAACGGATTGGGGTCCTTGTGAGCCTCTCCTCTTTCCTGTCACCTCTTCTTCATCTTTTCCTGAAGGAGAGCAAAGGTAGAAATCCAAGAGAATATAGCCTCATTGCCCAGAAAATAAAAGTGGTACTAAATAGCAGCTACAAGTAACTGTACATTAAGTCCCCTACACAACAAACCTTCAAGTTGCGAACTTTCAAAGATGCGAACGTGCATTCGCATGTCCAGTCATGTAAGTTAGTTCACGTGTCTGGTGTACATTGTCACATGTGTGCATCCTCTACAAGTGGTTGTGCTTTTGTGTACTTTACTGTACAGTACTGTATAGAGTACAGTAGTACAGTATCTTTATTTCAAGCCCAGGATGTCTGGAAGCAAGCGTAAAAGCATCGGTGATGTGGCTGGTACTACTGTATACTTTTCAGGTATACAGTACTATACTGTACTATAAGATTAAAAATGTTTTCTATGTATTATTTGTGTGAAAAGTATTACAAACCTATTACAGTACAGTACTATATAGCTGATTGTGTTAGTTGGGTACCTGGGCTAACTTTGTCAGACTTACGAACGTGCTCTCGGAACAGAACTCATTCATATGTAGGGGATTTACTGTATTAAGATGAACAGCTACCGGTGATTATATTAAAAACACTTTATCTACGAAAGAAGTTATAGAAATTAAAACATAGCTAAAAGCTCCCAAAACTGTCCAAAAACTAGCTCTAGCTGATGAAAACATTCCAAACGGCCAGCTAAGCATTTTTTAAATGGGTATGGTTTTATTGTATATTTGAAAGTTGCCAGGAGAGTGGATCTTAAAAGTTCTCATCACCAAAAAAAAAGTTTGTAACTATATGCAGTGACGGATGTTAAATAAAAGTATTGTGGTGATCATTTCTCAATATATACAAACATCACGTCATCCCATTGGGACTTTCCCTGGTGGCGCAGTGGTTAAGAATCCGCCTGCCAATGCAGGGGACACGGGTTCGATCCCTGGTCCGGGAAGATCCCACATGCCGCGGAGTAAGTAAGCCCGTGTGCCACAACTATTGAGCCTGCGTGCTGCAACTACTGAAACCCGTGTGCCTAGAGCCTGTGCTCCGCAACAAGAGGAGCCACCGCAATAAGCCCGTGTACCGCAACGAAGAGTAGCCCCCACTCACTGCAACTAGAGAAAGCCCGCACAACAACGAAGACCCAACACAGCCAAAAATATATAAATTAAAAAAAAAAAATCATCGCATTGTATACATAAAGGTACCACAATGTTCTATGTCAGTTATACCTCAGTTTAAAAATAAAAGGAAAAAATTAAAGGAATTAAAGTTCAACCAGGTTTTTAAGAAAAAAAAAAAAGACAGGGGTTGTATTGACGGCAACTTCAAAGATGCGGAAACATGAAGAAGAGATAAATGAGGGCTTATCTTTGGGAAGAAAAACTATAAATACGTAAGTAGCCGTTACCTCTATCCTCCTCATGTCTAAGATAGAAGAAATTAATCATTGTACACATTTCAGATTTGAATAATCTCCTTTGAGAAAGTACCTGGGGTGTTTATTTAAATAAATAGATGTCTTTTGCTTCTAAAAATAACTTGATTATAGAAAATTTAAGAAATAAAAAAAGTAAGATAAATGCACTTTTTCTCACTGAATGCTATCACATTTTGGTGTGTTCGTGTGTGTGTGTGTGTGTGTGTGTGTAAAAATTGAAAACATATTTTAAAAAAAAATATTGAGATCATGTAGTAAATGTTTGTGTCTGGCAGTCATTTTCCTGTGTCATTAATCTTCAATAACATGATATTAATGGCTTTGTATAGTCTGTAAATTGAATATGCCTTAACTTATTTAGCCAAAATTCTTTTCTTGAAGAGCTAGAATGTTTTCCTGTCTTTTTCTTTTCTTTTTTTTTTTTTTTTTTTTGCGATTTGTGGGCCTCTCACTGTCGTGGCCTTTCCCGTTGCCGGATGCGCAAGCTCAGCGCCCATGGCCCACGGGCCCAGCCGCTCCGCGGCACGTGGGATCCTCCCGGACCGGGGCACGAACCCGCATCCCCTGCATCGGCAGGCGGACTCTCAACCACTGCGCCACCAGGGAGGCCCATTTCTTTTCTTTTTTTAATACCACCAAGATAAACAGCATTTTATGTGGGTATGTACATACAGATAATACAGGTCTCCCAAGCATATTGTTGAAAGAAATAGGAAAGTTACAGAGCAATCCCTGGGTTTTAAGCAGTAAACAGTTGTATGTTTTCTAAGGGTACGTACATGTGTTTAGAGATGCATAGCAAATGTCTGGAAAGATACTAACGTGATTGATTGATTGATTGATTATAAATTTATTTATTTTACTTTTGGCTGCGTTGGGTCTTCATTGCTGTGCGTGGGCTTTCTCTAGTTGTGGTGAGCAGGGCTACTCTTTGTTGTGGTGTGCAGGCTTCTCATTGCGGTGGCATCTCGTTGTGGAGCACAGGCTTTCGGCGCGTGGGCTTCAATAGTTGTGGCATGGGGGCTCAGTAGTTGTGGCTCATGGGCTCTAGAACACAGTCTCAGTAGTTGTGGCACACGGGCGTAGTTGCTCAGTGGCATGTGGGGTCTTCCGGACCAGGGCTCGAACCCCTGTCCCCTGCATTGGCAGGCAGATTCTTAACCACTGCACCACCAGGGACGTCCCCCTACATCGATTTTAATTGTATGACGTTAAGGTAATTTATTTAATCACCCCTCCATAATGGATTTTTTGGCTGTCTGCAGTTTTTGCTGCTATAAATGACACTTCTGTGAACATCCTTGTGCATCTGCCCTGTTCTTGTTTGTTTTCTTAAGAAAAACTTCTAGAAATAGAATTTCTGTGCCAAAGCGTATGTATACTTTTTAGGCTTTTGGTAAGTATTTTCAAATTGCACTTCAGCAGATTGAACCAGTTTCCACTGATAGCATATATCTGTACCCTTTTCTCTGCACACTTGAAAACCCTGAGCATTATCACTCTTTCAAGGAGAAAGAGTTTTCTTTGTAAATACTTATTTCGAAAGAATATGTTTGATCTACAAATGCAGATGTTACAGAGATATAGGGAGTAAAATGTAAAATTTACCACCACTTTCATCCACCTTTAGAGGTAGCCTTTGTTAATAGGCTGATGTTATATAATTTTTAATTTCTGCTAATTTGGGCAAAGGAAGTGACTCTTTGGCTTTGCCTGTCTTCAGTAACTAGTGATGTGCTTATTACTGTTTGTACTTCTGCATGAGTTCCCTATTTATGTATTTTGCCATTTTGCTCTTGATATATTCATACTGTTGTCAGTGTTACTTAAGGTTTATTTATAAACTAAGGATATTTTAATGTTATATGTCAATTTTTTGGTCATATGATAGTTTTTAACATTTTTTTAATTCAAATCTATTAATCATTATGAATTCTACCTTTAGAGTTGTATTTTTAGCCTTTTTCCCTACCCCAGTTATATAAATACTTACCTGTATGTTCTCCTAGTCCTTTTTTTTTTTTAAGGGATACTAATTAAGTTGAAATCATAAAATGTCCAAACACTACTCACGTACTTTATTACAGTTAGTCAGGAAGTGCCCAGAACTTAAGTCTCAATATGGTGATATTCTGGCAGGCTGTGTTAAGCTTTCTGCCTACCTGTACAGCTTATGTGACCTGCACGGAATGGATGCACCCAAGTCTTGTTCGGAATTTAATCAGGCTGGGTGCATTTTTGCAGTTGTTCTTGTTTACACGTTTTTCCCCTACCTGTGTAAACTGGAACTATCAAAGACGTGTTTGTGTGTTAAAATATGTATAACATAAAATTGCCATTTTAACTACTTTTATATGCACAATTCAGTGATTAACTACATTCATTTTTGTCCTTAAATTTTAATCCACCTCGGATTACTTTGGCATATAGTGTGAGGTAGAATTTTTCTTCAGATATAGGTAGGCAGTTGCCTCAACCCAATTTATTAATGAATTCTTCCTGACTCTGCTTATTTGAAATGACATCCTCAACATAGGTGAAATTCTTATGCTGAATACAGTTAGGTCTGTTTCTGTTTTGAATTCAGTTCCATTAATGTTTGTATCAATGTTGTGCAATGCCACACATTTTGTTATCACAGCTTTATAAATTTTTTAGATAAATTTATTTATTTTATTTATTTATTTTTGGTTGCATTGGGTCTTCATTGTGGTGCGCGGGCTTCTCATTGCGGTGGCCTCTCTTGTTGCAGAGCGTGGGCTCTAGGCACGCAGGCTCAGTAGTTGTGGCACATGGGCTTCGTTGCTCCACAGTCTGTGGGATCTTCCCGGACCAGGGCTTGAACCCATGTCCCCTGCACTGGCAGGCGGATTCTTAACCACTGCGCCACCAGGGAAGCCCCTATAATTTTTCTTAATGTCTCATAGATTAAATTTTCTCCCTTTACTTTTATTTTTCAAATGTTTTTTAGATATTCCTACACTTATATTTTTTGAATGTACTTTAAAATTATTTTCTCAAATAATTATTGAGATTTAGTTAGGAATTGTGTTATCTATCAATCCTAGATTGATTTGAGATCACTGACCTTTTACTCTCCCAGGTTTTTATGTCATATCGTATATGGAATTTTCCTTCAAGCACAACTGTCTCCTGGGACCCACTGTCATTTTGCATGGATTTAGCTCAGTATCCCACAGCAGTTACCTGTGTACCACCCTAGTAATTTTTTTCATTTCTCCATACTACCTCTACTATTACATACTGCTATTTTTGTTCATATCAGCTAATATTTTTCCCTTAAGTTTATTTTAAGTAGACACTTTATATCATTAACAACATAATCGGTAAGTCAGTATCACTTGTCACCAATAAAAGGTAACAATAAAAATTTAAAAGGAAACAAAATTATATTATTAAAGTCTAATACAAGGATCACAAAACCACAGAGATTTTATTCTTAATTCTGGACTTCTTCTCTTTGTACATGTAAGGTACTTAATCAGTTGTTTGCATGTGAAATGTGTTATACTTAGATATGTATTGTTCATGTTGGTGTAGTGTTTGCTTTGTTTCAAACCAATTGAATAAAGAGCTATTCTCTGTAGTTAATTGAAAGTAAAAGACCCTTCTTAACGGTAGCCAAGATTTCTCTTTTAGACCCCAAATCAAAAACAAAATTGGAAAAGTGCTTCTATTTTCTTCAAGAATTGCTACGTAGTCTTCACTGGTAAACCAGCCTGGTTCCAGGACTGCTTGGGCAAGATGTTTTGTATTCTTATTTGTCAGAACTGCAGGCAGTATTCACACTGGAACAACCTTAAAGCTTTGAAAATCTTTTACATTTTGTTTTTAAGACCTTGCCACCATGGAAGAAAGAGTACAAAGAAGATATTATGAAAAGCTGACGGAATTTGTAGCAGATATGACCAAAATTTTTGATAATTGTCGTTACTACAATCCAAGTGATTCTCCTTTTTACCAGTGTGCAGAAGTTCTTGAATCATTCTTTGTACAGAAATTGAAAGGATTCAAGGCTAGCAGGTAAGCAGATGTGTTCAGCGCTCTGAACTAATTCAGCTCCTAACGAGAAATTGCCGGGTTTGTTTATGATCTGCTTAAAATTATAGTCACTTTTTAAAATTCAAAAAGCATTTATCAGATGCTTACAGAATGTAAGATGCTGTCTTAAATGCCATGGGGCACATACAAAGATAGTAGTAGTAAGAGTTCTTGCTCTCACTGAGTTTACAGGAGTATAAAAATGACTGTTCTGGGACTTCCCTGGCGGTCCAGCGGTTAGGACTCCACGCTTTCACTGCAGGGGGCTGAGGTTCGATCCCTGGTCAGGCAACTGAGATCCCGCAAGCCGCGTGGCCAAAAAAATAGTTTTTTAAAACTATGAGACTAATACTCAACACAGCATATAGTAGGCGAAATGCTCAAAGACTGGTAGAATTCAACAAAATAATGTTTAAAAAAAAGACTGTTCTGTAGGGTAGAGTAAGGGGAAGACCACCAAGTGGGGATTTAAGCGCTTTCTCTTTCATTTGCATTTGCTGTATCTTTGAAATCATAAATTGTTTTATTCTAATGGATTTTTTCTGTGGACAAAACTAAACTTTAATCCAAGTCCACAGACCTTTTCTTTGAACCTCTCGTAGCATAAAAACATTGAGCAGCTTTGCATGCTATTCAGGTACCGTGACCTTCGCGCCTTCTGTTTCTGACCTTCCGCACGTGCTCCTTCCCAAGCCCATGACTTTCTTCCTTTCAACGGAAACCTGTTTCCCTTTTCTTTGAGAGCTGCCACCGCTCTGTAGCCCTGAGATTCATTGTTCACCATCCCCCATCCACCAGCCCGCAAGCTTGATCCTCCCTAGTCAGATTGGGTAGATCTTGGCTGGGCTGGGGTCTGGGCATCTGTATTACCTAATGAACTCCCACGGGACTCTGCATACCAAAGCAGAAGAATCAGTGCTCTACCTTGTCATTTTTCTCGGAGGAAAATCTTCAGGGTATTTTCTCTCCTTCTGCCGTAACAAGGTAGATGAAGAGCTATACTTCAGAGTCAGTTTGCGTAAACTACAAGTGAAGGACAGGCACAACTGAAGTGTCCAGTCACCTTCTCAGCGAAAGAGTCAAACACTATAGGCAAGAGGGAAGGAAAGCAGGTGGGCAGGCAGGCTGTATAGACCACCAACCAAGAGACTTCACAGAATCTCTAAAACTTTCCCATTTTTATGGTTGCCTATCTGTTAACACGTTAGCTGTAAAACTTAAAATGGAAGTGGACTTACTTAATATGACGGAGTCCCCAGGAAAATAACAATAAAGGAATAAAGAGGGGTAAACTCAGAGTGGTGAAAGGAATATGGTGGAAGTTAGTTAGCTGGTGAGATTTCAGCAGATTGTGAGGGACAGCAGATGGAAGGCGGCTGACCGGTGAAGGCGGGCACGCGCAGCCAGACGACTCCTCGCGGGCTCCTCAGCAGACGTGACAGCCTGCCGACCAGTAGGACCCCAGACAGCCTCCAGCACGGAGACTCTGAAATAGAATCAAAGGCTCTAGAGAGTAGGAGGAGAGAGGGGTTAACTGAAGATCTAAATCTGGGCTAGTCACACCCTCCTTTAACCCCAGTGTGCAGCCTGCGTAGGATGCCCAAAGAACTGGAAGAACACAGGGTTCTCCAAAGAAGGAGAATTAAACCGTCTGCAGAGAACTAGAGTAGACAGAAGAGAATGGGACCCAGAGGAAAATCCCCTGATCTCTGAAGGACTGGCTCCCTCATTCTAACGCTGGGTCTCTCAACAGGATAATTTACTCACCCCCACCCCGTAAGGGATGTTTAGCGATGCCTAGAGACATTGCTGTTTGTCCCACTTGGAGGTGGTTAGTGGTACTGGCATCTAATCAGTAGAGGCCAGAGATGGTGCTAAACATCCCACACTGCGTAGGATAGCCTTAAAGCAAAGAATTATCCAACTCCAAAGTGTCAGTTGTGTTGAGACTGAAAACTCTGATCTAAAGCAAAGCCTGCCAGTCAGTAAGCCACACACACATGCACAGGGTTCTCCAGGCACCCATCTAGGCTGTTAACTTACTCTTCGTAAGTGGGAACAGACAGGGACGGACGGATAGGTAAGGAAAGCCTACGGTGTAAAGGAAAGCCTGAGGTGTAAAGGAGAAAAAGGTCAAGGTGTAACCGAAAAATAGATTCCAGAGAGAACAAGAGAGAGCTTTAAAAAAACAAAACAAGCGGGCTTCCCTGGTGGCGCAGTGCTTGAGAGTCCGCCTGCCGATGCAGGAGACGCGGGTTCGTGCCCCGTTTCGGGAAGTTCCCACATGCCGCGGAGCGGCTGGGCCCGTGAGCCATGGCCACTGAGCCTGCGCGTCCGGAGCCTGTGCTCCGCTAACGGGAGAGGCCACAACAGTGAGAGGCCCGCGTACTGCAAAAAAAAAAAAAAAAAAAAAAAAAAAAAAAAAAAAAAAAAAAAAAACAAGCCTCTAAGTCATGTCCCGAGAGAAATTTTAGAAGATGCTGCATCTGCAAAATAGTGAACAGGATATTAGAAATAAAGAACAATCTGAGAAAAAGAGAGTAACTGGAAATTTTTTTAAACTTATTGCACACATTGAAAGTTAAAATCAAGGAACTCTCAGTGTAAAGAGCAAAACGACAAGGGGATGAAAAATAGGAAAGAAAAAAATGTTATTCATGGAAATTCCAGAAAAAAAGAACAGAGAAGACAGAGGAGAGGAAATTATCAAAAGACTACTTTAATATAAGAAAAATTTCCAAACCAGTGAGAGGCACACAACTTCAAATCCAAGCAAAACTATTCATTCAAAAAATGGTTATTGAGCCCCGGCTGTGTGTCAGAATTGACTATAGCAGCAGATCAAACCAAGTTCCCGCTCTCCACGGAGCTCATGTTCCTGTGGGACAGGGAGATGGACTGGGGCCGGGGTTGTGGAGTGGAGTGGAGTGGAGTGGATAAACAAACGTCTAAGCCAGCTGGACAAGCGGGAAAAGGTCCACCGCAAATATACATCACTGTAAAATCTCCAGAGGCTAAGGATGGAAGAAGCTCTTCTGAAAGCTTGTAAAGAGGATAAAACAACTTATAAATTAACAGGAATTAGACTGGTATCAGACTTTTCTGTAGCAACATGGAATGCTAGAGGATTATGGAAGAATAAACCCAAAAGTTTGAGGAAAAATGAAGTCTGTGTCTAGCCAGTCAAGCGTAGAGGCAGAGTAAGTACATTTTCAAGTCATATAAGGATCAGAAAGGGCTTCCTTTTTCCTTGCATATGTTCTTAGCAAGTTATTTTAAGATGTGCACTAGCAAAATAAAGAAGCAAGTCAAGAAAACAAAAGACCTTGAATTTCAAGAAAGCAAAGAGAACGACTCTGACCCAGAGTGACATTTGTACAGCAGGCCCATGCAGCAGGCAGTTCAAATTGGAGCAGGAGAATGGAGCACTCCCAAAGAGGGATGCGTCTGGAGGGAAAAAATTGATTCATGCATTAGATAACTTAAGAATGTAAGGGGGGAATGAAAGTCAATTAGAAACTCCATGAAAGGCAAAAAGTTGTATAGGTTACTAAGAATGCCCTCCTAGCAAAAGATTAGGTGCTACAGAGAAAAATATTTACATAGTCATGTAAACAGTACATTGATTTTCAACTTTTGGAATGTCTACAGACAAAGCATGGAAAGATTTAATTTTAAATTACAGAGAAATGGAACTTGTACTCAAGCAGGGAGGAGGGAAAATGGTTCCATGAGCTCAGTTCTCGTTTGCCGTAGCAGGATTTAAACAATATAAAGTTGATAAAATAAGAAATAGCAGTGTAAGAAATCTAACTACCTAAGAACTGAAAGTTCCAGGTAATTCATCCTAGAGAGCCTGGTTTTCAGGGTGAGTGAAGATAGGACAGAGGACCACAGTTTATTACAAACCCTCCGTGCTCTTTTGCTTCTTGCTTCGTACCTCTTGTAGTCATTACTCCAGTTAAATTTCTAGAACTGCTTTTTTCAGCTGAAAAGGCTTTTTAGCCTTTGGTGGAAGTGGAAGCTGGGGGATTTGGATCCCACCCTGCTGCCAGGCTTGCAGGCAGGACGCAGAGGGGGATGGTGGCAGCAGCTGCTGAGGTGGGCCTGCTGCAAAACCAAGGGACTGGGGGAAGGAGAGGAGGCCCAGAGGCTGGGTCTGCATGGTGAAGGGCCCGCTCGGGAGAGCTTGCCATTTGGTGGTTTCATGTAGCTTTTTATTATATTCTGGTTTATGTAATTTTTATTAAAGAACATGGGAGCCAACTGAGAAGTTTGCTCAAGTCTGCTTATGTAAATAAAATATGTGAAGAGATGTTAGGGGATTTTTTGTTGATTTCCAGATTTAGGGCAGAATGAAACATATATGTAGCCAGTCACTGAAATATTATTTTTTATGGATTTCCAGGGTTTCCTTTGCCGTATTTTCCCCATTTTTAATTTGTGATCTCCAGCATTATTTTCATAACTGTTCTTTGTTATAATTCATCATTTATATCATCCATGTTCTTTCTTTTCTTACAGATTGTGATATCTTTAGTCTGAATTTTTAACTGGAATCAGAACTGGATGTTGGGGTCACTCTTTTATTGTACCACTTGATTACCTAATTCAAAATTGCCCCCCAGAGTTCAGATGAGTTAATATAATTTTTTAATGTTTAAAAAAAGATGTATAGTAGTAAACAATTTATTCTAGCAGCCATGTTGAACGATGTATTTAAGAATTGTAAACTCCGAGAAGACTGTATTTATATACACGATTGCAATAGAACATACTTGATAACTGTACAGTAACTTGGTTTGCTAACAAAAGTTGTTAATAAAACTGTGAAACTAGAAAGGACACTTTCTGAAATTTAATAGAAAAATGTGATTTTAATACTGTTATTTCTCTCCTTTTAATATTTTTTTCCTTCATATTCCCCAACTCAATGTAAATAAATGTGCGCGTACACACACACACACACACAAATATGCGCGCGCACACACACACACACACACACACACACACACACACACACACACACACACACACACACACACACACACACACACACACACCTTTTGCCACAATGGTAATGCTTCTGTAAATGTCTCTGTTTGTTCCTTTGGCTAAAAATGTTGTATTGGACATATATATATGTATATATATTTATATTTCTTTTTTTTAATATTGGCTTTTTCCAATGAATTATCATGTTTAGTGTACAATGAAAATTTTTAATTTTATAGGGTAAAAATTTCTTACTTGTTCTCATATATTTGCTTGCCAAGGGTGAATGAAAGAACATGGCTGCTTTCCCCAGACAGACTGACCTTGGCATCCACATAAAGCATCACTGTTTTCAAAAATGAAGGGTGCTTAATTGTTCCCTTTTTTCTGTATTCTGTAGGTCTCATAACAACAAACTGCAGTCTACAGCTTCTTAAAGTTCAGCGTGTTAACCTAACATAAAACACAGCAAGAATCTGGTTGAACTGTTTTAAATTAAGGAGCCAGATGTTTTTAGTCAGGTTATCCTGACAAGACTTGACCTAAACTTCGTTTTTATTGGTCATAGCAGTCCAATTATATTCTTGGCCAATTTTGTCCAACGGACAAGGGAAAAGCAAAGTCAACGACACCATTATCTTGTCAAGATCAAATGGTTTTACTATTGTGGCAGAAGCGGGAAAACTTTGTTTATTGAAGAAAAAAAAAAAGAAAGAAAGAAAAAAAGATAATATGGGGTCAAGTGTAACTCCATGGAAATGCCACGTCTGCTCTTCAGTGAAGAAGCTGGTTTAGAGTCTCACAGAAAACTTTCGACTGTATTTATTTATTGTTGCAAAAAAGACGCTTTTTTATTGCTGCCCTCATTTGTCAGCTAATTATTTTTTCTTATAAAATCCAGCCCGGTTACATGTAATCCATTCTGTATCTTATCATGATTCCTGTAGGTAAAAGTACAAGACGACCTCTAGATGTCTTTTCTTTCTATGAAAGGAGCTGCTATGTACACATGTGCACACACACACAACTGGGAATCAACAATGAGTTTATTGTTCATAGTAGATAAAAATTAAGCTTGCATAAAGGTTGGGCTAGTGGTCCTGGACTACAGACTCTGTTGCCTTGAATATAACAGTACAATTTGTCATTTACTCTGCACCAGGTTAAAATGAGTAAAATCTATTTGAAGGTATCTTGTTTGTAAACATTTGTCAGATTCTAATTTTTTTTCTTTTTGTATTAAAATTCAATTATGGATGTATATGAAACAAAATAAATGGAGATAATTTTTCTCCCACAGACAGTGTCTTTGAATGTGCGCTAATGATTCTCTGTAAGCCATTGAGGGGAAAGGGAGGGCTGCAAGGTAAATAAATAAAAGGCAGAAGGATCTGATTGTACCTGGATTTCTCCAGGGCAGTAGTGGTCCTTCATTTTATAATTCCCAGCCCACTGTCATCATATCGAAGAAAAATATTCAGGGGTGCTAATCCTGTTGCATCAATTGATCAGACTAATAAAAAAGGTAATGTGACAAAATACACATCGCCTTCATCTGTATGTTATATGATACCAGGCAAATTATCAGTTACAGGCCACTGCTTATATTTTATGAAGGGCATTTTTGAAAATGACTTCATCCTTTTTGTATTTGTTTGTTGGTTGAGTTTTTTGGGGGTTTTTCCCACATAAGAAGTGTAAGCGGTAGGGGAAAAAAATGGAAGCAGCAGAGGAAGGTGTATATTTTGCATGTTTTTCCTTTCAGTGTTCTAATCTTACATGTATTTCTTCATTGTAATAATAGCTTCCGTGAGATCTGCCATAGTTGGTTTATGCAGCTTTGCAAAAATTTTACTAGATTTTGCACTAATTCGTATTAGCTTTGTCCTACCAAGTTCTGGAATTTATCCAATTATTGTTTTTTAAAAGTTTCTTTCTGTTTAATATCACCCTGCTATGCAAAACCTTTCCCGGACCTTAGTTTCTTAAAAGAAAGACGTTGCTAACAGTTCCCAGTTCTTTCTTCTTACAGGCTCAGGTGTACAAGTTATTCTGGGTTAATTTTATCTAATGAAGCCCATTCCTTTTTGTACATAAAAATATCACTTAAACTTATGCTTACAAACTAAAGAGACTAATTGCTCAATATTGAAAACATGGAAACAGTTTTTGCTTAAAATACTAACATGGAAGTAGTTAAATATAGGTTATTTTGTCCTTTAACTTTTAAAAAATGTTACATATTTGTATGCACTGTGCTGATGCAAGAATCCTACATTTTAATGAATTATAAAATTATTCTGCATCTCATCATGTCACAGTATTTCTGTACTATTTATTCATATATATATATAGATATAGATGGGCTTAATCATTTAAAACTTGTTGCAGCAAGAACTTTCCTACCTGTAGACAATAGATTGCTATGTTTTTAAGAGATTGTGGCAAATTTAAACAGCAGTTCTTTTTGTACGTAATAGGACATTTCATCCTAGAAAAATAAAGTAATGTTTTTGACATTGGATTTGGTGCGGTTTCTAATGAAACAGTGGTTGGTTGGTTAACATATTTTCTGTAGATGTTGGCATTGCCAAATTGTACAAAAAAGGTAAATTTTGTGGGAATCCTCAGGCCAGGAATATGTTAATTTCATATATGTATTTAATAGTATAAAGCCTTTTGCAGTTTCTATCACCATATAAATACATAGACATTTTATGGTTTTATCAACTGCAGAGCTTTAGTGTTTCAAAAGTAATTTTTGGAAAAACATGCATTCTTATACTAAGTTTCAAAAGCTGCTTTTCTATGAGTATTTGACAAGCTTCTGCTACTCAGTAAAGTATACATATTACAGCTATTTCGCTTTCAATAATGCAAGTAGTAGAATGCACATTTGTTATACTGTTAGGATTTTTCTACACGGTCTTTGGGCTTGTATATATGTTTAATTTGCATCAACAGATTTCCTTTGCTAAAAGTATTTTCAATGCTTGTTATATTTCATCTGCCAGGTTCACAATCCTTGAAACCATTTCATAAAAAGTATTTTCATATTGGTAAGGCTTTTTTCTCCTACCCAGATTCTGCAGGATTTGCACTTTAGTTAATGTCCTGCAGTAGTTTTAAAAAATTGTGAACTTTCAGAGATATTTTCTAAAGTAAAACAGTTACCTTTTTATATTTCAAGTGGCCTGGAGTGTTATTAAGAGACTCTGAGATTTGCTGCTGTTTGTAATCTACCTTCCTGGAATCTGCAAATAAAAGTTCTTTCCC
>NW_006784347.1:2912782-2913302 GCF_000442215.2 Lipotes vexillifer | reverse complement strand
TATTTCTGTTCATTTGTTAGGCAAACTCCCTGCATCTTTGTGTATTTCTGATACTCAAGAGCCAGTGTGGTGACCTTTTAAATCTACACACTTAGCCTCATAACTGAGGCCATTACCCACAAGTGTCAGATTTCTTGTCCTTCAAATGAGAATGGTGATCTCTCATGAGCAAAGTAATGTCTTGGGGGAAGGATTTTTAATAAACTGAAATATTCTGAAGTACTTCTGGATACTTGGAACAAGATACCGAAAAAGACATTTCCTAGATCACACCCCGCTTGATCCAATTTGGACCAAATTCAACTAAAGGAAACAAGTGCGATATTTTTTAAATGATAAAGTCCTGTACCCAAAATTGAAGTTACTCACTGCAGGTAGTGGGTCAGTTTTTAGGTGTTTGCATATACCTGTGTTTGATCAACCTTAAAAATGATTTTAAGAGAAATATAAACAGTGCTAGGTGATACCTCTCAAAGACAGTTAAAAGCTAGTACCAAAAAAAAAAAAAAAAAAGTATGTT
>NW_006784347.1:2895697-2912772 GCF_000442215.2 Lipotes vexillifer | reverse complement strand
TTTCCCTACCAAAAGAAAAACACTTTTTTTCCGCTTGAGTTCCAACAGCTTAATGGAAGGAGGGATGTGTTGAGCTCTTGAAGGCAACAGGGTATTTTATTGTGCCCGTGATCCTTTAGTCTTTGGAAGGCAAACCATGTGCTAAGGAAAGTCTATCAACAGGAGAAAAGGATTCGGAACTACAGTGAATTTGGGAATTAAAATTTTCCATAAAATTAAAAGATTGTACTGAAGGTACTGACTGAATATTGAGAAGATTCTCCTTAAACTTTTTTGCCTAACCTGGAATTCCCAGTCTGTTGTGCACCGCCTCCCGTGCATATATCCCCATATGCACCACTGTTCTACCTCATTTGAGCCTCAATCACTATCTTTTTTTTTTTTTTTTGGCGGTGCCTCTTGGCATATGCAGGATCTTAGTTCCCCGACCGGGGATTGAACCCGAACCCCCTGCCTTTTTTTTTTTTTTTTTTTTGGCGGTGCCTCTTGGCATATGCAGGATCTTAGTTCCCCGACCGGGGATTGAACCCGAACCCCCTGCAGTGGGAGTTCACGGAGTCTTAACCACTGGACCGCCAGGGAAGTCCCCGAGCCTCGCTCATCTTTCATTGCAAACCTGGTCTTGAATGATGGCCTTAAGTTTAACAACGTTTCTAAGAAACTGGCCTGCTTGCGTTTGCCAAAGTGTACATACTAACCGTGTGACCTCCAAGTATCACACAGATCACAGTTTTGGCACTTTTTGTGTGATTCCAAAACATCTCAGAAACTGAGTATTATCAAATCAATCTAATCAAACCCTAACCCTTAGGCTTATATCAAAGTGATTTTTTTTCTATCTTTTAAACCAGAGCTATTTATAACACTTCTCTTTATGCTCTAACATCTGACCATCCAACTAATAATTTATCTATTTAGCCGTTTTGTAATTTTCCCCACCATGTTACGCAGGATCACCACTTAGCCATTTGACATTTAAAAAATCGGCTTTGGTTTTTGTGACCAGTGCTACTTCTGTCTTCGTTAATTTTTATCCTAAAGGAAACTAACCCAGAAGCTCTTCATTCACTGCATACTCTAATCTCCTGCCAGTGGTTTGTGTAATAATTCAGTGGATTCCCAAGAAGCAATTCTAAGATAATTTTTAATAAGCTTGGGCACAACTCATTCTTGGCAAATACTCTAAAAAATCCCTCAGTTAATGCTTTACCATGGCATAGTCAGAACCCCTCAACTTTTATTTTACCTCTTTGCCCCCTGTTTGGGACAAATAAGGTAACAGTATCTCCCGTCACAATCAGTTGTTATGTCTTACAGTCTCTCTGTGCTGTCCTGACATCCTGTGTGTATATAGGGCTTCTGTGAGGCCTTTAAAGACTCTGCCATTACAGACTAATGACACATCCTGAGCTCCAGAGTGAATCTCATCTGAGACCAAATGGACTGTTTTTGTCTCTTCAGTGGAGTTCTGCGCAGTAATCTTCAACCATGGATTATCAGTGTCTCTATTCACAGCGTTTCAAATTAAAGCACAGCTTGGTCTTCTGAAAAAAAAATTGTTAATGTCTTTGTGGGCTGAGGTATAAAATCAATAATAAATTCAGTTTGTGATTAAATCTTTTTCAAGCCAACTGGAAAACGTTTAAAATTCACATGCTTGCAAGCCGTCATTAAATATTGGCTCCAGGGTTTTTGGAGTAAGTTTGAGAAATGCTTTTTCCCAAACCTTTTGGGGCTCATTGAGGCTGAAAAAACCAGGTGCATCCAAGATCTGATTTCACAGAAAGATTTACTGCTTTACAAACACAAACATGATACTTGGTCTTAATAGAAAAATGACATCA
Source organism: Lipotes vexillifer (assembly GCF_000442215.2). Lineage (NCBI taxonomy): Eukaryota > Metazoa > Chordata > Mammalia > Artiodactyla > Lipotidae > Lipotes > Lipotes vexillifer. Next base: position 2,910,928 of record NW_006784347.1, on the reverse strand, counting down.
GATACACCCAGAATATGTTTGGTATTGGGATAGCTGCCAGTATGGCACAAAACACAGGATTTTAGAAGCAGGGAGGCATGAAAATAAACTGTATCTTATATTTTGGTACATCAGGAACACTCGTTTGAACAAACATTTGTTTGCTTGAATAAGCCCTTCAGTACTCTAAATGTAAAACTTTAATACTTGTCTCGGGCTCTGACTTTAGTGTTTGATCTAAATGTGATCTCAATGACATTTCATACGTCTGACTAGTGCACTTACTGTTATGTACAGAATTTAAAATGTGATGGTTTTAGTATAAAATTTGGTTTGATACATGATATAAACTATTCAAAATTGTATATTTAAAATCAAGGAAATGTTTTTGTGAACTATTTCTACTGAAGAATGTATTTAAATTAAAATAATTAAAAATAATCAACATGAAGCAGTGATCTGTTATCTGGACAGGTCAGTTATCCGAGCTTGTGTGAGTAACTGGCACACCAGTTGAATAACTTCACCACAGAGCTCAGAAGCATAACCATTTAAGAAGCATTTTGTAAAAAAGTGACAACTTGAAGATGAGAGTTGGCACTTGGCACCTAGTTCCTAAAGGAGCTGTGTGCCCTGTTCTAAAGGAAAATCCGATTACTTAATGACAGGTCTTTCCTGTCTTGCTGCTGAATTCCAAGTCTCTTATGATCCAGAAATGCCAGGCTGGTATGTTTCAAATGCACTGGGTGTGAATTGCCCCTTGCACTTGCCCATCCCTTTTCCGGTTAAATCTTTTCACATAGCTGCTGCTGCTCCTGAGAAGTCCATCTCCTGGTCGGAGGCGCCCTCTCAGGACCTGAAGCAGAGCTGTAGGTAGCTGCCTTCTCTTATGGTAGATGTGGCCCATCACAATATACCTGCTGCCTGAAAAAAAAAAAAAAAAAGCCAAAATATAAATTCATAGTTATCTTTCAAATACCACGTAACAATAAGAAAATGTAAGGCTTTTAAGAAATGCCTAAGCTTGAATCTCTTATCTTGCTGCACATGTTGAATCTCAAGACATTTAAACCTCAGACAGCAGGTGGAAATAGCCTAGTGACCTTTATAAGATAATCAGATTACTCAGCCTGTAAACAGCCAGCACTAGAAACAAAGGTCCTAATTAATCACAACAGTGCCAGCAGGATTTTACAGAGCACATCTCTAGAAAGACGTGGGAGTGGGCATTACCCGCCCCCCCCAAACACACACGCCCAGCAAAAGACGTCTCTAAACTCAGTTTAAAAAGCCCCTTAGGCATCCTGTCTGGCAACGGTGTTTCGTCATTCACTCCACTTGTCAACAAATATTGAGTGTTTGCTTTGTGCCAATCCGCTCAGTTCCCATCTTTAACCGGAGGCGCTGATGGAATTTAAATCACAGAGTGGACGAAATAATACCTGTCTTCTAAATTCTATTCATTTTAGAATATCCCCCCCCCCAAAAAAAACAGGTACTGGGGTAACCGATAGAGACCGGGCTGTGGCATGTCAAAGTTACAACGGTGACATAAAGAACATATATAAAATGATCACTTAGATCAGTTTTAATACCAGGTTTAAATTCTGGGCATGGCTTATTGCAACTAGAGGAGTCTAGGGCTAATATGTGGACTCGGAAGAAAAACCCGTCCGGAGTGATGTACAGGCGGTTCATCTTGTACAGCCCGTCCCGGTCCACCAGCAGAGTCACCAGCCGGATCCCCGTACCGAGGACGTCCACATCATGCACGATTCCGTTGACTGCTGCTTTCAAAAAACAAAGAGTTTGGAGAAATGCACAGCGCTCACATCCTCTTTCTCTCCCCAGTGCGTTTCTAACAAATCACGAAATAGTCCACACGGCTCTGGGGCCTGCAGGACCGAGTGGGTGGGTTTCTCTAGGGTTTGGTTTAGGGGTCCCGATGCACAGCCCGGCGCTCTCGGCTCGGAAAGGCTCGCCCCGCGGCCCGGGCTCGGCCGCCCGGGCCCGGGAGGAGCTGCGGGCGGGGCTCACCGAACTCGCTGGCGCAGTAGGACTCGCGCTCGTCCAAGTCCGCCCTGCAGGCGCGCGCGCAGGGCTCGGCGCCGAGCTCCGCATCCTCCCTCCGCTGGGGGCTGAGGCGCGGCGGCGGCGCGGGCGCGGGTTCCGGGGGCGGCGCGGCGGCGCGCGGCCGGTTGGGATGGGCGGGGCCGGCGGGGGGCTGGGCGGCGCGCGTGCGACAGCGAGATGGTAGGAGGGGCACAATCACAGTAAAATCAAATCCCATATGTGCTGGGTGGGTGACTCACAAACTGGAGAACACTTATACCACAAGAGTCCACCCACTGGAGTGAATGTACTGAGCCCCACATCAGGCTTCCCAACCTGGGGGTCTGGCAATGGGAGGAGGAATTCCTAGAGAATCAGACTTTGAAGGCTAGTGGGATTTGACAGCAGTACTTTGACAGGACTGGGGGAAACAGAGACTCCACTCGTGGAGGGCACACACAAAGTAGTGTGAGCATCAGGACCCAGGGGAACGAGCAATGACCCCAGGGGAGACTGAACTAGACCTACCTGCTAGTGTTGGAGGGTCTCCTGCAGAGGCGGGGTTGGCTGTGTCTCACTGCGAGGACAAGAACACTGGCAGCAGAAGTTCTGGAAAGTACTCCCTGGCGTGAGCCCTCCCAGAGTCCGCCAATAGCCCCACCAAAGAGCGCAGGTAGGCTCCAGTGTTGGGCTGCCTCAGGCCAAACAACCAAAGGGAAGGGGACGGGGGTGGGGGGAAGGGGAGAGGCAGAGAAGAGAGGGGAGGGAGGCCAGGGAGGCTGAGAGAGGAGGGAAGGCGGGTAGAGATGAGGCTGTGGAGGGGAAGAGAGGCCGACAGGGGGGAAGAGGAAATGGCTCTGGGAGGGGAGAGGAGATGGGGGACGATGTAAACGTAGCGTACACCTGCGAGAGGCGACGTGGAGAGGGCAGCAGACATGGAAGTGAAGGAAAGAGAACGGGAGGGGGAAGTGGAAGGCGCCCCGGCTTGTGGTGAGCACAGGTTTCCTAGGCCCCAAGAAGACGGAGATGAGGGTCTTGCCCTCTAAGAATGAGGGCAACTAAGAACATTTTTCTCACCACATGGGAACATTTCATTTTGTTAAGGAAGCTTTGCAAATCAATAGCTTTTCAAATTACAACCACCTATTTGTTCTAGGACTAAAGATAACTGACAACTTTGGTTAAATAACAAACTCTTTTGCCCTTTCTTTAATATATATGTAAACATCCGCCTTTTCGCTATGTACAGTTTGTTGAGAAAGTACCAAGAGCAAACCCCAGGGGGAAAGGTCTCATGTTACAGCTTCTCCTAATTGTTTAAGCGCCCCTGACAACAGAACTATTTGGTTTTCCCATCCGTGTTTACACTGTCATCTTGGTCTGTGCAGAGTCGAGCATCTGTGAGTGGATTTTTATCTGGCTTCTTGGACACCACTTAGTAGTAAACCACAGCTTAGAAGGAGGTTTAAAGCGTGGCTGGGCGCAGAGGCCCCTGGTTAAGTGTAAAAGCACCCGCATCGCTTACACTGCCCGACCCCCACCCCTTCCCATGGTGGAGGGAAAGCTCCTAAATGGCAAACGGCATGAAAACAAATTTTTGAAATTATTAGTGATTTTCCCCAGCTCTGCAGGCAGGTTGGTGAGCAAACTTCAGCAAGCTTAGAAGCTGGGCCAATTTCCATGCCCAGTTACACAATATCACCTCCCCGTTTGCCTGGGTCCCAGTGCCCTCCAGACGGGCACAAGAGCCCATCTTTTTTTTTTTTTTTTTTTCTATTATTTTAACGGCTGGTTTTCAGCATTTCTCTCTGACATCGAAGAGCTTGGTCTGCCCATTTGCAGTTCTTGCAAAACTTCATTTAAAGTGATTTATCTTGCCAAATTGACAGTCTCCTTTAAAATCAGCTTTCACCCAGCAATAATAGCTGGTTATAGTTCATGTTTTTGCAGAGAGGTTGATTCTGGCTCATTATGTTCAAGGTTGCCCATACACAGCTGAATAAAGTTCTGGTGGATATCCAATTCCTGACTGTCAACTGTTGACCTCACAACAGCTTCCCCATTGATATCACCATCTGTTGTCATGGGAAAGATTGTCTGATATTTGGGTTAAATGCCACTGAAGTCATTCAATTTCCATGTGGAAAAATAACCCAAAGTAAATTACCCTGTAAGGTGCGGAAGGTATTTTTCCCAGAGATAGTGAATCAAACAGAACATCCAAATAAAAGCCAGACAAAAACACCTCCCCGCAGAGAATCTCTTATTTCTTCATTCCCTCAGTAATTTTCATCTCAGGCGTGAAATTGTGTGTGTGTGTGTGTGTGTGTGTGTGTGTGTGTGTGTGTGTGTGTTTTAAAGACTCAGGTGTCCCAAGGCCATTGGTTGCGGCCGCAGGGAAAGGGGAGAAAGGTCCGATTTCGGCTCCCTCCGCTCCCAGCCCCTGTGGGGCGCACCCAGCTCCTCCGCGCTCCTCCGGGCGCCCGCCGCCCGCCGCGTCCCGCGAGCCCGGCCCGCACGGCTCCCGAAAGGCGCGCCACGACCCCTTTTGACACTTTCCCTCCTCTGTGATGGAGCAACTACTTAACATGCAAAGTTTCTCCAGCCTGCCCGGCTCGCTCGAGATCATTTCAGTAGCTGAACAACTGGCTTCATTCCGATAAAGGCTGCCAAGACACACACAATCTTGGGGACACATTTTGCTCCTTTCGAACACGAACATGGACCTGGAATCTCCTCTCTGGCAAGCCCTGACCCCTTTCTCGTCCCGCCCTTCATCGCGCCCTCTCCCCAGCTCGCCCCCGGATCCCAGCCCCTCTCCCAGGGCTCAGCGTTTCATCGATCTTACCTTTTCTCTCCGCCACTGGGGCTTCGGGAGATGATCCAACGATCAAACAGAGGAGCCAGAAAGCTCTAGCTGTCATGTTTGTAGACACGGTTCCCAGGCTCTAAAACTGAGCCTGGGCTTTTGCTCTTTCTCTCCCCCCACCCCTTCTCCACCCCCCCCCACCCCCGTTCATGCTAATGAGGGGCAGCCTTTGGGGAAACGGGAATCACTCACTGAACAGACCATTGGAACAAAACCGAGCTGCAGGGATTTCTCCCACCTCCTTAGGGGGACGAGCACGTGGCCTCTCAAAGTTGTCCCTGGGAACGTCTGTCCTGCGATCTGTGGGCAATGAGAGCATCAAAACCTACACTTGAAACCCGTATGGGTTTGCGGGCCGGGGTTGCGTGGAGGAGAGGGTGGGGTGGCCAGTGGAGAGAAGAAGCCTGTTGCGGGCTGAGGGACAGGGCGCGGGGTGTGAGTGACACGGGGAGATTTGTCTAGATTCAGTCAACAACCAATAGGCAAATTAGAGCTTAAGACAGTTTGGGCTTGTGGAAAGGAGGATATTCCGGATGACAGAAAATTCGTCCCAGGTTGTCTCAGGGGTTCTGAGAGGAACCAAGTCACTACATCCTAGGTCTGGTTACACTGTTTTACTATATATACAATATTTATATTCTAGAATCAGAAAGGAAAAAAGTCTCAGTAAAATAGCTTTTCTGTTCCCTCCCCCTGTCCCCAGTTGAAATTGGTAGCAGGTTGGCTAGATTCATTAAGCCCAGGCGAGTGCCTTTTACCCACCAGGAGCTAGAGAATAAAAAAGTAAAAATCCTTCCCAGCTCTCTAATGATGGCTCATTTCCTCAAGAAAGGTGGATTTTTTTTTTTCTTTCTAAGAAAAACTCATTCACTACTTAGGTCCGAATTCTTGAAATGGCTCTGTATATTTGTCCTGAGCTAAGGACACTGTCCCTCAGACTGAACAGAAACAGCATTCACCAAAGGGGGAAGTAAGCTCACCATAGTAAACCCACAGCCTTACCGACATGTATCTCATTTCAACAGCTTCAAATCCAAAAGGAAGGGGAAATGCATTGAGATGAAGGCATTTTTATCTGAAGCACATGAGCCAACAGTGAGATGCAACTGCTAAAAGAAAGAACAACCTTTTGCTGCACTAATATCTTATGTCTCAAAGATAATAGTGCTAGTGGACCGATCAGATTTGGGGCGGGGGGGATCATGTTTTCAAGAGACTGGAAAGCTAGAAGGAAAACAACTGGGTGGTGAGAGGGCTGGAATCCATCACGGTCAAGTTCTTTTGGAGGAACTGAGAATAGGCAGCCTAGGCACAGAAAAACATTTGTTATATTTTGGGAAAGAACCAGTAAGTAGAAGTTATGAAGTGACAGATTTAATTTCAGTTTAAGAAACAATATTCTAACAACTGAGATCTCCAGGAAAGCAGGCTGCTTTGAGGTGTTGTGACAATGAGGTCCTGGCCATTGGGGGTATCCAAAGAGAACGTGACTCAGGGATACTGTAGAACAGTTTCCTGAATTCAGTTTGTGTTGGTTTGAGGGATGTGGTGAGATAAATGTGTTCTAGGGAGGAGTTGGCTGTCTAGTCACAGGCTGACAATATGTTGGAGGGGGTCACTATGTCTATAGTCTGGTTCTCAACTTTCCTCAGCTTGAAACTCAGTTTTGTCAATGGATTAGATTTGTGAGACCAACTCACGTTAACCAAACTCATAAAAACAAGATGTATAAACCAGAATGTCACTTATTAATTTGTAATAGGATATAGCAAAGGTGATTCAGAGGTCTAATTATTAATCAGGAGATTGCCTGTTGAGCACTAAATCAAATTGCAGTTGAAGGTGGGCTAATCTTCCCTCATTTGAGTTTTAGAGGAGTGAATTCTCTATTTCCTCCAAAAGAGTATATCTCTTCAGTCACTGCAAGGCTTGGGTACACCAGAGTCAGTGTCTCCAGATTCTGGCCAAGACCAAAAAACACTGTGAAATTCGTGCTTTGGGGTTTATAATTTATAGATGTCCTTAGATCCCCTTCTTTCACATACTCTTTAAGTCAAGTGGAATAAAATTAACTAGGCTTAAGCTTTCTCAGTTACAACCGCATCTCAGACATAGCTGCCTGAGATAATATTCAAGTCACCCAGATCCAGTTTGGGGTGTTCCCAAAACTCTTCTGTTGCAGGAATGTTGTGAATGCCCTGAAGCCCACACCCTGAAATGTAGAGGCAGAGAGCTGACTGGAAGGCTCCTAGAGGCTCTCAGGGTGGCACCAGCCTGGAAGAACTTGCCAGGGTCCAAGGCTGCGTCTCGGGCAGCACATGGCTTGCAGGAGCAGAAGCCATATTCATGGTGGAAAGCACAGAGAGCTCAAAGAGACTGAACTATGTAAGTCAGAATGCCACTTTATTAATTTACAACAAGAAATTGACTCAGGCACACCTGCAGGCTTGTGTCAGCCTGGCTAGTGTTCTCTTTCTAAAAACAAGTCACCTGGGAAGCCAAATTACCATCAGAGTGCTTGGTAATATAAGCCAGAGCACAGGGAGTTCGTCCTACAATTGGAACGTTTAAAGGTATTTGTTCCTCATAACCTAATATGTCCACCTTTACATGCCTATCTTCCACGTGTCAGGTGGAAGAACCTAAGAGCCTAATTGCCTTCCTCTCCCCTGACAATTTCTGGCATTTTGAGTGTATCTTTCTGCTTTGCAAATAATTGTTGAACATCTACTGTGTGTTGTATAGTAAAGGATTTGTGCCAGGTTCCTGGCATGGAGCTTCTAACTCTTGGAATCTCCCAAGTGATGGAAGCGTCTCAATGATTCACGAGCTTCCTGGATCACACCTGAGTTTATGCTTTGAGCCTGTCTGACCTCCAGGGGGCGGAGAGAGGCTGGAGATTGGGTTCAATCAGATGGTCAATGATTTAATCCATCATGCCTGCTTAATGAAACCCATTGACAGCTCAGTGGAGCTTCCTGGTCAGTGACCACATTGATGTGCCAGAAGGGTGATGCACTGTGATCCATGGAGAGAAAACCCTGAAGCATCTGGGACCCTCCCAGATCTTGCCCTATGTGTCTCTTCATTTGGCTCTGTCTGATTTGTAGCCTTTATAATAAAGCTTTGATCGTAAGTAGAGCACTTTCCTGAGTTTTGTGAGTTGTTGTAGGGAATTATCAAGCCTGAGAGGAATCTTGAGAACCCCCTAGATTTATACCCAGCTGTCTGAAATGAGGGCAGTCTTGTTCTGGGTCATCTGCCCTTTAACTAGAGAGGCCTGCGCTAACTCTGGATGGTTACTGTCAGAATTGAATTGCAGCCCACCACTTGGTATCAAAACACTATGTGCCGGGGCTTCCCTGGTGGCGCAGTGCTTGAGAGTCCGCCTGCCGATGCAGGGGACATGGGTTCGTGCCCCGGTCCGGGAGGATCCCACACGCCGCGGAGCGGCTGGGCCCGTGAGCCATGGGCGCTGAGCCTGCGCGTCCGGAGCCTGTGCTCCGCAAATGGGAGAGGCCACAACAGTGAGAGGGCCGCATAACGCAAGAAAAAAAAAACAAAAACAAAAAAAAACACTATGTGCCGGGGCTTCCCTGGTGGCGCAGCGGTTGAGAGTCCGCCTGCCGATGCAGGGGACATGGGTTCGTGCCCCGGTCCGGGAGGATCCCACACGCCGCGGAGCGGCTGGGCCCGTGAGCCATGGGCGCTGAGCCTGCGCGTCCGGAGCCTGTGCTCCGCAAATGGGAGAGGCCACAACAGTGAGAGGCCCGCATAACGCAAGAAAACAAAAACAAAAACAAAAAAAAACACTATGTGCCCCGGGAATTCCCTGGCGGTCCAGTGGTTAGGACTTGGTGCTTTCACTGCCAGGGCCCAGGTTCAATCCCTAGTTGGGGAACTAAGATCCCACAAGCTGCACAGCACGGCCAAGGAAAACCAAAAACAAAGAAACACCATGTGCCAGGAGTTTTAGAAGCTGGAAATACCCATCGTCATCATCTTTCTTCAAAAAGAGTACAATACTGACGCTCTGGTTCCCATTAGGTAAATTAGGGTCATGTTCTAGTTCGAGTGCAGGACCATCCTGATTGGGGCCGAGGTCTCCCCAGATTCTTCAGGCTTTCACAGATAGCTGCTAGGTTTACTCCTACAGGCACCAGGCTAGGTCCTGGAATACTGGGACATAAATCCTGCCCTCAAGTGGCTGACAGACTGCTGTGGGGAATAACGTTCCGTTATAGTGTTAAGTGCAATATTAAAAGGCTACAGGAGACATCACATAAACTCTGGTTTGAAGAATGACTGGGACTCACCAGATAGACTAAGGAGGGCAGGCATTGCAGGCTGAGACAACAGCACATGCAATGGCACCAGGGTACAAGAGAGCATGTGAATCTACCCAGGCCCAGGAAGCATGGTGGCACACTAGGGAAGGAGCCCCAATGGGGGAAGATGCTGAGAGCCTCGATGCCCTATAGATGGACAATGGTAAGTAGCTGCTTTTTATTTTTTAATTTTATTTATTTAATTTTTAAAATTTATTGGCCATGCCACTCGTCTTGTGGGATCTTATTTCCCCGACCAGGGGTCGAACCCAGGCCCTCGGCAGTGAAAGCACCGAGTTCTAACCACCGGACCTCGAGGGAATTCCCTAAGTAGCTGCTTTTTAATTCTTGATTTTGTTTTCCTATCACTCTACGTTACTGTAATGAAAAATTTGGAAAATAAAAATAAAGTAGACACAAGAACTACCACCATCAGTCACTTCCATGGTGGCACAGTGGTTAAGAATCTGCCTGCCAATGCAGGGGACACGGGTTCGATCCCTGGTCTGGGAAGATCCCACATGCGTGGAGCAACTAAGCCCATGCGCCACAACTACTGAGCCTGCACTCCAGAGCCCGCGGGCCTCAACTACTGAGCCCACATGCCACAACTACTGAAGCCCACGTGCCTAGAAGCCCGTGCACTGCAATGAAGAGTAGCCCCCGCTCACCGCAACTAGAGAAAGCCGTCCTGCAGCAACCAAGACCCAATGCAGCCTTAATTAATTAAGTAAAGGAAAAGAAAAAAACAACAATCACTGCAATACTCCCATGTTTTTCCTTCCAGGCTCTTTCTTAGATACCATTTCACACAGATGCCATCAGAGACCAACACTATTTTGGATCCTGTGTTGTTCACATGACACCATGACAAGGGCACTTCCCCATTTCACCTGTCATGTATACAATTTTGTATTCAATGAAAATTAAAATATTATAACAAACTCTTTGTAGATACAAAATCTCATAAGTCCATAATATGTTCTCATTTAGACAAACCATCATTTGTGAACATTTTAGGCTGTTTTCAATTTTTGCTGTTGTAAAACGTTCCATGTCCCCGTTAACAAAGGAATTAATGTATTGAGACATACTGAAATACTCTAGAGCAGGGTTTCTCCACCTCGGCACTATTGACATTTTGGGCAAGATAATTCTTTGTCATGCATTGTTAACCTGTATCTCTGGCTTTATCTACGGGATACCAGTAGGGCCCCCCACCTCCAGTTGTGACGATCTAAACTGTCTCCAGACATTGCGATGTCTCCTGGGGACAAAATCGTGAACCATAATCATTGCTAGACAGCAATGAAATTAAATGAGCTACAATTACAAAAGCAAAGTATAGATGAATCTCATAAACATGATATCAAGTAAAAGAAGTCCGACACAAAAGGCTATATACTGTGTAATTTCATTTCTATAAATTCACAAATAGACAAAATTAATCTATGGAGTTAAAAGTCAGGTTATGGTTATCCTGGGGATGGGTGGTGACTGGAAAGAATACAGAGGGGGAGGTGTTCTGTGGTGTTGAAGTATTGTATAGTTTGATCTACTAAATATTTTTTAAAATTTATTTTTGGCTGCGTTGGGTCTTCATTGATGCTCATGGGTTTCTCTAGTTGCCTCGAGCAGGGGCTACTCTTCCTTGTGGTGCACGGACTTCTCATTGCAGAGCACGGGCTCTAGGCTCTCAGGCTTCAGTAGTTGTGGCATGCAGGCTCAGTAGTTGTGGCTCGTGGGCTTAGTTGCTCTGAGGCCTGTGGAATCTCCCCAGACCAGGGATCAAACCCGTATCTGCTGCATTGGCAGGCGGATTTTTAACCGCTGTGCCAACAGGGAAGTTCCTGATCTATTAATTTTTGATATCTTAAATAAGAAATGTTACTGTTGGAACTTCCCCGGTGGTCCACTGGTTAGGGCTCCCCACTTCCACTGCAAAGGGCAAGGGTTCAATCCCTGGTCGGAGAATTAAGATCCCACATGCCATAAATAAATTAAAAAATGTTTAAACATTTAAAAAAAGAACAAATTGTTCTTAAAAAAAAAATGTTACTGTTTATATGGTTGAATCTATTGGTTATTTTTTTGTGATGTCTTCCATCCATTTATAAAAGCTTTTAAAATGTATATGAGTAATGTATATTCATAGCAGAATAATTAGATATTACAGTTAAGAAAAAAGAAAAAAATCAACTATAATCCTATTGTCTAGAAAAAACTACTATAAATATTTTGATGGATCAATTTCCAGACTTTTGGGAATTCCGTGGCAGTCCAGTGGTTAGGACTCCTCACTTTCACTACTGAGGGCCTGGTTCAATCCCTGATCGGGAAAAAAAATCCGGCAAGCAGTGCGTTGCGGCCCCCCAAAAAATAAAGCTCAGAAACTTTCCAGACTTTTCTCCTATACATATATATACATGTAAATGTGTTATATAACTTCTTTATATAAAAAAGGGAACATGGTATATACATATTTTATGACATGGTTTTAAATTTTTTAATGATATGGTAATGTCTTTTCATTTCAATAAATATAGGCTTCCATGATGATTTTTAATGACTGAATTCCTAGACTATTACACTGCTGAGTCAAAAGATATAATAATTTCAATCTTTTTACTTTGTATTGCTGAATTGTTCCCCAGATATGTATCAGTTTACACTGACCATCAATCAGTGTAGGTGTGTAATAATGAGTATTTCTCCACATTGGAATATCAAAGCATTGTTATTTGATATTCTTTCTGTTCTGAAGAGTTTCTTTTTTTTTTAAGATTTCTCTTTTCTAAAAATTTACATTTCTTTGATTGCTGGTGACATTGTACATTTTTTCATAGACTTATTAGCCATTTGGATTTCTTTTGTTAATAGCCTGTTCATATTTTTTGTCTATTTATTAGAATGATAAGATTTTCCTTTATGATTTTAAGAGCTATTTATAGCTTCAGAATTTTAACCCTTTGTCCATTATATATATTGGAAATATTTCTTCACAGAATTTCGTTTGATTTTAAGCTTTTTAGTGATTTTTGGGCCATAGAAATTTTAAATTTTGTATAGTAAAATCCATCAATTTTTTTTTTTTTTTTTTTTTTTCCTACGGTACGCGGGCCTCTCACTGTTGTGGCCTCTCCCGTTGCGGAGCACAGGCTCCGGACGTGCAGGCTCAGCGGCCATGGCTCACAGGCCCAGCCGCTCCGCAGCATGTGGGATCTTCCCCGGGCTGGGGCACGAACCCGTGTCCCCTGCGTCGGCAGGCGGACTCTCAACCACTGCGCCACCAGGGAAGCCCTACCTTTTTTTTCCTTTATATTTTCTAACTGGTTTTGGAAGGTGTATAGAATAGGTACTGATTTGTGTATACCCATATTTATTGCTTATATCCCAATATGTGTATATACAATAATACTTCAAATATTGTCCATAGATTCCCTTGGGTTTTCCCAGTAGAAAACTGTATAATTTAATAAACAATGATATTTTACCTCTTCCTCTCAAATATTTATAAAACTTTTGTATTGTATTGATGAGAACTTTACAAACTGTTGAATAATATCAATCATAGTCATCATCTTTGCTTTATAGGTATTTCTCATTTACAGGGAACACCTCAAATGTTTCACTTTCAAATGAATAAGACTTCATTTTGCTTCAGATACATCCACAATTCATCCTGGGAATCTGGCAAATATTACTATTCTTTTGTTACTTTCTTAATACTGATCTCTTTTTTTTTTTGCGGTACGCGGGCCTTTCACTGTTGTGGCCTCTCCCCTTGCGGAGCACAGGCTCTGGACGCGCAGGCCCGGCGGCCATGGCTCACGGGCCCAGCCGCTCTACAGCATGTGGGATCTTCCCGGACCGGGGCACGAACCCGTGTCCCCTGCATCGGCAGGCGGACTCTCAGCCACTGCGCCACCAGGGAAGCCCAGTACTGATCTTTTGATTGTGTCTTCCACGTATTTTATCTTCTCACTCATCATTTTTATCAATTTATCTTTTTCCTTTTCATCCTGATTTCATTTTCAGTAGCATCAACTGTGCATTTGGCTCCTTCCAATAAGGAATTTAATCCTAAGAAATTATTATTAGTTAGTTCTTTTTTGTTGTTCATCCTATTGTTCTTTCATCTGAGTCTACTCCCTGCTTATAATTTCCTGATTCACAAGGACCATTTCTTGTGCTTTTGTGAAAATGTCTGTTTCTTGAAATTGTCTTCGGGAATCTTTGTCATCATTATTTGAGCTTTGTCTTCCTCTGAGCATTTTTAAGGGGAAAATAACATCCAGAAAGCTATTGAGGGACTTCCCTGGCGGTCCAGTGGTTAGGACTCAGCACTTTCACTGCTGTGGGCCCGGGTTCAACCCCTGGTCGAGGAACTAAGATCCCACAAGCCGCAAAAGGTGGCCAAAAAATAATAAAGAAAAAAGAGAAAGCTATTGAAAATAATATAATGAATACCTGCATAAGCATGACCCAGTTTCCCAGTTTTATCAACTCTTAATAACTTTTTCCATATTTGCTTCGTGTTTTTTTAATGTTAAAATATTACAGGTAGGGCTTCCCTGGTGGCGCAGTGGTTGAGAGTCCGCCTGCCGATGCAGGGGACACGGGTTCATGCCCTAGTCCGGGAAGATCCCACATGCCGCGGAGCAGCTGGGCCCGTGAGCCATGGCCGCTGAGCCTGCGTGTCCAGAGCCTGTGCTCCACAACGGGAGAGGCCACAACAGTGAGAGGCCCGCGTACCGCAAAAAAAAAAAAAAGAAAAAAAGAAAAAAAAAATATTACAGATATAGTTAGTGGTAGCCAGTCTCCAGGATGACTGGTCCCCGGTGATCCCTACTTCTTGGTATTCACACCTTGTGTAGTCCCTTCCCACTACAAGTCCCCTGTAGTTGTAGCAGGACTGGTCAGAGTGACCAATAGCATATGGAAAAAGTGATAATATACACTTCCAAGACAAGGTTACAAAAAGACTGAACTCTCACCTCTTTCTTTTAGGTCGTTTCCTCTGGGGGAAGCCAGCTGCCATGTTGGGAGAACACTCAGGCAGTCTGTGAGAGGCTCACAGCAAGGAAGCAACTGAAGTCTTCATCCAACAGTCAGTGAGAAGCTGAGGTCTGCCAACAGCTAGTAAGTGAGCCTGAAGGCAGATCCTCTCCCGGTTGAGCCTCCAGATAAGACTGCAGCCCCAGTGCAGAGCTTGACTGAAACCTCCCCCTGAGACACCTGAACCCGGTAAACCACTCCCAGATTCCTGGCCCAGAGAAAGTGTGAGTAATAAAGTTCATTGTTTTAAGCTGCTAAATTTGGGGGTAATTTGTTTTGTGGCAATAAATAACTAATACACAGTTGAAGGCCCCTTAGGCTTCTCCCTCATCCAATTTCTTTTCCTTCCCAGAGGTAATCATTATGCTGAACTTGGGGTCTCTACCATTCTCCTGGATGTTTTTCCTACTATGATTTTGTCAACTATAGTAAAAAGATACCTTATAAATTAATGTTGAGGGCTTTAAAAATGATGATTACAAATTTTGGAACATTCCATGTAAATATGCAATTGTAGTTCAATAAATCATCTCTGAAATGAATAATGAAATTGGGAAATCTTTCCCTTCTTAATTTGGGAACTGCCTTGTCTAATATTACATTGAAATGTAAAGGAAAATCTATTGTTAATAACAATAATAATAGCTGCCATCTACTGAGCACCATTCCAAGTATTAAATCTTTGTATAAACATATGAGCTTATACTTTTATTATCCCAGTTTAGGGATAAGAGAAAGGTTAAGTAACTTGCCCAAGGTTATACAGCTAGTAATTAATGGATTCCAAAACTATTAGCTACTACCAGTGCTATTTATATAAGGTAGAAATTAAAGAGAAGGAAAAAGATCCAATTCACATAAATGTAGCTGTTAGAAGATTCCTCTGCAAATGGCCATGAGGTCTAATGTGATCATCTTTTTTTTTTTTTTTTTTTTTTTTTTTTT
>NW_006784347.1:2884066-2895502 GCF_000442215.2 Lipotes vexillifer | reverse complement strand
TTGCGGTACGCGGGCCTCTTACTGTTGTGGCCTCTCCCATTGTGGAGCACAGGCTCCAGACGCGCAGGCTCAGCGGCCATGGCTCACGGGCCCAGCAGCTCCGCGGCATGTGGGATCCTCCCGGACCGGGGCACAAACCCACGTCCCCTGTATCGGCAGGCGGACTCTCAACCACTGCGCCACCCGGGAAGGCCCTAAGCTGATCATCTTAACTGCCTTCTTCCATCATTTATTCCCTGTTCCTCCTACCCTCAGCTGGGCAGGGGTCTATGCCTGGTAAGGAGACTCAAAACTTTTTTCCTGTAGGACCTGAGTTCTTGGTGGTCCTGTCTTTTTTGGATTGCTGTACTTTCCCATTAACTGGGTCTTTGGGACAAGGGCACACTAAGATGTGCCCCCCAGTGAATCCTTGGATTCCAGACATTTCCTCTTTCCTCCACTAAGTAGCAGACCGCTTTCCCGTTGGTAATCACATCATTCACCAAGGCTTAGTTCAGGACTGTCATACCTGGGGCTGCTATAACAAAGTACCACAGCCTGCAGGGCTTAAACCACATTCATTTCTCATAGTTCTGGGGCTGGAAGGCTGAGATCAGGGTATCAGTATGGTTGGGCTCTGGTGAGAACTCTCTTCCTGGCTCCCAGATGGCTGCCTTCTTGCTGTCTCCTCACACGTCAGAGAGAGACAGACAGACAGACAGAGTGCAACAGAGAGACAGAGACATAGAAAGGGCTCTGGACGCCTCTTCGTTTTATAAGGACACTAATCCCATCCTGGGGCTCCACCCTCCTGACCTCATCTAAAAGCCTCACCTCCTGATACCATAACACTGTGGCTTCTACCCATCGATTTGGGGATAACATAAACATTCAGCTCATAACAGTGACTGCTCCCCTTCTCTGCCTATTGATTCAGCAGCTGAGGAGTCCCAGATGGCCAAGGGGCAGCCTCAGATCCAACTGAATGGAGCCATGATAGTGTTTCCTGGCCTAAAGATCTCTCCACTGGGCACTAGAACCTCTAGACCCACTGAGTCTCAGATCACTGTCAAGGAAAGCAAAAAGATTCTTCCAGGGAATTATTAGGGGTCGTAGTGGGAGAAGCCACCCCTACCTCCTCTCCTTGGTTCCTGGACCTGCTCATTCTGGCAGTGTCTAAGTCCAGGAATGGTCGTGCTAGCAGAAGCCTTGCAGGCAAAGAAGACAAATCCATACCCGGAACACGTGTCTGTCCCTGTGAGGACGGGACGCTGTCCGCACATCCCAGTCTTACTGCAAACAAGGGATTATTGTTTTGCCTGTCAGGGTGTCAGACCCTCCCCTTGGAGAAGCGCCCTCTGCTGGCATTTGCTAAGATCTGCGTCCATGAGCATCCTCTTCTAATTGGCATCTATCCGTGTTGGTTCCTCACTGCTTTTCGTAGCCCTTTCTTCTCCTTTTACTTGAGGAGTTGCAGATATCTCCTAGTTTCATTGATGGTGTTGTTTGTGGTTCTGCTTCTCATTCCCCTTCTGCTTTTGTAGGATTTTTCGAGAGGAGTGGAGAAAAATGGCAACTTTACTGTAGTTTTTAATACTGAAATCCAGTAAAATTTAAACATATGATCATTCCGAATGTTAATATCACTGGCTTGTATTTTAATATTAATTCTGGTGTACTTTCTGACATTCTTAAATGAGTTTTGAAAATGTGGACTAATACAATACTAATATTGTACCCTTTGACCCACTCCTCACCTTGCCCCTGAGATTGCTTGGGGACAAAGGAAAAATGATATAAAAAAGGGGACAGTTAGTAAGGCCCTAAAATGTTTTTCATGAGGTCCATCAATAATATAGTCATACCATCCCTGTTTGTCAAGCTTCTAAGGCAGTTCCTAGACAAGGGGCCAGATGATTCTTTGTTATGGGGCTAACCTGTGCACTGTAAGATGGCAAGGTTACCAGGTCTGCCCAGAAGTGCAGAAGGCTAAATGAGTGTTATCCCCAATACCTGCCACCGCAGTCTTAATCAGTGGTGGAAGAACGGTCTCAGAACTGTCTCAGTGGGCCATTTAAGTTTAATAGTATGAGCCTGGTTGATGATAACAATGCATCGTAAAACTTTTAGATGGAAGGGAGAACGTTTTATGGACCGTGTGTGTGTGTGTGTGTGTGTGTGTGTGTGTGTGTGTGGCAATTTTAAGTTATTAGTTCTTAAAATCAGAACTTTTTAATGGAAGCAACTGGACCAAAAATCTGTCAGAGGATTTTGAGACTCATTAAAACAAAGTTGAATGAGAAAAAAAAACCCAAAACAAAACCAGTCTACATCACCTAAAATCAACAGTCATGGTGGAACAATTAATATGGAATACTCAAAATAAAATGTACAACATTTGTGCTGAGGATAGGTGCCGGTGTTTTGCATGGCTAGTTAGCATTCATGCCTCTTTTTCTTTTTACAGAATTACCTCTTCCCCTTTTTGGGAAGAATTGGTGGGAGGGTGATTCCTTTGTGGCCCCATGAATCAACAGGAGAAAGTTGGGCCAATTGTAAGCTTTTCCTGGGAAACTTGATTCTGGAGCAAGTGACCCTAGGATGAAGAAAACTATCAGAGGCACTTATTGCAGGTCTAGCTGCGTGACAAGTGGCAATGATGGCAGCAGTGGTGGCCTCCTGACAAGCGTCCCTGGCTCTGAGAGTCACTGTGCTTCCAGCTTCTTGCTTTTGGGGGGCCATTGGTGTGTCCTTATTCTGGCTGGTTCCCACGACTGGTCCTCCAGTTTTGCCCTCCTATTTAGTAAGCACCTCCCTTCCCCATGTCTTTCCAATGAATTCTCATTTGCTTTGCTCAGGTTGGGCTGGTTTGTTTCCATTGTTTGAAACAAGATGGAACTAGCAAAGGAGATTGAGAAATTGACTGGAGAACTGAGAAAAAACACATTTTTCTGGAAGCCTGGGAAAAGGGTGTGTTTCAAGAAGATAGGACCGGAGGCTTCCCTGGTGGCGCATTGGTTAAGAATCCGCCTGCCAATGCAGGGCACACGGGTTCAAGCCCTGATCCAGGAAGATCCCACATGCCTTGGAGCAACTAAGCCCGTGTGCCACAACTGCTGAGCCTGCGCTCTAGAGCCTGCTAGCCACAACTACGGAGCCCACGTGCTGCAACTACTGAAGCCTGCTTGCCTAGAGCCCGTGCTCTACCACAATAGAAGCCACCGCAATGAGAAGCCCATGCACCACAACGAAGAGTAGCCCCTGCTCTCTACAACTAGAGGAATCCTGGGCACAGCAACGATAGACCCAACGCAGCCAAAAATAAATAAATAAATAAATAATAAAATGAATTTCAAACTTCAGGTCAAAGTCAAGCAAGAAAATGACTGAAAGGTATTTCTTAAGTTTGCCAATTAAGAGGTCCCTCTCCAGGAGGAGTGTGGCTGGCGACAGAGGAATGAAGAGAACATGGCAGGTGGAGGGAAGGAGATCCTGGGGACTCAGGAGCCGCCCTTGAGGCAACCTGACTGCATGGAGGGAGGTGCCCAGGACTCATGCCAGGTGCCCAGGACCAAGGGTGAGCTTTTAAGGACTGGAGAATCTGTAGAATGTTTGGGGCTCAAAGGAAACAGCCAGTAGAGGCAAACGAAAGACATAGTCAAGGTGGGGAATTAACGGGCTTCCACCTTCTGAGTGTTTACTAAGTGTCAGACAAGTTTCCTGAGGAGAGAGGGGTTCAAAGCAAAATCAGAGGGAGGGACTGGCCTGGGACTGGAGGAGAGACATCTCTTCATGTGAGACAGAAGAGGGAAAACACGGAGGAGATGATGGAGGTGAGGGAAGAGGAAAATGTGGAATTTGCATGGAATGACTTGAATGTGGGGTGTTCAGTAGGCATTGACTTCAGCCAAATGAACTATGGTGAATGAGTCACAAAACATCTGCAAGAGAGAAGGAGCTGGGCTGAGAGGAGAGGCTGTAGGAGAGAAATGAGGTGGGAGGGTCAGGTGAGCTTGCTGGAGGCTGAGCGGGCCAGTCAGAAGCCCAGAGAGGGGAGGACGTGTGAGGAGTTTGTCCTGCCCAGTCCTCAGGCTGAGTATTGTGTACGAGAGCAATCTTGCCTTTGGACCACGGAGACATTGTCACTCTCCGTTGTCCCCAGATGCTGCCTACAGGTAGGAGGCAGGAGACAATGCAGCTCCGATTTTTTGAGCACCTACTGTAGCAAGGACCTAATGTGGCCGTCAGCGCTGAGGTACCAAGAATGCAGCTGGAAATTATGTCCTGGGCTTATTTATTTGTTAATGTGTTCCAGTTTTTAAATTCAGCACTACATTCCTAATCTTAAAAAAGGTGGGGGGCCCTTCCCTGGCGATCCAGTAGTTAAGACTCTGCGCTCCCAATGCAGGGGGCACGGGTTTGATGGGTGGTCCGGGGAACTAAGATTCTGCGCGGTGTGGCCAAAAAAGAAAAAGGAAGGGTTGGGGGTAAAGGTATCAGCTAAATTTCCCCATTGATTATTTAGGGGTTTTTTTCTTTAATAAATTTTAATTTTGGAATAATTTCAGATTTACATGACAGTTGCAAAGATAGAACAGAGGGCTCCCATATGCCCTTCACTCAGTTTCCCCTGATGCTAACATCTTATATTACCACGTACACTTGTTACAACTAAGAAATCAACATTGGCATACTGTTGGTAACTAAACTCCAGAATGTATTCAGATTCCACTGGTTTTTCCACTAACGTCCTTTATCTTTTTCAGACTCAAATCCAGGATACCACACCACACTTAGTACTTAAGTTGTTTTTCAGAAGTAGGACTTACTCCTCTATATTCCTCTTGTACCAATTTTAGAAGAGTTTAAACTTTTCAAGCTAGTCAACTGAACCAGTCTGACAAACTTAAAACTCTGATTGTATTTCTTTTATTACAGTAATTTGCAAATTAAATACACACACACATACAAACCTTACGTTCCAACTACAATTTATTGTTCATTATACTTTAGGGGCAGAAACCATAAATTATATTTATTATATTTGTATGTTTTAGCACAGGTAAAAACACAGTTGCTTATATATTCTCCTTAGTACTGGAAATAAATGTTTGGGCCGATAGAAAAAGAAATGATGCCATCTGTCCAGTTGGCAGTTGCTGTTTCCTAAGGCTTTTCTCTTTTAAAGATCAGTATAAACTAAGCAAGAGTAAATGCTCCCCTTTTGGGTCAGATTTTAGCTTTCACTTGCAAGGTCTCAATTCCAGTGCTGTTAGAACTCGGAGATGCATTTCCTAATTTGTAAATAGGATAGCCCTCGAGATCGCCTGTAGAGAAAGCGAAATTACATTTCAAATTCTACTTTCGCGCTCATCACGGCGTTTCTCTCCACCAAAACTAATCTCCGTGCGACCCAGATGGGACTCGAACCCACAATCCCCAGCTCCGGAGGCTGATGCCTTATCCATTAGGCCACTGGGTCACCACGGGAACCGGGTCCTCACACCGTCCCCTTACGCAATGCCATCATCGCGCACCGCCCTCGCGCTCTGCGGCCTCCCTTCCGGCGGTGGGTGATTTGGGAGCCGCCCCCAGTGCCTACAGCACGCGCCTGCGCACTCCTGCGCCCGACCCGTCCCGCCGCCAGAGCCTTTGCGCGCATGCGCAGGGTCTGCTCCATCCCATTGCCCTGGTACTGCGTGGCTCGCACGCGGGCGGCTTTGGGTGTCTCTGGGGGAGCTGTTTCCTCTTGGGTTTTCGGAAGGGTCTCAGTCCTGGCAGCATACTAGGCGCACTTGGTGGGCGGGGGAACTCTAAACAAAATTCCAATGCCTGGCCTCTCCCCGTTCTAATACTATTTACCTGGGCGGTCCCGGGCCTCTGCATTTTGCAGAGTTCCTGCAACCTTCCTCTGGGGTGAGGTCCTACTGCATCCCCCCAACCTTCCCGTCCCTAACAGCTGCCTCCTCCCCTTTTTTTCCCTGCATTTATTCAAAGTACACTAATTGGATAACATTATGTGCTGGGAGCTGTTGGGAGTTTCCAGGGTGAACAGGCTTTTCTTCAAATCTGCCCTTCTCCCCCACTCACCTACAAACATTTTTCTCCCCATCTCTTCTTTCCCTCCGAATTGAAGGGAGAAGAAATATAACGAGGTCCCTAAATACAAAATAGTACGAATTTTGTTTTGTTTTTATCCTAAAGCTATGTCTTCGATAAAGATTTAGAGATTTTCTGGTTCCATGCATAGTATCTGTATGCTTGTTGCATATAAAGGTGCTGCATTTGTTATTTTTAAAAATACACGATTTCGGTTTCTTCTTAGACACATAATACCTGTTCATTTTAAAATTGTATAAAATGGGGGTAAGCCAAACAAAAATTGAAATTGATTATAATTTTACCATTCAGAGTTAACCACTTATTAACATTTTGGTGTGCATCTTTCAAATCTTATGTGTCAGTGTGTTATGTGTCAGTTTTATTACCTGTGGATCCTGAGTCATCCAGGAAATGCTTTTCACAAAAACTAGGACATTATTAGTGAATAATAAATAATCATATAGCAACGATGGTGCAGAAGCAATGGTGGGTAAAACTGATACAGTGAATCAAGGCAGTGACACTAAGTTAGCAATGATCATTATTCTTCACCTTTGTGCAATGGAGGGAGGGGAGGGAATTTGGGCCAGCTTCACTTAAGAACATCCTTGATGACACTATAAGAATTATTAATTTAAATCTCGACCCTTGAGTACACATCTTAATATTTTGTGTGACAAAATGGGAATTATGCATAAATCACTTTTACCACAGAATTCAATGGTCATCTCTTGAGGAAAACATTTGTTCAATGTTTGAGTTGCAGGCTAAACTGGCTGCCTTTTCAGTGGAACATAGTTCTTGAAAGAATGACTGACAGGTAAACTATAATTATTCAGACTTGGGCACACTTGGGTTTGCTTCTCTGGAGCAGCTTCACTCTCAGGCTCACATCATCACAGCACGCAGTCCACTGGAAGAGAGGGGATATCTCACAAAAGTCTCAGTAAATACTTTACTGCATTGTGTTACATCTTCATCACCAAATTCCTGTGTCTGGGGGATGGAATGTACTGATTGGCTTAGGCCAGACAGACCCTCTCCTGAATCTCCATCCAAACTACAATAGGAAGAGTTGGGGGTGTATATGCTTTCCCAGGACAAGGTTGTATCTTTCAAAGGCAACTTTCACTTTTGACATTTTACTTCTGTTTCAGGTTATTTTCAGGTGCAAGCACAGAATAGTGGTCAGAGAGCACGGATCCTGGAATGAGATGGCCTGGGTTTGAATCCTGTCTGCCATTTACTCCTGTGCGAACCTGTGCAAGTTACTTAACCACCCACTCTTCTGTGAAATGGAACAAATAATAATACTACCTAACAGAGTTGTGAAGATTAAATGTATTCATAAAGGTAAAACACTTAGAACAATTCTGGGCACATAGTACCCAGTACTTGCAAGCAAAAGAAAACCCAATTTGGGGCTTCCCTGGTGGCGCAGTGTTAAGAATCCAACCGCTAAGAATCCACCTGCCAACGCAGGGGACATGGGTTCGAACCCTCCTCCGGGAAGATCCCACATGCTGCAGAACAACTAAGCCCGTGCGCCACAACTACTGAGCCCGTGCGCCTAGACCCCGTGCTCTGCAACAAGAGAAGCGCGCGCACCGCAACAAAGAGTAGCCCCCCCCAGCCGCAACTAGAGAAAGCCCACGCACAGCAACAAAGACCCAACGCAGCCAAAAAATAAATTAAAAAAAAAAAAAGAAAACCCAATTTAACGAGCTTAAACAACAAAGGAAATGTATTGGATGATGTAATTTCTGAGGTAAGGCAGGCTGTTGATCCTGGTTTCTCTACAACTGTCTAATTCAGATTTCTAGGACTCACATCTCTCCGTTCAGAACAGAGCCTGCTTTCCAACCTCTAATCATTAAACAAAAGGCACAGGCTTCCCAACTGGATGAATTTAGGTCACATGACTTCCCCAGAAACATTCACAGTAGCCAAGAGAATGCCTTGTAGTGACTGGGTTGGAGGTGAAATCCTTCTACATTTTTGCATTTAGGGAGATAGGATTGTGCTGATTGGTTAGGTGGGAGTAGAATCAACCTCCTATGACTCTCATAGCTGCTACACAGTGAGTGAGGCTGGCAAAAGTGCCTGCGAGAAGGGATGAAGATCATTGTTTGAATTTATCTATAGTAAAAAATAAGCCAATACAGCTTTTCTTAAAAATACCCTTTTCAGAATACAGAAAAGTTGCAAAAAGACAACAAAGTGGCCCATAATCCTGAGGTTCTGATAACCATCATTGATGCTTTTTTAAAAAGTACAAGAAAATACAAACATTTTATTCAGAAATGTATAAAATATAGCATAGGTAATTACTATAACAACTGACAAAATTTGAACACGGACTATAAATAAGTAATCGCATCAAAGTTCAGTTGTCTTGAATTTGATGATTGTGGTGTGGTTATATAATAGAATTCCTACAAGATACGAGCCGAAATATTTAGGGGTAAAGGGGCATGATTTCTCAGACTTGCTCTCAAATGGTTCAAAAAGTAATATGTAAAAGCCGTGTATATATATATTTACATAGAGAAATAGTAAATGTGGCAGATGTTAACATTTGGCAAATATGGATAAAGATTTGCAGCTCTACTGTATTTGAAATTATTAAAAATAAGACTGGAGAAACAGGCATAATAAACCTTTTGTTAGCATATTTATGCCTTCTCTGTAGTCTTTTGCATGACGCAAGTTAAACAACAACAACATCAACACCACCTAAAAAATGCAGCACATATCTGCCTTACCCCTCCCCTCCTTGATGGCCAGAAACCCCGGCCAAGTTCCTTCTGAGTCCTATCAGGGGAAAAATGCATAGCAATATATTTCTATATCAAGATTTTGAAAGAGAATTATTTTGGGAATCATCTGTGGTACTTGTTTAAGGCAAACATCCAGGGAAACTACCATCCGTCATACAGGCATAAACCCACTGCTAAGAGCCAACGCTCCAGCCACGGCTGACTGGGAACTGGCCCTTCGCGCTGCATGCCGGGATCTGGAGTCTTTCCCCTCCGAACTGCAAGGCGCTCTGGGATAGTCCGGCCTCTCCCTTATCTCGCGATGCTATCCTCTCTTCTTCGGGGCCCTCTGACCCCCCTCCCCAACGTGTTTTTCAAATCCACCAATGGGCTCATAGCGTAAGCTCGAACCAGCCAATCGGAATGCGGGGCCACCGGGAAATTTAAATCGCGCCGGCCGGCTGCTCGAGCCACACCGTCCTTTGGCTGACCGTGGCGGACGTCTCGAGCGCAGTCGATCCGCAGCCTGTGCGCCCCGCACCGCCTCCTGTGGAAGCTTGAGCCGGCTGTGTAGGTACGAACTGAGGCCGCAGCCCGGCCCGAGCGGCAATGGCTGGCCCGCAAGGCCGCGCTCGGATTGTAGGCGGCGGGAGGGGAGGCCCGGGGTAGGTGCCGGGCCTGGCTTTGGCCTCTCTGGTTAACGAGGCCTCGGGGGCGTAGTTCGTTGGCGAGACGGGCGTTGCACGATGCTTGGCTGTAGGGCTCGAGGCCCTCCGAACAGCCGCGATCGTCTTTGAGAGAGAATTAGAGTGAGGCCCGAGGAGGAAAGCCTCGGTAGGGGGCCCAGCGCCTCTGGCTCCTCCTCCGCCCGTTCCCGCTGCTGCTTCCCCGAAATGGGGTCGGGGGTGGGGGGGTGGGGCAGGGGAAGGGACTGGAGATGGAGGTGGCAGTTGCAAGTTCTGTCTCTTAACACGTAGGCCCAGGTTTGGCTGTGTCACAGTTTCGTAAAAGAACAGAATGGAATTAAAGATAGCCATTTGTAAGGAGGACTGTTACTTTTGTGCTCTTTTGGAGAATGCTCTTAAGTAGCTGAGTTTGAGTGAAGCACAGCTGATATCAGCCTAATTTAGTGGATTCGCTCAGAATTTCTGGAAATGAAAATGTATGCGAGATGCTGAAGATGCAGAACTGCCTCGCAGGTGTTCAGGGTGGGTGGGCAGGAAATTTTGTGAAAGACTCCACAATGTAATGATGAATCCGATTTTAAAAAAATTTTCAGACGTGGAGAATGTACCTGTTTTGGCCTTTTAAAGACAGTAGAGGCTCCAGAGGATCGGAATTTATGGCCCCTAGGACATAGATTTTAACTGTAACCTCATTTCCCCTACTTTGTCTTCAATTAACTATTTATGGATCCAATATAGAGTAGAGGCACACTGCCCGGTGTGGTAGTCCCCAAACGCATGTGGCTAGTCTGAATTGAGTCATGCTGTAAGCTTAAAGTCCCCGCAAGATCTCGAAGAAAAAAGAATGTAAAATATCTCAGTAATTTTTTGATGTAACGTGTTCAAATGAGAAAATATATGTTGGGTTAAATAAAATATATTATTGAAGTTAATTTCATTTTGTTCCTTTTTGCTTTTTTAAAAATGTGGCTACTGGGAAACTTAAATTTATGCAGCCTGCATTATATTTCTGGTGGACAGTACTGCTCCAGGAAGTATCAGCACTTCAGAGGGGAGGGGCCAAAGATCATTTGGCCAAAGCTGTTTAATAGTGCTGAAAAAGGAAGTTCTTCCTGTAATATAGAAATGTAGACTCAATATGTGTTTGATAATTCCACTAATGTTCATCTTATTGCACATCAAAATGATAAAAGGGAAATTTTTTTCTCTCCCTCATCTCACAGCTTTCTCCCTTTGTCTCATAACCATGTCCACCAATGAGAATGCTAATTCACCAGCTGCCCGCCTTAACAGATTCAAGAACAAGGGGAAAGACAGTACAGTGAGTACCTTCTGTTGCTTTCCTATGATATTTTTTAAACGGGAGTATATTTGGAAAGGGGGTCAAAATTTTGAGCGAATTTGAAGAAGTGCCCTCACTTGGCAACAAAAACTGATGTAATAGGTGAGATGATATGTTGTCTTTTCTCAAGGAAATGAGGCGGCGCCGAATAGAAGTTAATGTGGAGCTCAGGAAAGCTAAGAAGGATGACCAGATGCTGAAAAGGAGAAATGTCAGCTCTTTTCCAGATGATGCTGCTTCTCCACTGCAGGAAAACCGCAACAACCAGGTAAGTATATTTTAGCTTATGAATTATGGTAAACCCAGAAAAATCAATATGGGGCTTTCCTTAGAAATTTAAATAACATTCCTAGCTTTGTGGTTTTAACTATCAAATGTGAAGATCTGTTTTTGTGTGCTCCCCGTCAGTAATTCTGATGGGTTGTCTTTTTCCCGCCCACCCTCCGTAATCTACTAAAGCTGATTCTAAGGTTGTCTTTAGCTCTGATCTCCCTTCAAGTTTCCCTGCATTTCCAGTTGCCAGCTCATACCTTGACCTGGCCATTTAATTGTTAATTGGTTAATCGTG
>NW_006784347.1:2874526-2883465 GCF_000442215.2 Lipotes vexillifer | reverse complement strand
TCTTTCTTTCTCTTTCCCTTCCTTCCTTTCTTTCTTCTCTATTTTTTGTACTTGTCACCAGCTTTATGCAGGTCTTTTTCCTCAGTACTGAAATACTTTCAGTTGTCTCTTAATTTTATCTTTCCCTTCATTCTGTGCCACATACTAATTACATAAAAAGTTTCCTAAAATACTGCTTTAAACATCTTAGAAACTTTATGGTTTTAAATCCTTATTTTTTGAAGGTTTTTTGTAAATTAGACCCATCTTAGATTTTCAAATTTATGTATTTCATCTTTCAAAGATATTGGGCACTTTCCTACTTTTTTTCATGTTATGCTTTACTTTAGCGCTCCGTATTTTATCACTTTTTTTTTTAATTGAATTCCACCTATGCGTTATTTCTCGAGTTTTATACTCAAATCCCATCTTCTCCTTATAAGCACTCTTTGGTTAGCCTAAACAGGAAAAATGCTCCCTTCTCAGAATTCCTGTGGCACCCCATTCTGCACCAAAAAAGGAGAGTAAATTCTGTATAACGCTATATACATATAACACCATATACACACACACACATATATATATATATACACACACACACATATATATATATATATACATATATATATATATAGTGTTATACATAAAGCCATTTATTATATGGTTGTTTGCTTGTCACATTTTCCTTGTTAAGTTGTAAGCCTATAGGGAGAAAGGGACACTGTCTTTCTGAGCTAACTGTAGCATTGGTTCTCAAAGCAATGCTACAGTTAACTCAAACCTATGATCACAACCTATACATTTATATTTGCAACACTACTGTGCAAATGAATAGATAACAAACTTAGATATGAAAAATCCCAGCATATCTAAATACAAGTGATTTAGACTAAGGTAGGAATAACCTTCACAGTGCTCTAATTCATTTTTTTAAAGTTGTTCACAGCTACTTTATCTAGTGACTAAATGCTGGGATACTCCATTACTTGAGACTTCGTTTAATCATGACACCAAGTTTGAGAATTGTTTTACATATTAAAAATGAATATTTCATTAACAGGCAAATTTTAATGTAGGGCTAAACTCTTAGTAACTGATTATAAACTTATGAATGTCTTCACGTTGGGATTTTATTGCTTGTATTTAATCCTTTTTTTAAAATAAATTTATTTTATTTTATTTACTTTATTTTTGGCTGCGTTGGGTCTTCGTTGCTAGACATGGGCTTTTCTGTGGTTGCAGCGAACAGGGGCTACCCTTCATTAGCGGTGCGCGGGCTTTTTACTGCAGTGGCTTCTCTTGTTGTGGAGCACGGGCTCTAGGCGCGTGGGCTTCAGTAGTTGTGGCACACAGGCTCAGTAGTTGTGGCTCACGGGCTCTAGAGCACAGGCTCAGTAGTTGTGGCTCACGGGCTCTAGAGCACAGGCTCAGTAGTTGTGGCGCACAGGCTTAGTTGCTTCGCGGCATGGGGGATCTTCCCGGACCAGGGCTTGAACCCATGTCCCCTGCATTGGCAGGTGGATTCTTAACTGCTACGCCACCAGGGAAGTCCTGTATTTAATCTTAAAAATGATAATTTGCAAAATTAATTCCATTTTCTTGTAGGGCACTGTAAATTGGTCTGTTGATGACATTGTCAAAGGCATAAATAGCAACAATTTGGAAAGCCAGCTCCAAGCTACTCAAGCTGCTAGGTAAGCCTTGTCTGCTATAGCATGGGTAACCTAAGAAATCAGCCTTTTTACATTTTTTGGTGGGAAAGTGATGAGCAGGTGGTGTGGGTAAAGTGAAGGTTAAGCCAGGCCTAGGCCTATTTTCATTAGAATCTTCCCTTAGGAGGATGTAAAATTTTCTGTAATTGCCTAAATTCCATCTACCTCTAGTGATAATCACTGTTAACCTTTTGGTGTACTTTTTAACAAAATTACAAAGTTTTTGTCAGAGTGGCATTTCAAGTCAGTGTCAGGGAAAGGAGGAATTATTCAGGAAGTGGGATTAGCTATCCCTAATAGCTATTGGGAAGGAGGTGCTATTCCATTTATTTAGAATGGTCCATCCATTTAGGAAATAAATATATGTAGACTCTTACTTCCCACCATACACAAATATTTGTGATATCCATAATAGAAAGGATTAATAATTTCTGTAGCTTGACAGTGTGGGGAAAAGCAAATCCAGTTGACAAATGATCATGGAAAAGATGTTTAGCTTCACTAGTGGTCAGAGAAATGCAAATTAAATGAACAATGAGAGTGCAATGCTATCAGATTGTCAAAGTTTTTAAAAAGTGATAAGATCTAAAGTAGATTTCTGCAGAGGTGCAATAAGAAGGTTCTACATTATTGGTAATATCTCAGTTTTGGAAAAAAAAGTAGTTTACGACGCAACTTACGGTAGCACCATGCAGCCAGTCTGCTCAGCTCCTCTTAGATTCCAGTATGTCTCAGCATTTAGTGCTTTACTGTAAAAGGTTGTTTAAAGTTCTAAACTCTTGAGTTGTGTTTTAATTGTTTTTTTATATGAACGTGTTTTGATAATCACCTTCAATTTTTGTTTCTCTTTTTGCTTACCCTTAGGAAGCTGCTTTCCAGGGAAAAACAGCCCCCTATAGACAGCATAATCCGGTCTGGTTTGATTCCAAAATTTGTGTCCTTCTTGGGCAGAACTGATTGTAGTCCCATTCAGTTTGAATCTGCTTGGGCCCTCACTAACATTGCTTCCGGGACATCAGAACAGACCAAGGCTGTGGTAGATGGAGGTGCTATCCCAGCCTTCATTTCTCTGTTGGCATCTCCCCACACTCACATCAGTGAACAAGCTGTATGGGCTCTAGGAAACATTGCAGGTACTTGGATTTAAAATTCTTTTGACTGAGTGTCTTCAGTCATACTGAGGTTAGTAGAAGTGCATTGTCATAAGTAATAGTGACGTCTGTGTCGGGTTTTGAACTTACTTGCTTCCAGTGCATATAAGGGGTGGAAGTGGCATCTAATTTAAGGAATTACTGAGAGTGTTTTCTTTGCGTCAGGACACTGGTGCACTCAGTCACTGAAATTGATGGTGCTAGACAAGTAGTTACGGTTAACTTTGCCTTTTTTTTTTTTTTTTTTTTTTAAAGGTGATGGCTCGGTTTTCCGAGACTTGGTTATCAAGTATGGTGCAGTTGACCCGCTGTTGGCACTTTTGGCGGTTCCTGATTTGTCATCTTTAGCGGTAAGTTACTTAACATACATCAAGTTATTCATTGATTCTAATTTTCCCACCTTCTTAAAAAACAGAGCACTTCATTGCATTTTTCTTTTCCCCTAGTGTGGTTACTTACGTAATCTTACCTGGACACTTTCAAATCTTTGTCGCAACAAGAATCCTGCACCCCCCTTAGATGCTGTGGAGCAAATTCTTCCTACTTTAGTTCGTCTCCTGCATCACGATGATCCAGAAGTTTTAGCTGATACCTGCTGGGCTATTTCCTACCTTACCGATGGTCCAAATGAACGGATTGAAATGGTTGTGAAAACTGGAGTTGTACCCCAACTTGTGAAGCTTTTAGGAGCTACTGAATTGCCAATTGTGGTAAGTTAACTTTCAGGTGAGAATATAAACTATAAGGAGCATAATCAATTGGTACTAATATTGACATATTGTCTATTTTAGGCCATAAAACGAGCCGCTTGTCAAAACTTTTAGGGTATAGAGGTTTTGAGCAGTGCTGGAAAAGATAAAAGATAACCGCCAATGTCAACATTTTTTTCCTTTTCAGACTCCCGCGCTAAGAGCCATAGGGAATATTGTCACTGGGACAGATGAACAGACTCAGGTTGTAATAGATGCAGGAGCACTTGCCATCTTTCCCAGCCTGCTAACAAACTCCAAAACTAATATTCAGAAGGAAGCTACGTGGACAATGTCAAACATCACAGCTGGCCGCCAGGACCAGATACAGCAAGTTGTAAATCATGGATTAGTCCCATTCCTTGTTGGCGTTCTCTCTAAGGTAATGAAGCCTTAGGACTTAATAAGGGATTGTTAGTGTTTATGGACAGGCACTTGGTAGATTCTTAATGTACTACTGTTAAGTTCTACTTAACTGCCTTTGCTAAATAATAGTCATTTATTTTACTTAAGCTTGGATAGAACCAGTTGGTAGTTTTAGTCACCGTTTTTCTAAAACAGTACTTTTGGAATCTTATTTTTATGACCATTCTGAAATAAACCTGTTTCCTTATGTTAATTAGGCCGACTTTAAGACGCAAAAGGAAGCTGTATGGGCTGTGACCAACTACACAAGCGGCGGAACAGTTGAGCAGATTGTATACCTTGTTCATTGTGGCATAATAGAACCGTTGATGAACCTCCTAACTGCGAAAGACACTAAAATTATTCTGGTTATTCTGGATGCCATCTCAAATATCTTTCAGGTAAGTCTTAAGAAGGTGGCATGTGTTTGAATTTGGACTTGATAATCGGTTAGCTATGTAGGTGACGGGGGTGGGGGCAGCTGAGCTTACTCAGGGGGCCACAGAATCAGAGACATTTATGGGGGCCACACTCTTGATAAAAGGTGTGACAACGGATTATAAGAGAGATAAAGGAGATGACAGGTGAATGATGTCACCAGAATTGAGGTCAGGTACATATGTGGACACTATTCATACCTATTTATTTTGTCAAGAAGTTTTAATTCCCCAGTTTCATACTGAATTTTGGTGAAATTAAATTTAAATGACCTAGTTAATTATATTTTTCTTCTGGTTCCGTTCCTAATTGATCCAAGCATGCTAGCACAGGGCACTTGTCATAGTGTTTGGTGGTAGGTAGGTCTTACTCAGCAACTTTAAACTTCAGATTATGGAAATTTGTACATATCAAAGTTGAGTTTAGAATAATGATCCCTAGTGTATCCATCACCTAGAATAAATAATTGTCAACATTTGCCCTCTTTTTCTACTCACCTTACCTAAAATTTTATTTTTTAAAAAATTAATTAATTTATTTTTGGCTGCATTGGGTCTTCGTTGCTGCGCGCGGGCTTTCTCTAGTTGCGGCAAGTGGGGGCTACTCTTCGTTGCGGTGCACGGGCTTCTCATTGCGGTGGCTTCTCTTGTTGTGGGGCACGGGCTCTAGGCACATGGGCTTCAGTAGTTGTGGCATGTGGGCTCAGTAGTTGTTGCTCACGGGCTCTAGAGCGTAGGCTCAGTAGTTGTGGTGCACGGGCTTAGCTGCTCCACGGCATGTGGGATCTTCCTGGACCAGGGCTTAAACCTGTGTCCCCTGCTTTGGCAGGCGGATTCTTAACCGCTGCGCCACCAGGGAAGCCCTAAAATTTTATTTTGAAGGAAGTAAGTCATTTCATTTTTAAAAATTTATGTTTCTTCTAAAAGTTGAGAACTTTAAAACATATTTAGCCACAATATCATTCTTACACCTAAAAGGTTCTTGATATCATCAGATAATCTAGTCCAGGGAATTTGTTTTTACATACCATAGGCCCTCTTTACTCTTGGACAATGGTTCTCTTCCTTGACTACATACATTTTGGGATTATCTGGGGTGCTTTTACACTAGTAATTTCCAATTCCCATCACAGACCAATTGAACCTGGATATACCATCATTTTTAAAGTTGCCAAGGTGATTTTGATGCACAGAAAAGGTTGAGAACTGTACTACGATCTTTGTGGCTGAAGGCTACAGAAGTAGTTGTTAAGAGCAAGTACAGGTCTGATTCCCCTGAACTTTTAAAAAATGTAAAATGTAGATAAAAATGGAGATAGTTTTATCTCATAGGATTATGGAAGGAACTGTTATGTTTATTTCTGTCTGATATATATTGATAGTCAAACGTAGACATTGTTTTCTTCATTAAAACAGAACATTCAAAGTTTAAGCTACTAAACTTGGAAATTTATTTTAGGCTGCTGAGAAACTAGGTGAAACTGAGAAACTTAGTATAATGATTGAAGAATGTGGAGGTCTGGACAAAATTGAAGCTCTACAAAACCATGAAAATGAGTCTGTGTACAAAGCTTCATTAAACTTGATTGAGAAGTATTTCTCTGTGGAGGTGAGTAACCTGGTAATGTTAATAAGCACTGGGAAAATACACACTTAGGATTAAGCCCGTAAGATTTTTTTTTCCTCATACTTTTTTAATGAGCCCTGATAAATACAGTAAAATATTAGTGTAAGTAGGAGATGATATACATATTTGCTCCTTTAATGTTTGGCTTGATGATAATACCATCTTTGTAATATCTTTGAGATATTAAAAAGTCACCAATTTACTTTCGAATGAAAAGCCTCACGAATCTTAGAATATCTTTTTGTTGTTGTTGTTTAATTTATTTATTTGGTTGTGCTGGGTCTTAGTTGTGGCATGCTTGTGGGCTCCGGTTCCCTGACCAGGGATCGGACCTGGGCTCCCTGCATTGGGATCGCGGAGTCTTAACCACTGCGCCACTAGGGAAGTCCCATGAATCTTGGAATATCTTGAGACTGAGTTTGTGTAGGAGTTGGAGAAGTAGGCCGACCCCACAGCCATCCTCTGGCCTAATCGGTTTTGCTCTTGCCTACTGAAAAGTGACAGGTTAAAAAAATCTCTGTTTTTCTTTTAATTGTAGAAGCTTTCTTTAAAAATTTTTTTCTTTTAATATTATAATTTTTTATTGAAGTATTGTTGATTTACAATGTTGTGTTAATTATTGCTGTACAGCAAAGTGATTCAGTTATGCATATATATATATATATATATATATATATTCTTGTTTGTATATATTCTTTTCCACTATGGTTTATCATAGGATATTGACTATAGTTCTCTGTGCTGTACAGTAAGAACTTGTTGTTTATTCATTTTATGTATAATAGCTTACACTTAATGCCAGCCTCTCACTCCATCCTTCCCCCATCCCCCTCCCTCTTGGCAACCACCAGTCTGTTCTTGATGTCTGTGATTCTGTTTCACAGATAGGTTCATTTGTGTCGTAGTTTAGATTCCACATGTAAGTAATATCATACAGTATTTGTCTTTCTGACTTATTTCACTTAGTATGATGATCTCTAGTTGTATCCATGTTGTAGTAGCATTTCTTAACCCATTCAGAACCTTCCCCTCTCAGGCAAGTTCTGTATCCCTCCCTCCACTATTTGAGATATTGAAGTGTGTTTCAGGATTAAAGGTGAAATACACAAATGAAGGCTTTAAGAGTGAATACCTTATAGGCATTATGCTAAGTGAAATGAGTCAGATAGAGGAAGACAAATACCATAAGATCTCTCTTACATGTGGAATGTTAAAAAACACACACACACAAGCTCATAGATATGGAGAACAGATTGGTGGTTGCCAGAGGTGGGAGAAATGTGTAAACTTGTTTTTGTTTTTAGCCTAAATAAATTGAGATAAAAGAAGAAAAAAGAATAAATATAGACTTCTAGGCAGCTACCTCTTAGAAATGTGCCATATTTATGGGATTATATTGTTTGTTTTTAAATACTTCCAGGAAGAGGAAGATCAAAATGTTGTGCCAGAAACTACCTCTGAAGGGTATACATTCCAAGTTCAGGATGGCACTGCTGGGACCTTCAACTTTTAGATTGTACATCTGAGGCATAATGTTGTTTGTTGTGTACTATGTTTGGTAGAAGTTTGTCTTACTGTTTCTCTACTAAGAACTCTTTACACGTGGTTTGTTATTGTAGCACTTTTTACAAAGAAACTATACTTGAACAGTTCCAAACTGTACATACTGTATGAAGCTTCTCCTCTCAGTGGGTTTCTTATTTCTATGTGGAATTTCATATCTTGCAGTGTCCTGTAAATAAAGATTAAATTCCACCCTTTTCTTTACTTCACCATGCCGATGTGTTACTTTCTAATTTAGAGCTCTTAAAGGCTGCAAATGAAGGGGAGCTGAATTGAACGGATGCGACCCTAACCAGGGGTGTAGTTTTGGTTGCAGACATCATTTAATGTAAGGTTTGTTATGTCATCAAGGATACAAGATTGATAACTTCCTGCCCACTTCTGAATTCTGGCTTTGCTCCAGGCTGCTTCCCCTCTTGGTTGGTGAAAATGGCCATTGGCACTTTGAGTCTTCACATCCATTTCACACCAGTCAGAAAAATTTTTTTCACAAGTTTTCACCAAAG
The DNA here is from genome assembly GCF_000442215.2 of Lipotes vexillifer. Lineage (NCBI taxonomy): Eukaryota > Metazoa > Chordata > Mammalia > Artiodactyla > Lipotidae > Lipotes > Lipotes vexillifer. Next base: position 2,875,336 of record NW_006784347.1, on the reverse strand, counting down.
AACAAATAAAATTTCGCAGAAGCCCTGAGCCAATGTCTTCTCAAGGCTGACTGGCCAGGGAGATGGGATAAAAATCTTAAATTTAATCATAAATTTCTCCTGGAGCTACAAGTGGAATTCATTCCTCTGAAATTTCAAGGCTGAAAGTGGTTTCAAGGCTGCACCTTGGCATCAACTGGGAAAGTTTAATTGGTAAGGGGTGGGGTTGAAATAGTGTACTTAAGTTTTTAATTTAATCCCCAGGTGGTCCATCTGTGCAGCCTGGGTTGTGAAAGCCACTACTTGAAAGAGTTGCTACGCTGTTAGCAGAAAAGGAAGGGGTTGGGGGGTGGAGTGTTAGCTACAGTATCCCAGAAGTCTCAGGAAAACGAAATGCATCTTTAAAGTATAACTGTTAGTTTCTGCCTTTTTAAAAAAATTTATTTATTTTTGGCTGCTTTTTTGACTGGTGGAAAAGTGATGAGCAAAGCCTCCACTGCCTTTTTCCACCACAGAAGATAAAAGCTGGGACTTCCCTGGTGGCACTGTAGTTAAGAATCTGCCTGCCAATGCAGGGGACATGGCTTTGAGCCCTGGTCGGGGAGGATCCCACATGCTGCAGAGCAACTAAGCCTGTGCACCACAACTACTGAGCCTGCGCTCTAGAGCCCGCGACCCACGACTACTGAAGCCCACGTGCCTAGAGTCCGTGCTCTGCAACAAGCGAAGCCACCGCAGTGAGAAGCCCATGCACCGCAACGAAGAGTAGCCCCTGCTCTCTGCAACTAGAGAAAGCCTGCGTGCAGCAATGAAGACCCAACGCAGCCAAAA
>NW_006784347.1:2868260-2874516 GCF_000442215.2 Lipotes vexillifer | reverse complement strand
GGGGAGGGGTGGGGTGGGAGGGGGAGGAGGAGAGAAGTAACCAGACTGCAGCTCTGCAGCCTGTCCTCCCTTCCCTGCCTACCTCGTGCTCCACTCCCCTTCTTCCCTCCCCTTTCCCCAGCATAAGTCCCTTCTTGGTTGCTGCATCCAGAAGTCTTTCACTTGAGAAAATGTGGAAGTAAACCTAGACATCCTAGGCTTTTGCTTTAAGGTAGGTGGAGCTTTATGGCTTTAAATGGACTAGTGTAATACACACTTTGATAAGAGTATAAGGCCTGGATTTGTTAGCGTAAAGGCATGACTCGGTGAAGTAATGGACGGGAGGCAGCTGATTTCTAAAAATACATTTTCATATTTTAGATAAAATTCTTAACATACTAGTTTCCTTGGAGTTAAAATCCAGAGAGGCATTTGTATGTTCTTACTGAACTGGATAAAATCTTAGGTATTTTTTGAGGTTTTATATTCAGCTTGATTTTAAAAAGTGATAAAACACTCTACAGCCACCAACTTTTCCCTCTTTCATAAAATGATAATGTCTAAATTGCTTTTATTAATGCACTACATTTTTAAGCTAGTTTTAAATCTCATCTAAGATTTTAATTATCTTTGCCTATAACTTTGATTTTTTGTTTTTTAAAGACTAGTCCTTTGTTTTATTAATTTATGTTTTTATTTTTGTTGTGTTGGGTCTTCGTTTCTGTGCGAGGGCTTTCTCTAGTTGTGGCGAGCGGGGGCCACTCTTCATCGCGGTGCACAGGCCTCTCACTATCGTGACCTCTCATTGCGGAGCACAGGCTCCAGACGCGCAGGCTCAGTAGTTGTGGCTCATGGGTCTAGTTGCTCCACGGCATGTGGGATCCTCCCAGACCAGGTCTCAAACCCGTGTCCCCTGCATTAGCAGGCAGATTCTCAACCGCTGTGCCACCAGGGAAGCCTTGTTTGATTTTTATATTAGTTGTAAGTAAGGGTGGGAAGGTAACACAAAATTTTAATGAAATATAAAAGTAAAACTGCAGACACTTATTTTGCTTGTTGCAAAAATCTTTAAAAAGTTAACATTATCGGGACTTCCCTGGTGGTCCAGTGGTTAACACTATGTGCTTCCAAATGCAGGGGGCTGTGGGTTCGATCCCTGGTTGGGGGGTTAAGATCCCACATGCCATGCAGCCACAAAAAAAGTTAACATTATCATTAGAAGATTGAACGTCAGTGTTAAATATTTCCCGGAGTATTGATTCTTTTTTTTTTTTTTTTTTGGCTGTGTTGGGTCTTTGCTGCGCGCGGGCTTTCTTTAGTTGTGGCGAGTGGGGGCTACTCTTTGTTGCGGTGCACGGGCTTCTCATCGCAGTGGCTTCTCTTGTTGTGGAGCACGGGCTCTAGGTGTGCGGGCTTCAGTAATTGTGGCACGCAGGCGCAGTAGTTGTGGCTCGCGGGCTTCGTTGCTCTGCGGCATGTGGGATCTTCCCAGACCAGGGCTCGAACCCATTGTCCTTCACTGGCAGGCGGATTCTTAACCACTGTGCCAGGAGGGAAGCCCCTGATTCTTTAAGTTGCTACATTGTATCTTGGCTTTAAATCCTATCAAGCAACTTAACTATTTTTAGGATTAAGGTAGGAAATAAACATTCCTTTTCTTACTGATGTTTGATTTTTTTCCGTCCCTCTATTCAACCTTTCTGTGGCTGCATCACTGAAAAGAAATTCTGGATAATTTCTTGTTGCAGTAAATCCTCATTATTAAATAGGATTTTTGCTTCAGCATTAGGCCTCTTAAATTGCTCTTGTTTATTCATTTATTTATTTTTTTGAGCTTCCCAGAACGATTAAAACCAAAATTGTGGTCACCAAAGTGGCAGGCAGGTTCCTTTCCATTCTAAATAGCAGTGGAAGCAAAGTCTTCAGTTTTGTTTGTATGGGCAGTTGGAAACCTTGTGAGCTACAGGACCCCAAGTTCAGAAGGCCATTAAGGAAAGTGTAGCTGGGCACTCCTTCCCTCCCTCCACCCTTGCTGAAGCTTGCCAAGACCCAGCTGGCTGATTTTGCAAAGCCCTTGAAATATGTCATTAATGGTTCTTTCTTTTGAGGTTGGGCTGTTGACCTAATTTGTGATGAACAAAACCTGGCCAAATCATGCGGTGCTCCCCGGCCCCAAGGAAAAGTGTCCGTGAAAAGTGTTTTAGTAACATCGCTGATTTAACTTTCCTAACCCCAGCTAATAAAGATGATAAAAAGCACTCAAGCTATCAAGTAGGGCTTTTTGAGGGCAGAAGAGCAATTTAATTTTGAACACTTGTATGTTAAATGGCATGTTTTGGGCATAGTTTGAAAGCATAATTCTGGTGTCCACAAATGCCCAGTTCCTCCTAAATATTTGGGACAGTTTCATAACACTGTGTAGGAGTTGTAGTCACCAAACCCTCTTAAATTCATCAGTTTGTTCATTCCTCCCATGCTTTTCACAATCAAAAATGTCTTTCCCTGTCCTAGTTTGGAGAGGTAGTGCTACGGAATGGACTAGTAATTAGGAGCCAGATCAGCCTGAGTTCAAAATCTGTCTCTACTATATTTTAGTGAGTGAGTGACCTTTGGGCTTTTAAAGTAGCACAATCTCTGATGTAAAATATAAGTACAGATACTAATTACTATATGGTATTAATATCCTAGCTAAGTATCATAGTCATAGGACAGCTATTCCCAACCCTTTAACAGCAAAGGTTTCCTTCAGTTCTTCCACAGGCCTCTATTTTAGCACATTTTATCTCCTAGACTAAGTTTGTTATTACTCTCCCTTTTTTTCCCCCCTCTTATCAGTCACAGATATACATCAACATGAGACATTACATGGCTTGTTTCTATACTCAATGGTAGGAGTCTATCCCAACGTTGGATGTTCTGTCAGCCTTTAGTTTTGTTACAGGCTTGCCAGAGCTTTCCAAACTGGAACTGGCCCAAGGCTCACCAGCTTTTTCCGGGATGGCCTTTGCAGCTAAACCCTGCAAGAGCTCTGAGTTCTCTTCCTGTTCCCCGCCCCCATTCCCCTTTCTCTGAATTCTGTTGAGCAGTTTATTTGGGGCACCTCCTTATCTATTGTCTCACCAGCCATGAGAACAGCCCCATCTGAGCCACCCAAGGCAACTTGGTAATGGTTTGCTTAGAAACGTGTCACTATAGACAACAAATCGGCCTTTACTTAAGAGTGATATAAAGTTCCTTAAGTGAGCAAACATTTCACAGTGAGACAGCCAAACAAAGCTGTATTTTCTGCTCTGAAAAAGTTTGAATGTTTAGAAAACAGGTTCAGGTAGAGATATTGGAAGCTTAGCCACAAAAACAAGGGAACTTGAGGAAGGATTGGATGAATCAGAAAACTTTGAATTCATTCAAAATGAAAAGTTGAAGGATAATATAAGTATCTAAGTATCAGAAGGCTGTTCTGATTGTAGCTACGAAAGACATGATTTTTTAGCAAAACTGTTGGACAACAGGAGAAATGTGGAAAAACACGAAGAAATGAGAGGACCTTTTCAAACTCTTTGACTTGGACCAAACTTTTAGGTGACCAGTGAGTATCCCCCCACTACATTTTTGACCATCTTTTCAGCCAATGTCTGTCATTCCAAGGCAACATTAACTTAGTGAATATGAAACTTCTTTCTTTTTGGTAACTTTGTAAAATAACTTGTCCTAGTTACAAAACTATGCTAGTTTTGGAAAATTTAAAAAATACAACACCACAAAGATTAAAATAGCTTGAAGTCCCACCATTGGATTGTATATTTTTTCATAGATAGGAATTCTTTTTTTTCAAGTTACTTTAAATTTTATTTAAAAAAATACAAGGAAAAAATATAACCACAAGGCATTTACTTAAACACATGAACAGTATTGGATTTTTTTAATTGAGGTACAGTTGATTTACAATATTAGTTTCAGGTGTACAACTAATTGTACAATAGTGATTCAAAATTTTTATAGATTATACTCCATTTATAGTTATTATAAGATATTGGCTATATTCCCTGTGCTCTACAATATATCCTTGTAACTTATTTGTTTTATACATAGTAGATTGTAGAGATAGAAATTTTTAATGTGAATAACCTGAGATCCAGGATACACCTTAAGGGGCCCATGAACCCCTGAAATTGTATGCAAAGTTTACTGTTAGATACGTGAGTATGAGCTTTTCTGAGAAAGGGGCTCATACGCTGATGAAAATTAGGTTCTTAAAGGTGTAGCCACCTTCAAAATATTAGAAACTTCAGGTGTAGATCTTTCCAATTTATTTTCTACACATTTGAGGCGTGCTTTATTTTCTTTAACGTCACCATCTGAGCCCGCTTCACACAGTCCTTTAAGACCTCAGGCCAAGAATTTAGCTGTAATTTGACTAAAGAGCTCAGGTTGAACGGGAGTTTTAACTGCTGTCCCTAAAAGATGGCATTTGGTGGACATTCATTCCAAAAGCATGATGAAGCACACGAAGAATGTGGTGCCTTTGTCCCTGGCAAGAGAAGATGGCAGGGGTTTGTATTTCTCTCTTTGGCCTCAAGTTTGGCTTCTCTGGAGGCCCCAGAGGGCGGGCGGCAACAAAAATACTGTTTGGCTCCCCATCCTGCTGCCAGGTCTCCGAGAGGCAAATCACACACTTCCCAGGGTTGGATCCTGAGCACGGCTGCCGCAGGGGGAATGGTTCCTAACTGTTCTTAAGGAAGCAGGGAACTTGCCTGGCCTTCACCAGCATAATCAGATCTGTCATTCTCTTCAGAAATTGGCTTTCTTTCTAGGCCTCGTGCTTTGCTCTGGATGTAACGACTGCCATTTCCCCCTGGTATTTCTGCTGTGGTAATCATGCTTGCCCTTCTCCTAGGAGGCTGGGGGAATTTGCTAGCCAAAGTCACAGCTGGCTCCCAGATGGCTCTCTGTCCCGTGACCTCACCAACATCCCAACATCGATTTGCTCGGGAGGCTTAAACTTGGCTTGGGGGGCAGGATGCCTGTGGACCCCCACCCTGAGAGATTTATGGGCTCAAGCCTTGGAGAGAGCAAATCTCTGGAGGTGGGATGGGACTAATCAGTTTCCTTTTGTTGCACATTCTAGAATTCTGCCTAAAACAGAAGAGGTTGACCTCATTCTTACCCCACCCTGGAGATTAAGTGGGGGTAACTAGATAACTAGCGAGCTATTACTGATGATGCTAAATTACCTGGCAAAGAAAGTTTCTCTCTGTCTCCACACACACGCGTGCGCGCGTGCGCGCGCGCGCACACACACACACACACACACACACACGCTAAGAGTGTTCTCTTTCAGGGAATGTTCTTTCGGACACTGAGTATGACATCAAAATGATCTAACAAGATTGCTATCTCCAGTTCCCAGAATGAGAGTATCCATCCCATTCAGGTGGAAATGAGCAACAGAGCCCAAATAGTTTCTTGTTGCAAAGAAATTCTTCGGGGTCTATTTCCTGGAGATAATGTACAGAATGCTAGCAGGTTTCTAACATACTTCAGCTGTTCAGGAAATACTTTAAATAATTTCCTGCTCTAGAGAATAGGAGGAGGGCCAGAAAGTTGGAAAGTATTACTCTCTTTCTTTATGGTCTCAAATGCACTTCCCAAGGACGCCTTCACTATTCACACACACGCTCCTATGAGCTCTTTTCTGGCTTACCCCAGCCTTTTTATGTGGGAATGTTCTTTTAAAGAGTGTGGCGAGAATCCCAGTAACTTGGACTTCCCATAGCATCCTGGCCTGAGCTTCCTAAGGAACTTGACAAATATGAACTAATTAAGCTTGGAAAGCCCCATGAGAGTCCTCCCAGCCGTTGCTGAAATGCGGCCAGCTCTGAGGTGGAGCTGAAGCTGTTTTTGCTCTGCACAGCAACAGTTCAAACAGTGGAGAGGAAGGAAAGCCAACAGCCAAATGCAACTGGAACTACAAGGAAGCAGCAAGTTAGGCAGTATGTAATTAATTGCCTCCTTGATTTGCTTTCTGTTGCATTCAGTGGGGTTCAAATACTGGTGTTGAAACTGGATCATTTAGACTTTTGAGGTAGATTTCAGGTAATTGCAAAAAAATTTAACAAGTCTAAGGTGAATTTTTATCTAAAGCAGTGTTTCTCAAGCAAAGGTGATTTTGCAACCCCCAAGGGGATGTTTGACAATCTGGAGACGTTCGGGGTTGTTGCATCTTGGGGAAAGGGATGCTACTGGCATCTGAGTGGGTAGACGTCAGGAGTCCTGCTGA
>NW_006784347.1:2849035-2868179 GCF_000442215.2 Lipotes vexillifer | reverse complement strand
CCCCCCCCCCCCGCAATAAAGAATCTTGTCCAAATGTCAATAAAGATCTTGTCCAAAATGTCAATAGTGCTGAGGTTGAAAAACCCTGATCTGAAGGTTCAAAGTGACTCAGTGTTGGCTTGTGTCTTCCCTCTTAGCCATATATCTTACACTGGTGACCTTTCAGCCCATTCAGATCTAGGTCTAAGCTCCTGGAAGCACCCTGGGTTCCTGGGCTCAGCCCTGTGGGTGATGACAATCTCCCAAACCATGGGGTGTTGAAGACACACCTCTCACCGCACCTAGGTGCCCTGGGAATCAGGTGCATTGTGCATCTTGTGAGCGATCTTTGTGGAAAAGGAACCACTTTTTGCACGGTTCCCGGTCAGGCCCCAGAGCTTTGAGGTCCTGTTTTTCCTGCAGTGAATGAGCTGCTCTGTTTCTCTGACAGGGCCTATTCAGCAAGCAGCTATTTCTTTTCTCCTTCCTCAAGGCCCAGCTGCCAGGGAGACCCCAGGCTGTCACCGTTTGTCCCACCTTCAGCAAGAGGCAGCCACAGGGAAATTCAGCCAATAGACAGAGACCAGGAATTTTACTTCAATCTTTCTTTTTTGCAAACTTAAAAACTGGGGAATTCCCTGGTGGTCCAGTGGTTAGGACTCTGCGTTTTCACTGCCGAGGGTGTGGGTTTGATCCCTGGTCAGGGAACTAAAATCCCATCAGCTGCACAGCACAGCCAAAAACCCCCCAAAACCCCAAAGCAAACAAAAAACCCCTTAAAACCTGTCCTTCATGGAGAAAACCTGAGAAACCTTCACCTCCCCCAGGGAGCCCCCTGGACATCCCCATGTGGCCCCTCCCTTCTCTCTGCTGCCCCCTTTGGCCTCCTCCTCCTGCCGCCCTCACCAAGCTGTGTCTACCTTGTTCCTTGGGGGGAGGGTGTCCCCTCCATCCTGCTGCCCATGGGCAGCCTGAGGGCAGCATCCAAGTCTTGGTGTCCCCTGGGTTCCCCCAGGGCCCAGCCCTGGGCACTGGCCCACCCAACACCCCAGGTGGACATTTAAAGGCAGAAAGTCCAGTCAGATCTCACCAGATGGGTGCTATGGATGCCCGAAAACTTGCTCCAAAAGCCAGGCAGCCTACGACCTCAGGGCCCATGGTGGATCATCTGCTCCTTTTCCAGTCGAGTCAGAAGGGCTATTAAAGTGACCTGACAACTGTCTTAGCCTCCTAGAGCTGCAGTAACAAAATACCACAAGCTGGGGGGCTTAAAGAACAGAAATTTATTGTCTCAAGTTCTAGAGGCCACAAGTCTGAGGTCAAGGTGTCAGCAGGGTTGGTTCCTTCTGAGGAATGTGAGGGAAGGGTCTGTAACAAACCTCTGCCCTTGACTTGTAGATGGATGGCGTCTTCTCCCTGCCTTTCTTCACGTCATTGTCCCTCGATGCGTGTCTGTCTCTGTGTCCAAATTTCCCTTTTTAAAAGGACTCCATTCGGGAATTCCCTGGTGGTCCAGTGGTTAGGACTCTGTGATTTCACTGCCAAGGGCCCGGGTTCAATCCCTGCTTGGGGAACTAGGATCCCACAAGCTGTGCAGAGTGGCCAAAAAAAAAAGTAAATAAAATTTTAAAAAATAATAAAAGAACTCCATTCATATTGGATTAGTGCTCACTCTAATAACCTCAGTTTAACCTGATTACCTCTGTAAAGACTGTATTTCAAAATAAAGTCACATTCTGAGGTCCTGGTGGTTAGAACTTCAACATATCTTTTTTTTTTTTTTTTGAGGGGAAACTATTCAACCCATAACAACAACTAAATGCAGTCCCTGATCTGGGACTGGATCCTTGAGTGGGGGAAAAATTACATTAAAGGGATTATTGAGGCCATTGGCAACATTTGAATATGGCCTCCCAGATGGATGATGCTGCACTGCAGGATGGAAACAGCACAGAGGCAGGGCAGCGCTTGGCAGTGGAGGGCAGAGATGGGCCAGGATGTGGACAGTAGAGGCAGAGACTCTGTCTCTTGAGATAGAACAGGGAAAATGAAGAACATGAAACCAATTTGCCTTTAAAAGGTAAAACTCAAGCCGGTGGCAATGAGAAGGACATGCTCCCTTTCTTCTCCCTGTCTCCCTAACAGAGAGTAAAACTGGAACAGCAAGTACCCCTCTGGTTCATGCAGCAGCCAGAGGGACTTGTTTTCTGTTTGTTTTGGGGATCTTAGTTCCCCGACCAGGGATCGAACCAGGGCTCTCGGCAGTGAAAGCCCGCAACCTAATTACTGGACCACCAGGGAGTCCCCGGGACTTGTTTTTTGGCGAACCTTGCTCACTCTTAAGACATCTTCCCCTGGATTTCTCCTTTTCATTTGTCTTTCTTTAATGTACTTTTTTGGGGGGGAGGGGGGGTGCTATGACACACGGCTTGAGAGATCTTAATTCCCCAAGCAGGGACTGAACCCCGGGCCCTCAGCAGTGAGAGCTCGGAGTCCTAACCACTGGACTAGCCTGGGAATTCCCATGACTTTTTTAAAATTTACTTTTTATTTTATACTGGAGTACAGTTGATTTACAATGTTGTGTTAGTTTCAGGTGTACAGCAAAGTGATTCAGTTATACTATACATATACCCATTCTTTTTCAGATTCTTTTCCCATATAGGTTATTACAGAGTATTGGGGAGAGTTCCCTGTGCTATACAGTAGGTCCTTGTTGGTTATCTATTTTATTTAATTAATTAATTTGTTTATTTTTGGCTGCGTTGGGTCTTTGTTGCTGCGCGCGGGCTTTCTCTAGTTGTGGCGAGCGGGGGCTACTCTTAATTGTGGTGTGCGGGCTTCTCATTGCAGTGGCTTCTCTTGTTGCAGAGCACAGGCTCTAGAGCGCGGGCTTCAGTAGTTGTGGTGCACGGGCTTAGTTGCTCCACGGCATGTGGGATCTTCCCAGACCAGGGCTTGAACTCGTGTCCCCTGCATTGGCAGGTGGATTCTTTTTTTTTTTTTTTAAGCGTAAACTGTTATTTATTTATTTATTTATTTATTTTTGGCTGTGTTGGATCTTCGTTTCTGTGCGAGGGCTTTCTCTAGTTGCGGCGAGTGGGGGCCATTCTTCATCGTGGTGTGCGGGCCTCTCACTGTCGTGGCCTCTCGTTGCGGAGCACAGGCTCCAGACGTGCAGGCTCAGTAGTTGTGGCTCATGGGCCTAGTTGCTCTGCGGCATGTGGGATCCTCCCAGACCAGGGCTTGAACCCGTGTCCCCTGCATTGGCAGGCAGACTCTCAACCACTGCACCACCAGGGAAGCCCGGCAGGTGGATTCTTAACCACTGTGCCACCAGGGAAGTCCTATCTATTTTATATATAATAGTGTGTATATGTTAATCCCAACCTTCTAATTTATCTGCCCCCCCCACCTTTCCCCTTTGGTAACCATAAGTTTGTCTTTAAAGTCTGTGAGTCTGTTTCTGTTTTGTAGATAAATTCACTTGTATCATTTTTTTTTTTAGATTCTACATATAGGTGATGTCATATGATATTTGTCTGTCTGACTTACTTCACTTAGTATGATAATCTCTAGGTCCATCCATGTTGCTGCAAATGGCATTTTTTCATTTTTTAAGGCTGAGTAATATTCCATTGTATATACGTACACATCTTCCTCGTCTTCTTTTTTTTTTGGCTGCACTGTGCAGCCTGTGGGATCTTAGTTCCCCGACCAGGGATCAAACCCGCGCTCCCTTCAGTGGAAGCACGGAGTCTTAACCACTGACCCGCCAGGGAAGTCCCTGTACCATATCTTCTTTATCCATTCATCTGTCGATGGACATTGGGTTGCTTCATTTGTCTTTATTTGATTTTATTGAGGTAAATATACACACAGTAATGTGTGTAAAATGCTCTAATCTTAAGCGTATAGCTCAATGCATTTTTACCTATGGACACACCCAGGTAACCACCATCTGGATCAAGATATGGGACATTTCTGGGACCCCAGAAGGTTCCTTCAGGCCCCTCTCCAGTCAGTCACCTACTAATCTTTCCCTCAACCCTCCCCTCCATAACCTTAACCCCTAGTTCCCACTCCCCAGCTGCCAGAAGTAACCACCAATCTGACTTCAGCCACAGAGGGGTCTTTTAAAAACACAAATCAAATCCTATCACTCCTCCGTTTCATACTTTCCAATGGCTTCACATCACACTTAGAATAAAACCCACTGCAGCCTGCAAGGCCTTCTGTGAACTAGCTGCCATCGGGCACCCACCCCTCTGACCTCATCTCTCACACTTTCCCAAGCTCACTGTGCTCCAGCTACACTGGCCTTCCCTCTATTCCTCAAACTGTAACCTTGCTGCTGCCACAGGGCCTTTGCTTGTGCTGTTCCCTCTTCCTGAGGTAGTCTCCCCATACATCTCCATGTGACTCATTCTTCTCATCCTTAGGTCTTGCCTCGAATGTTACCTCTTCCTAAAACCTTCATGACATCACCCCTTTCCCTAATCACTATCCCTTTACTTTGTTTGCAGTGCTTTTATTTCCCGAAAAAGCATTGCTTATAGGCCCAAGAACCCTAAAATCTCAGTGGCTTAACACAAAGAGGTTAGTTCTTGCTCACATCACATTCTGATGCAGGTTCGTGTGTCTGTGTGTGGGGTGGGGGTGGGGGTGGGGGCTCTGCTCCACATGCTCATTCAGGGACTCAGGTTTCTTCCATCCACAAATGGGTCTGTCATTTTCTAGGGGTTTAGTATCTGACCAACCAAACAGGGAAGATAGACAGAGCATGGACGACCACAGCTGTGTTCTTAGGGACCAGGCCTGGAAATCACATACATCACTTCTGCCCACATTTCACCAGCCAGAACTGTTCTGTGATTCTGCCTAACTTCCCAGGAGGCCAGGAAGTGTAGTTCAGTGGTGTGTCCAGGAAGAGGAGGACTTAGATATTTGTGTGTACAGGGTTTTACCTTGTCTGCTGCACTCATCACAGTACCCAGAACAGTGGCAGGCATATGATATGCATAAAACAGGCATTCACACTGAATGCGCGCGCACACACACACACACACACACACACACACACACACTCACTTTCCCAATAGATGGGCACAAAGTGCCTTCATGATGGTACCAGTGAAAACTCAGAAAACTGGGACAACAATTTGGGAGAAATGAAGAGAAGGCACATATCAGTCATGGAATTAGATCCGCAAGGGAGAGAAGAGACCAATTCCACCTCCTCTTTCTCAAATGGGTAAACCGAGGCGCAGAGAAGGGGATGATACATCCCAGGTGGCATCACCTCCCCCACTCTCTTCTTTGCCCTTTTCTTGGGCTGCTTTTTTGTCACCCTCCACATTACTTGGTAAATAGTAAGGAACCAAATAGCTAATCACACCTTAATTCAATCCATCTCCCACAGACCCCATTGGCTGTGTTCTAATCTTCTACACATTTGCTCCTAATCCCACCACATACATCAAACCAGCCCCACCCACCAGGACCCTCCTCCCCTGCCACCCCAAGCCTCAGCCACCGTAGCACGAAACCAGCCTCCGAGGCCAAAAACTTTTGCTTTAAACTTTAAAAGTTTTAACAGGGGGCTTCCCTGGTGGCGCAGTGGTTGAGAGTCCACCTGCCGATGCAGGGGACGCGGGTTCGTGCCCCGGTCTGGGAGGATCCCACATGCCGCGGAGCGGCTGGGCCCGTGAGCCGCGCAGGCTCCGCTGAGCCTGCGCGTCCGGAGCCTGTGCTCCGCAACGGGAGATGCCACAACAGTGAGAGGCCCGTGTACCGCAAAAAAAAAAAAGTTTTAACAGGAAGAAAATAAACCTGCCTCCCTGCCATCTGGAGGTATCTGAAACACCGATGTGAAGAACAAGATGTTTCTAAAACTTCGGAGATGTAACCTATCCCAGATCCAGAGCTGAGTGAGTGAATTCTTTTGGTTTCACATAGGAGGGTGAGAAAAAAATGCTTTCCTTACGATGGCCTAGAGTCAGAGAAAGTGGAAGTTATTGGTTTAAAAAAACTCAAACCAATGTATTTTTTTCTCCTGGTGGATTAATATTTTATGCGTGTTGAAAATGTAAACACAAGGTGTGGGGCTTGTTATGAGAAGCAACAGGGGGGCACTGAGTTCTGTGTGTTATCAGGTAGGGAGGGATTTGTGAAAGCTGGTGGCTTCCTCCTGACTGGAAAACCCACCACAGGGAGGCAGTAGAGCCTAGTGGTTAAGAGTGTGGGCTCTGGAATCAGACAGATTTGAGTTTGAATTCTGACTCTGGCACTGCATAGCTGTGTGACCTCCAGAAAGTTACTTAACTGCTCTGTGCCTCACTTTCCAAGTCAGCCAATTGCGGATGAAACTAGTATCAAACTCCTAGGGATGTTTTAAGGGTGAATAGATAAACAGCTCAACAAGTAAGCTCTCAATTAGTGTTAATTTAAAAAAAGCAGGAGTTTAAGGATGGAGGGAGACAAATTTCAGACAGATAGATAAGTGAATAGATTTTTTTGAGAGCACAATATATTTAAGGCTGTGCAAAATGATCTAAACAGTTACTCAAAGAACCTGTCCCCAGTCCTCACCTACAATCACATCCCACTGTAATCATGAAGCAAATTTCAACAGCTGCTTCAGAGAAAACTTGGCGGCCCTCCACAAAGTTATTCCTCTAGCTCTTTCTTGTCATGCAAAGGCTGTGTAATTTGTTCCATTTCGCTTTTGAGTGTGACAGCCTTTCTCTTAGCCTTTGGTTGAGTGTATACACACACATGGAAATGATGTATATTCTAGAATTATTTTGTTAATATATAATAATTATATTATGGAATAGAGTATGCAGTTATATTTTAAAATTATGTATAAAATTTATCTTTGGTTTTTTATTTTGAGTTTTTTTAATTTAGGATTTCACAGAGATGGGGAAGGCTGCTTCTTCTGCTCTTTTTCTTGTTTCAAGGTTTCAAATAAGAGCTTAAAGCAAAAGCTACCCTGAGCAGTGTCCAAGTTTCAGGGGGGTAGTTAGATTGTGGCTGGTAGTTAAGTGGGTGATTGTTTGAGGGATTGATATAACTTTTGGAGGAGGAGAGGGGTTAACTGGGTGTATTAGAATCTGGGTGATCAGATGATTCACTTTTTTTTTTTTGGCTGCACGGTGTGGCTTGTGGGATCTTAGTTCCCCAGCCAGGGATCGAACCCATGCCCCCTGCAGTGGAAGCTGAGAGTCCTAACCCCTGGACCACCAGGGAAGTCCCTAGATTCCTCACTTGTGAAAGGAAGAGAGAGAAACCAAGTGAGAGACTAACTCTCTCCCGTAGTTCCCCTGGTAAAGCAGAGTTGAGCTTGAACCCCGGCAACTTCTAAGCTACTCAGGAGGAATCATTTAGGGCTGGAGAGATTCCAAATGAGAACTAACATTCATAATAGTGATCACTGAGTGAGCATTTATTATGTGCCAGGTACTGTACTAAGTATGCCCCTTACATACTTGAACCTCTAAGGAAGCCTCATTGCACTCTGTAAGGTGGGTAGTATCTATAAGCCCTTTTAACAGATAAGAAAACTGAGGCACAAGGAGGCCAAATGGTTTGCTAAGGTGTAACCAGCCTCTCTGCTTTCACCTTCTTATCCAAAGGACCAAGGAAGGTGGTACCCCAGAACCCAGACCCTTTTGCTCTGCAGACCTGATTTCTGGCCGGGGCTCTTAGCCACAAATGAGAGTCCCACTGAAGCCGCGTGGCTCCCAGGGAACACCCAGGAGGGCACCGGAGAAGAGAATCTGGTTGCATCTGGCAAAGAGGCGATGTCCTTTCTATATATTTGAGGACAGCAACAGGCGAGACCAAGGTAGGAGGCTGAGACCTCCACTGGCTAGGATGTGAGACTCAGAGCTCTCCTCAGACTGAATCAGCTCTTTTCTGGCAGTTGCCAATTTTTGAAGAGGAAAGAACTAATGCCAGGCAGAGAAAGGGCCAAAGCTGGATGGTTTTAAGAGATGTTTTCCTGATGTGCGTTCCTTCAACTCAACAGCTATTCTTTGAGCCTTTAATATGAGTCTGGGAAGGAAAATAGCACACATACTCTGACATGCATTGCCTCTCTCAATTCTCACAAACACGTGGGTCACAGGGGCAAGGATTCCACCTTTACAGAGAAAGAAACTGAGGCTCAGAGAGGTTAAGGAAGCTTCCTTTTGGAGTCACACAGCCACCAAATAGTAAAACCAGAAAATGAAATGTCATCTGTCTGTCTCCTGCCTCATACTGTCAGAGATGGTGCTAATTGCTGTGGTACAAAGCTTGGAAGAAAAAGTCCTTTTTTTCCCCCCTAAGATTTTTACTACCCAATAGAAGAGAGAATACTGGTATCCAAATGACCAATAGGAATGGCAGACACGGATGGAGAGCTTTCTGGGTTTGAATGGGCCTTTTGTCCCGCGACTCTAATAGGCTTACTGTGGCCCATGAGGAAGGAATTTTTGTTCCCATTTTCCAGATGGAAAAACTGGGGCTCAGAGAAGTTAAGAAATTTCTCAAGATTCCACAGCAAGCAGTTGTGCCTTCCCAGCCAAGGGAGGTACCACGGAAGGCACAGACAAGCCCTGTAGGTGGAGGCGATTGCATTTGGTGTGTGCACAGATCCAGCTTCATTCTGGTCCTGAAATGAGTCATCAGCAAGTCATAGAACCTGCCCCTCTGTACACATGATGATGCTGTTTTGTACATTAGGCAGAACTGGGCCCAGATAATGGGGTTCTAAGCAGATGGCCTCATTCCAACCACGGCCCCTTTGCAGGCCCTGGGGAGCTGGCCAGGCCTGGTGACCCACAGAAGAGGTGATGCTGTGCCCTCGTGTCTAAGCAGCAGACTTGGCCAAGTCTTCTGGGCTTCTTCCAGCTCAGAAACCCGTTTGCTTTTACGCTTCGATGTGAACCAGAGGTGGAGCAGCTTACTCTGCAGGGCAGAGACCACTGCAGGGGCCCATCAGAAGCAGCAGCTGATAGCCCAGCCCCATCCCCTCTTTCCCGCTCCCCTCCCACATCCCATGCCTCACTAGCACCTCCTGCACCTTCCCTCCCCACCAACAGGAAATGACACTGGACAGATCTCAGTAGCCCATATGTCCTGGACTGTCTCTCTAGGAGTTTTATGGGCCTCCAGTTTGCTCTGTGTGTCATATCCTTTCCACTCAAAGCATTTTTTTTTTTAAATAGGAAAAAATGAAACAGGAAAAAGTGAGTGTCCACCTTACCCCCTCATGATCTTGGGCAAGTACTTTATTTATGTCTGCATGGGCTTGTGGATTCAGTGGGTTACCGTCCATTACTCTCATTACTTTGATAATTAAATTATTCCCGGTGCGGCTGGTGGGAGCCCATTCAAGCTAGTTGCTGTGTCCTTTGGCCATGACCTGTCATTCTTTGAGCTTTCTAGCACTAGATGTTCTAGGCTCATCTTGTATTTTCCTGTTTCAACCCTGGAATCAGCCACTTCTCCAAGGAACATGGTTGGTTTAATGAAAATGGTATTTAGAAGATCTGAATACTGACTGTGCTCATTGCTACCAGGGCAAGGCCTCCCGGTCCCTTTCAGTGGACAGAGGGAGGGAATGTAGGTGTGTACACACACACACACACAATATTACACACACATACAACATGACACACACAATCATTTACATCTACATTTATTTATCATTTTAAAAAACTGTGGTAAAATACACATAATGTAAAATTTGCCATCTTAACCTTTTTATTTTTTTTAAATTTATTTTTGGCTGCGTCAGGTCTTATTTGCAGCACAGGGGATCTTCGTTGAGGCATGCGGGATCTTTCGTTGTGGTGCGCAGGCTTCTCTCTAGTCGTGGCATGCGAGCTCCAGAGCATGTGGGCTCTGTAGTTGGCGGCGTGCGGGCTCTCTAATTGAGGCGCATGAGCTCAGTAGTTGTGGTGCACGGGCTTAGTTGCCCCATGGCATGTGGGATCTTAGTTCTCTGACCAGGGATTGAACCCGAGCCCCTTACATTGTAAGGTGGATTCTTTACCACTGGACCACCAGGGAAGTCCCCCATCTTTTTTTTTTTTTTTTTTTTTTTTCCTTTGCGATATGCGGGCCTCTCAGTGTCGTGGTCTCTCCCGTTGCAGAGCACGGGCTCCGGACGCGCAGGCTCAGTGGCCATGGCTCACAGGCCCAGCCGCTCCTCGGCACATGGGATCTTCCCGGACCGGGGCACGAACCCATGTCCCCTGCATTGGCAGGCGGACTCTCAACCACTGCGACACCAGGGAAGCCCAGTCCCCCATCTTAACCATTTTTTTTTTAACATCTTTATTGGAGTATAATTGCTTTACAATGGTATGTTAGTTTCAGCTTCACAACAAAATGAATCAGTTATATATATACATATGTCCCCATATCTCTTCCCGCTTGCGTCTCCCTCCCTCCCACCCTCCCTATCCCACCCCTCCAAGCGGTCACAAAGCACCGAGCTGATCTCCCTGTGCTATGTGGCTGCTTCCCACTAGCTATCTACCTTACGTTTGGTAATGTATATATGTCCATGCCTCTCTCTCGCTTTGTCACAGTTTACCCTTTTTTAAGTGTACAGTTTAGTGGCCTTAAGTACATTCACATTGTTGTATAACCATCACCACCATCCATCCACATCTTGCAAAACTGAAACTCGACTTATTAAACACTCATCTCTGTAATGATTCATGTATCTCTCTGTATATCCTACGAGCCATGAGTTCACACTGATGTGTCCGATTCCCATCCAACACCACAGGGTTCGTTCCAGCCTTCTCCCTTCCATACTTATCACTCTCTTCTTGAACAGCCATGCTTTCCTCTAACTGTTGGCCTCTGACCCCTCATTCCAGGCCACTCCTGGATGGACACTCTTCCCACCCTGCTTGAGCTCTGACTCCTTATGTCAGGTTCCCCCTACGTGGGCACCCACTCTGGGTCACCACATCTCCCCACCTCCTTCGACGGTGGGTGCCCACCTTGCTCTGTCCCAACTAAGTTTGAGGACTGAATTGTTTGAGAAAGGAAGAGAAAGGGGAAAGGGATTTGAAAAGGAAGAGCTACTAGTCCCATGATTTAAAAACTAAACTACAGACTTTATTCAGGTCTCACCAGTTCTACTCACGACCTTTTCCGATCCCAGCATCCGGTCCCAGGTACCATGTTGCACTGAGTTGTCCTGTCTTCTTTGTCTCCTCCAATTTATGATGGTTTCTGTCGATCCTTGTTTTTCTTTATCTTGACACTTTCAAAGAGTCCACTCAGACATTTTGTATAACCTTCCTCAATTTGGGCTCGTCAGATGTTTTCTCATGGTAAGACTGGGGATGTAGATTTTGGGAACAGATACCGAAGAGATGAAGTGCCCTTCTTATTATAGCTTACCAAGGGGTGTGTCATATCACATGTGTTAGTTACATTTTAAAGATGGAGAAAACTGAGATTCCAAAGGTTTCACCTGCCTAAACTCACAGTCAGCAAATGGTGGAGGGAGGATTTGAAACTGCGCCATTCTGAGCTTTGTGCCACTTGCCTTGTTTGAGAAGAACTGGCCAGTGTGGGAGATGAAAAAGGTCCCTGGTATTGAAGTGAAGGGTGGGATGTGGGGAGACTTTACATCCATATTAGTTCTGTCAGCCAGGGTGATTCACCACCCATGGTCTCTTCCCCAGAGCCCTGTCCAGTGTTGTCTTAAATTCCCTGTGTCTGGTGCAAGAGGCAATGAGGGCTCCTACCCTTAAGTAGATCTGGCAAGCCCATCTTTTGTCCATTAGATGAGATTGTCTGGTCTTTGTGCCTCTAGTGCCAGGATGAAAATAATCTGATAATTCAAAAATGATGCATTTCCCATGAGTTATATAAGAATCCTATAACCAAACCAGCTAGCAGTCACAAGGCCATCTGTTCCCCCCACCCTCCTTCACAGCCTTCAGTTTCTGCCTGCTCTTTGGACCTCTCCCAGTGGGATACCTGCAGAGGAGGCCATCCAGATGGAATTGGCTTATGGATGATGGTGACATTGGCTTTCCTGTGCCTGCTCTTGACCTCTTTGCTTATCAGTTATGAGCAAAATCACTATCACTGCATCAGAAACGACAGAGCATCCTAAGTTTCAGAGTAGAAGTTCTAAACATGTCTTCTGGGCAGTGGTCAACCAGCATACGTGTTTTGTTTGGCCCTCACTTAATTTAAAAAGTGTAAAATTATCTCACAACATGAAAATAATCAGGAGCTCATCATAAAAGTCTAGATTTTGGCTTCTCTTGAAAAATCAGATGAGGCAATAGATGGTCCACATTCTCCCATGGCAGCAAGTGGCTGGAGCTGAGTAGTGGCTGCCTCTTTAGCCATGGTGCATGTGCTCCATTTCACTCTAGTTCTCACCACTCCCTACTACTCACCACTCTCAGCCTCAATCACTTGGAATGTCTGCCTGGCTTCTTTTTTTTTTTTTTTTTTTTTGCGGTACGCAGGCCTCTCACTGTTGTGGCCTCTCCCGTTGCGGAGTACAGGCTCCGGACACGCAGGCTCAGCGGCCATGGCTCACGGGCCCAGCCGCTCCGCGGCATGTGGGATCCTCCCGGAATGGGGCACAAACCCGTGTCCCCTGTATCGGCAGGCGGACTCTCAACCACTGCGCCACCAGGGAAGCCCATGGTTTCTTTTTTTAAATTGATTTTTATTGGAGTATAGTTGATTTATAATGTTGTGTTAATTTCTGCTGTATAGCAAAGTGAATCAGTTATACATATACATATATACACTTTTTTTTAAGATTCTATTCCCATACAGGTCATTACAGAGTACTGAGTAGAGTTCCCTGTGCTATGCAGTACGTTCTTATTAGTTATGTATTTTATATATAGTAGTGTGTATATGTCAACCCCAATCTCCCAATTTATCCCCCCCCCACTTTTCCCCTCTGCAGCCATAAGTTTCTCTTCTACATCTGTGACTCTATTTCTGTTTTGTAAATAGGTTCATTTGTACCATTTTTTTAGATTCCACATATAAGTGATATCATAAGATACTTGTCTTTCTCTGTCTGACTTCACTCAGTATGATGATGTCTTGGTCCATCCTGCCTGGCTTCTGAAGGCATTTTCGTCCACAACCCCTGTGTTAGATTCTTACAGTTTATTTATTCAATCAACAAACACTCACTGAGCCCCTACTCAGGCCAAGTTCTGTGCTACGCTCCTAGATCATCAGCATACACACTAGTGATTCTAGAACCATATGATAAGTCCCTGATAAATCCTGTTGATGAGAGCATTGAAGCGGGAGCTCCTAGCTCAGCCTGGGGGGGGGGTCAGGGGAGACATCCTGAAGGAGACACACACACCCTTAAAAAGCCAGTCACCAACTAAATAAGGTTTATGGAGGAAAGCTGCTCCCTTTACTCCGGGACCCCTGACCCTGGGCTGAGCCATCTGCCTATCTGGACTCATCGTGTAGTTTACTCTTCAGTGGCCTCAACTTTCTGCTAATTCTTACCACCTCTTCATAGAGTAGGATTTTCTGCATTTATCTCAAGACCCAGCTGCAGCTGTGAGGGGTTCAGGGTGTGTGAGAAGGACAAGTGTAGGATGCTCAGCTGTGGCTTGAGATGACATCAGGGCTGGAATGATCTACTGTGTGAGCAATGGAGGCTCCATTCTTTGGAGTTTATTTATGGATTAGGAGGTTACTTGAGGCAGGCAGGGGAAAGAGCAAAAGGCTTAGAGTCACACAGATTTGGTTTAAGTCCTGGTTTTGCCGCTTCCCTGCTGTGTGATTGTATGTGGGTACTTGCACTCTCTGAGCATGTTTCTTCCTCTTTAAAATGGGTCAGTAGGGTTCCCTGGTTGCGCAGTGGTTAAGAATCTGCCTGTCAGTGCAGGGGACACGGGTTTGAGCCCTGGTCTGGGAAGGTCCCACATGCCGCAGAGCAACTAAGCCCATGTGCCACAACTACTGAGCCTGCACTCTAGAGCCCACGAGCCACAACTACTAAGCCTGTGTGCCACAACTACTGAGGTCTGTGCGCCTAGAGCCCGTGCTCAGCAACAAGACACCACAATGAGAAGCCTGTACACCATAATGAAGAGCAGCCCCTGCTCGCCGCAACTAGAGAAAGCCCATGTGCAGCAAGGAAGACCCAACACAGCCAAAAATAAATAAATAAAATAAAATTTTAAAGAAAGTTTAAAGAAAATAAAATGGGTCAGTAGTGTTTATTCACATGGTTACTTTCAATTTCATGTGTTATGTATGTAAATTTGCAAGAGTAGTGCTGGGAACATGAACTCACTACAGACACTCATCATCATTTAAAAAAAAAAAACCCATGCATTCTTTTTTGGGGTGTGTGTGTAATTCTATGAAATTTTGTGTGCCGATTTTCCTCCAAATAAGGGGGAATCCTCCTGCCTGATGTGCCTTGATCTGGGATGTCGATTTTTCCTGCCTTTAGACTCAAACTGAAACATCAGCTCTTTCTGGGTTTCAGGCCTTTGGACTCAGACTGGAACTACACCATTGTCTCTCTTCCGTTTCCAGCTCGCCAACTGCGAAACTTGGAACTCGTCAGCCTCTGTGATCATGTGAGCCAATTCTTTATGATAAATCTCGCTCTCTTTCAAACTCTCTCCCTATTTGTTCTGTTTCTCTGAAGAACCCTAATACAGGACTATTACAAACAAAGCTGCTATAAACATTGGTACACAGGAAAACACATGTTTTCATTTCTCTGGGATAAATTCCCAGGAGTGCCACTGCTGCATCTTATGGTAAGTGTATATTTAACTTTATAAGAAACTGACAAACTGTTTTCTAGAATGGCTGTATCATCTTTACATTCCCACTGTTCATCATTTTTATTATTTTACTATACTAGTTAAATTCATTAAATTTGAAATGGGCTGACACTTTCCGAATTTAATGAAGGCTGGTCATGCAGGGATTTGTGCCCACTTGTATTATAAATCGCAGCTATCACGTGCATCCTTGTTTTAACTTTCTATTTACCAGCCAAGCACAGAGGTCTGCAGGGTTAGAGATTTGAAATAACAAACCTGGCTGCCTCAGATTTTCTTGGCTGGCACTAGGTCTTGCCAGGCCTTTGAATCAGCTGGGTGCAGGAAAGGGTCACCAGGAAACTCAGGCTGCTGGACCCGACAGGAAGTGTGGGACGAAGCTTACTCTGGGTCTGGCTCGTGGTCAGCCTGGCTGGGGCCTGAGGCTTCCAGGCCGGCTCAGCATACACTGTCCGGAAACAGGTCCGGCTCTTTAAATCACCCCACCCCTGAAAAATAAATTCATAAACAAGAAAGCTCTGAGCTCCTTCCTTTGAGAAATAGCATCTTAGAGCCTGGAAGAAAATCCACTTGCAGAGCGATTATGACCATGTGCTTCTCAGGCTCCACACACTCACAAGTCAGTGACTGTGGCTTTGGGGCTTCTCTTCCTGGAGGAGACTAGTCTGGAGTTGTCTACGGATGCTTACTGCCATGACCTTCTCCTTCTACCCTCCCTGCATGCCTCCCCCCAAGTTCACTTGTCCAGAAGTATTTTTTTTAATGTCATTTTTATTTTTTTTGGCCACGCCATGTAGCACACGGGATCCTAGTTCCCTGACCAGGGATCGAACCCATGCCCCTGCAGTGGAAGCATGGAGACCTAACCACTAGACTGTCAGGGAATTCCTGTCCAGAAGTATTTATCTTGCCTATGGTTATGATTATCTAAGACTATAATTTTTTTTGGCCGCGTTGGGTCTTCGCTGCTGCGTGCAGGCTTTCTCTAGTTGTGGCGAGTGGGGGCTACTCTTCGTTGCGGTGGCTTCTCTTGTGGCGGAGCACGGGCTCTAGGTGCTTGGGCTTCAGTAGTTGCAGCATGCGGGCTCAGTAGTTGTGGCACGTGAGCTCAGTAGTTGTGGCACACGGGCTTAGTTGCTCCACGGCATGTGGGATCTTCCCAGACCAGGGATCAAACCCATGTCCCCTGCATTGGCAGGTGGATTCTTAACCCCAGGGAAGTCCTGATTATAATTTTAATATATTGCATTTTGGTGATGATAAATAGATTCAATCAGACATCACAACTGTATGAACCTTTATAGCTGTATATTGTCTCCCTGGAGTCTTCCAACAACCCTATGGTCTAGGCAGGTGAACTCTTAACTCCATTTTATTAGGAATTTCTCAGGACTAGGACTGAGATTCTCAGCTATTAAGGCACTTTCCATAGGTCCCATGGTTGTTAGTGGTGGAGCTGAGCAGGAAGCCAGGGGACTGAGTGCTCATTCAGAATCTTGCCCCTCAAACTAGCCTGGAGCTTCCCAGTATGGAAGCCAGGGGCCACATATGGCCCTTGAGCGTTGAAATGTGGCTGGTTAGAACTGAGATGGGTGGCAAGAGCAAAATACACATCGGCTCTTGACTTAGTATGAAAAAGTAATGAATGTACTCTATCTCCTTACTGATTTTTTATATTATTTAAAGCTGAGATGATATTTTGTATATGCTGGGTTAAACAAATATTTTGGAAAAACAAATCCTCCTCCCAGTTGGTTTTTTTTTTTTAATGTGACTACTAGAAATGTAAAATTACACACATCTCACATTGCATTTCTACTGGACAGTGCTGCTGTAGACCACATCACAGGCATTTTTTCTTAATAGAGGAGAGGTTTAGACGTATGATGTCATTATCTGGTAAAAGCGTATTCATCCCAAGTGTCTGCTCGCTAGACAGCATTTATGCAGATTTCTCCCCACCGTCTTTAAATGTCACCCTTCTTTGATAAATGTGGGGAAAGGGGGTTTGTCTCCTAACTGTTCCTGAATGGTTATCAACTTACTTTTTGCTCAGATTTTTAAAATTGCAGTAGAATATGCATAACATAAAATTGACCATCTTGGGGCTTCCCTGGTGGCGCAGTGGTTGAGAGTCCGCCTGCCGATGCAGGGGACACGGGTTCGTGCCCCGGTCTGGGAGGATCCCACACGCTGTGGAGCAGCTGGGCCCGTGAGCCATGGCCGCTGAGCCTGCGCGTCCGGAGCCTGTGCTCCGCAACGGGAGAGGCCACGGCAGTGAGAGGCCCGCGTACCGCCAAAAAAAAAAAAAATTGACCATCTTAACCATTTTAAAGTGTGCAATTCACTGGCTTTAAGTGTGTTCACAACATTGTACAAACATCACCACTACCCATTTCCAGAACTTTTTTATCATCCCAAAGAGAAACTCTGTACCTATTAAACAGAACTCCCCATTCCCTGCTCCTAGCCCCTATTAATCTCCGTTATATTTTCTGTCTCTATGAATTTGCCTATTCTTAGTACCTCATATAAGTGGAATCATATATTTGTCCTTTTGTATCTGGCTTATTTCACTTAGCATAATGCTTTCTAGTTTCATCCATGTTGCAGCATGTATCAGAACTTCATTTCTTTTTAAGGTTGTAATATTCGATTGCATATATACACCACATTTTGTTTATCCGTTCATGTGTTGATAAACATTTGGGTTGTTTCTACTTTTGGACTATTGTGAATAATGCTGCTGTGATCATTAACTTACAAGTATCTGAGTCCCTGCTTTCAGTTCTCTGGGGTATATACCTAGCAACGGAATTGCTAGATCATACGGTAATTCTATGCTTAACTGTTTTTTTTTTTTTTTGGCCACGCGGCATGTGCGGTCTTAGTTCCCTGACTAGGGATCGAACCTGTGCCCCATGCATTGGAAGCACAGAGTCCTGACCACTGGACCTCTGGGGAAGTCCCTATGCTTAACATTTTGCAGAACCACCATACTGTTTTCCACAGTGGCTGCATCATTTAATATCCCCACCAGCAATGCATGAGGGTTCCAGATGAGAGGTTACCTTTTAAAACATCTGTAATTCTAACATCCAAATTAATGCATACCCATTATAACAAATCCAAACTATATCAAAGATTAGAAAGTTAAATGTGACTTGGAGGTTAACTGCACTGAGAGTTGGCTATGTATCCATCTGACCTTTATCTCTGCTTGTACATGGAAAGCTGTGCCTCTCTGCCTCCATTCCTGCCCCCCTACACTCCATCCTCTGCACAGAGTCACAGTGGGCCAGCTTCTTAATACAAAGCAGAACATATGGCTTCCCTGCCTGCAACCCTCCCTGGACCTCCCATGTCACCTTGTACTTATGCCAAGTCCAGATGGTGACATCTAGGCATAGGTGGAACCTAGCATCTTCCCCAGCTGCATCTTCTGCCACCTCTCTCCCTTGTTCACTCCATTCCAGCCATGTTAGCCTCCTTTCTGTGATTCAGACTCACCAAGCTTGCTTCCACCTCGGGACGTGTGTGCTTTTTGGTGTATGCAAAGTTTGTCATTGCTCCCCATGCCTCTCATCCAGATCTCTGCTCAGCATCACCCTGTCAGAGAAGCCAACCATGAATGTCCTATCTGCTATTCAGATACTCGATCCACTCAACCTGCTCTCGCTGACAGTATAGCATTTATCACCACCTGCTTTATATGATCTACGTTCATTTTTGGTCTCCCCAACTAGAACGTAATCTCCATTAGAGTCGGAGCATTTTCTCCTCTGTTCACCTCTTCTCCCCAGTGCCTAGAACAGTGCCTGGCAAGTAATAGGTGCTCCTTTGTTAGGTACATCTATTTGTTAGATGTATGGATAAGTGGATGAATACACACACATATGAAATGTGCATATTTTTATTTACAAATTGTTTAGATATTTGAACTGCAACTGTATTCAGATCTGCTCATGAAACGAGTGAAAGTGATTGCGCATCGAGAGACCACCACCAATTATCATGATGTGACTAGAGCAGTCTCACATGTACATTCAAGGCAATGATGCCGTCTTAAATATGGAGCAACTTTTTAAGCCATCACATGCACTCCAGAGCTCATTTGTTTCCGGCAATCGAGTGTGTGTTTTGCTTGGCTATAGGATAAAGTGGCAAACACTCTTGATGCCACAGAGGAGGCTGTAAGATTGGACTTCTGACACAGGGCTCCAGCTTCATTTCCTCGTGGTCTCCCAGGGAGGACAGGCATCTGAGCAACCTCTAAGTCATATATCTGTATGCTGTCCTGAGCCTTCTCCGGGGGAGAAGTGGGGGAGGGAAAG